>NC_092177.1:34632240-34958490 GCF_045791955.1 Oncorhynchus clarkii lewisi | reverse complement strand
GCAATTGGCATGCTGAATTGAATGCTTATTTCTCTACCATGAGCCACCTCCAATGTCGTTTAAGAGATTTTGGCAGTACGTCCAACCAGCCTCACAACCGCAGAGCAAGTGTAACCACGCCAGCCCAGGACCTACACATCCAGCTTCTTCACCTGTGGGATTGTCTGAGACCAGCCACCCAACTGGTACCTGACTTCAGTGGGCTCACAATTCGATAGCCACTGAATATTTTCATACTTCAGTAAAAGTATAGCTACCTTAATAGAAAGTTACTCAAGTTAAAATGAAAATCAGCCTGTAAAATACTACTTGAGTAAAATTCTAAAAGTATTTGGTTTTAAATATACTTAAGTAACACAAGTAAATGTAATTGCTAAAATATACTTAAGTATCCAAAAGTAAAAGTATAAATCATTTAAAATTCCTTATATTAAGCAAAGCAGACAGCACCATTGTCTTGTTTTTAAAATGTATGTATAGCCAGGGGCACACTCCGACACTCAGACATTATTTACAAAAGATGCATTTGTGTTTAGGGAGCCCGCCAAGCCAGAGGCAAAATGTGACAATTTTCCTATCCTATTAAGCATTCAAAATGTAATGAGTACTGTTGGTTGTCAGGGAAAATGTGTGTAAAAAGTACAATATTTTCTTTAGGACTGTAGTTAAGTAAGAGTAAAAGTTGTCAAAAATATAAATAGTAAAGTAAAGTACAGATACTCCAAAAAACGTATTAGATAGTACTTTAAAATATGTTTACTTAAGTACTTTATAACACTGCCTTAATGCATACTTTTAAATTATATTATGTGAGCTAAACATACAAATATATATTTTTGTCTAATGTATAACTTTTAGAGACTAATAATGTTACTGTCCCCACGACAAAAGAAAAGATGTAAATACATGTAAGTTTGTCCTTGAAACATTTTAATTGAAATACTGTAGAATTTCATTAATTCCTATGGATGACTGCTCCTACTGGGGTGTGCCAATATGGCCGACCAGTGCCTTCAAAGCCTCCTAATGGCCAATATATACAGTGCCTTGCGAAAGTATTCGGCCCCCTTGAACTTTGCGACCTTTTGCCACATTTCAGGCTTCAAACATAAAGATATAAAACTGTATTTTTTTGTGAAGAATCAACAACAAGTGGGACACAATCATGAAGTGGAACGACATTTATTGGATATTTCAAACTTTTTTAACAAATCAAAAACTGAAAAATTGGGCGTGCAAAATTATTCAGCCCCTTTACTTTCAGTGCAGCAAACTCTCTCCAGAAATTCAGTGAGGATCTCTGAATGATCCAATGTTGACCTAAATGACTAATGATGATAAATCCAATCCACCTGTGTGTAATCAAGTCTCCGTATAAATGCACCTGCACTGTGATATTCTCAGAGGTCCGTTAAAAGCGCAGAGAGCATCATGAAGAACAAGGAACACACCAGGCAGGTCCGAGATACTGTTGTGAAGAAGTTTAAAGCCGGATTTGGATACAAAAAGATTTCCCAAGCTTTAAACATCCCAAGGAGCACTGTGGAAGCGATAATATTGAAATGGAAGGAGTATCAGACCACTGCAAATCTAACAAGACCTGGCCGTCCCTCTAAACTTTCAGCTCATACAAGGAGAAGACTGATCAGAGATGCAGCCAAGAGGCCCATGATCACTCTGGATGAACTGCAGAGATCTACAGCTGAGGTGGGAGACTCTGTCCATAGGACAACAATCAGTCGTATATTGCACAAATCTGGCCTTTATGGAAGAGTGGCAAGAAAGCCATTTCTTAAAGATATCCATAAAAAGTGTTGTTTAAAGTTTGCCACAAGCCACCTGGGAGACACACCAAACATGTGGAAGAAGGTGCTCTGGTCAGATGAAACCAAAATTGAACTTTTTGGCAACAATGCAAAACGTTATGTTTGACGTAAAAGCAACACAGCTGAACACACCATCCCCACTGTCAAACATGGTGGTGGCAGCATCATGGTTTGGGCCTGCTTTTCTTCAGCAGGGACAGGGAAGATGGTTAAAATTGATGGGAAGATGGATGGAGCCAAATACAGGACCATTCTGGAAGAAAACCTGATGGAGTCTGCAAAAGACCTGAGACTGGGACGGAGATTTGTCTTCCAACAAGACAATGATCCAAAACATAAAGCAAAATCTACAATAGAATGGTTCAAAAATAAACATATCCAGGTGTTAGAATGGCCAAGTCAAAGTCCAGACCTGAATCCAATCGAGAATCTGTGGAAAGAACTGAAAACTGCTGTTCACAAATGCTCTCCATCCAACCTCACTGAGCTCGAGCTGTTTTGCAAGGAGGAATGGGAAAGAATTTCAGTCCCTCGATGTGCAAAACTGATAGAGACATACCCCAAGCGACTTACAGCTGTAATCGCAGCAAAAGGTGGCGCTACAAAGTATTAACTTAAGGGGGCTGAATAATTTTGCACGGCCAATTTTTCAGTTTTTGATTTGTTAAAAAAGTTTGAAATATCCAATAAATGTCGTTCCACTTCATGATTGTGTCCCACTTGTTGTTGATTCTTCACAAAAAAATACAGTTTTATATCTTTATGTTTGAAGCCTGAAATGTGGCAAAAGGTCGCAAAGTTCAAGGGGGCCGAATACTTTCGCAAGGCACTGTAGCATCAGCAATCCAGGGTTCACGTACATTATTGGTTACAATGGACATGATGAATGTACAAGGGATCCAATGGTCAAGAGGTATTTATTTCATGGGCCTCTATCCACTCTGACACTCCTTTTATATGTGGATGTGGTATAGTGACCAGACTGGGCCCAGTCAAGCCCCTAAGTGCATAGCGCTCCCCTTTGAAATCTAGCAGACCAACAAGTGCAGGCGCCGTGAAGCTGTTATGGCCTGTCTGCCTCGTGTTCCGCCACTAAAGGCAGCTTGCGATGTGTCGCCAAGAGCTGGTCAAAGGGTCGGTCGAGGTCAGGAGAAAAGGCGTCTGGCTCAATTTCATATGTCACCATAGCGGATTGGTGGAACGGTAGTTGTTGTGGGACAGCAGAGTTTGGTGGAATGGTGGTTATTGTAGGATTGTGGTGGTTAGTGAACTGGTGGTTATTGTGGAACACTTCACAATGTGTCTCCATGTCTTTACGTGGTGCAGTACTTACAGGCAGGGACATTGTGGGTATCCACACATTTAGTTACTTCCACCTACCCGTGGTGTGTACCTACTACACTGTGGATGAATGTGTACCACATAAAGGCTTTCACCTGTTCTATCTATCGGTGGTGTAAACAAAAGCCACGGTCCTTTTATAACAATTACCAGATGGTAGAGCATATTTGTGTGAGCGAAAAGGGAATGCTTTGGTTATATGATATGAGGGCAATGCAGTGGCATCTGCTCCTTTCTGCCCTGTGGTTCATTGGATCTATTCCAAGGACCTATACAGTAAACAGTTGCAGTTATCCAATATCCAGAACTTCTGAGCAAACAGTTTTTTTCACATATATATTCCCTCACCATAATGTGTATCATCTGTGAGCAAGAGGGGATTCTTGCAGATCTTTGCTCATGTGTACAATGTACAGTAGCTCATTAGACCAGCTGCAACCCAAGAATGCGGTGGTCTCTGGAATTCTCATAATGGTTCATTATTTTCAAGCCTTGACCTTTTGCTGCCCTCCTCTGAGCTACAAGTGTGAAGTTATCGTTGCGTGCATTCTCTTATGAAATTTACATTTTCGCTCTTCCCACCACTGAATATCATAATTGCAAGGATCTAAGGAGATGTCTGAAAACATTTGTAAGTCAACGCTGGCAATCGTCTCCCGTAAAGGAAATGTCATGAGCATATCATTTCTATGCAATAGTCTCTTTTACGCTCCCATTAGCTGTGAATAATAAGCCTGGAATTGCCTTTAGTGCACTGTATTGGACTGTGGAAATCTAGCTATTTAAATGTAGATTGCCGTTTAATATATTCAATTTGTGGGGTCCTACAGGCGTGCTGCAGATGGTTCTGTTTTTCATAATGGCATTCGGTGAAAACAGTGATATGATACGATGGACGGAGGTTACATTTTGCCTGATATGGCAGCGTATATGACAGTTTTTCACTTCAGTCTATTTTCAGCTAAATGCAGTCTCTCCAAGACAATAGCATCCAAAGACATTGTTTTATTATACAGTGCCTTGCGAAAGTATTCGGCCCCCTTGAACTTTGCGACCTTTTGCCACATTTCAGGCTTCAAACATAAAGATATAAAACTGTATTTGTTTGTGAAGAATCAACAACAAGTGGGACACAATCATGAAGTGGAACGACATTTATTGGATATTTCAAACTTTTTTAACAAATCAAAAACTGAAAAATTGGGCGTGCAAAATTATTCAGCCCCTTTACTTTCAGTGCAGCAAACTCTCTCCAGAAATTCAGTGAGGATCTCTGAATGATCCAATGTTGACCTAAATGACTAATGATGATAAATCCAATCCACCTGTGTGTAATCAAGTCTCCGTATAAATGCACCTGCACTGTGATAGTCTCAGAGGTCCGTTAAAAGTGCAGAGAGCATCATGAAGAACAAGGAACACACCAGGCAGGTCCGAGATACTGTTGTGAAGAAGTTTAAAGCCGGATTTGGATACAAAAAGATTTCCCAAGCTTTAAACATCCCAAGGAGCACTGTGGAAGCGATAATATTGAAATGGAAGGAGTATCAGACCACTGCAAATCTAACAAGACCTGGCCGTCCCTCTAAACTTTCAGCTCATACAAGGAGAAGACTGATCAGAGATGCAGCCAAGAGGCCCATGATCACTCTGGATGAACTGCAGAGATCTACAGCTGAGGTGGGAGACTCTGTCCATAGGACAACAATCAGTCGTATATTGCACAAATCTGGCCTTTATGGAAGAGTGGCAAGAAAGCCATTTCTTAAAGATATCCATAAAAAGTGTTGTTTAAAGTTTGCCACAAGCCACCTGGGAGACACACCAAACATGTGGAAGAAGGTGCTCTGGTCAGATGAAACCAAAATTGAACTTTTTGGCAACAATGCAAAACGTTATGTTTGGCGTAAAAGCAACACAGCTGAACACACCATCCCCACTGTCAAACATGGTGGTGGCAGCATCATGGTTTGGGCCTGCTTTTCTTCAGCAGGGACAGGGAAGATGGTTAAAATTGATGGGAGATGGATGGAGCCAAATACAGGACCATTCTGGAAGAAAACCTGATGGAGTCTGCAAAAGACCTGAGACTGGGACGGAGATTTGTCTTCCAACAAGACAATGATCCAAAACATAAAGCAAAATCTACAATGGAATGGTTCAAAAATAAACATATCCAGGTGTTAGAATGGCCAAGTCAAAGTCCAGACCTGAATCCAATCGAGAATCTGTGGAAAGAACTGAAAACTGCTGTTCACAAATGCTCTCCATCCAACCTCACTGAGCTCGAGCTGTTTTGCAAGGAGGAATGGGAAAACATTTCAGTCTCTCGATGTGCAAAACTGATAGAGACATACCCCAAGCGACTTACAGCTGTAATCGCAGCAAAAGGTGGCGCTACAAAGTATTAACTTAAGGGGGCTGAATAATTTTGCACGCCCAATTTTTCAGTTTTTGATTTGTTAAAAAAGTTTGAAATATCCAATAAATGTCGTTCCACTTCATGATTGTGTCCCACTTGTTGTTCATTCTTCACAAAAAAATACAGTTTTATATCTTTATGTTTGAAGCCTGAAATGTGGCAAAAGGTCGCAAAGTTCAAGGGGGCCGAATACTTTCGCAAGGCACTCTATGTCCATTCAAGGCCTCATCATTCCATGTTGTCTTATTTTGTAAACCTGAATGCCAAACGTGTCTACACAAACAAATGTAAGCAAACACCTTGACTTACACGGCTAGGGTAAGCAGCTCAAATAGCTCACCCACAGACAAACAACAGTCAAGTGGATATGCACATCTTTGTCCGAGTCCTTGTATTCATTAGAATAGGAGAGAATCTTCAGGTAAAGGTCTTTCATCCTGACTAACTAACATTGTGTTCTTTCAGATGTTCAGAGCAGCTCTCTCAGTATTTGCACACAGTGTAATTATGTATATTTATGGTTGGATCAATTAAATAGAGCAGATGAAAGGGCTCTGACGAGCGACATCCCATTTTCCTTTTTAACAAGAATTCTGATTTAATTCTGATTTCATCCCAGTACTGTGCCATTACTCGTGACAGTCAACACAGATATGTACCCTACTGGTTCTACAGTATGAGCATCACAACAAAAATAAGAGGACACGATATGCATGTGTTTTTCAAAGCATTGTTTTTGATAGTGATGGAGACAAAGAGCATCTACATACTGTACATCGTTTATAAGAACTTTCGTGGATACAGTATATCTCAAATGTACAATTCCCACATTAGGATCAAATCTGCCTTGTGTGAAATATTGTAAATGAAGCATCATTATTGTGTGTCCACAAGTATGCATATGTTTAAAATTGGCATATACTGTAATACTCAAAACCAGAAAGCAGAAAGCACAGTCACAGGAACAAGCATACAAAATAGTACAGCCTGTTTACATTTCCCAATTAGAATTAAAGACGCGTGTTCATTTAGCAATTCATTCCGCCACTTTTCAAGAATGTGTTCTCACCAACGATTCATCAAGATTGATCACTTAGCATGGAAAAGATCAAAGTGGCATTTTGTGTTTGTATGCTGCATTAAGTCCTTGTCAAAAATGACATTCAGATGCTGTTCATCTTACTTTCTGTCAAAGCTTTGGCGAGTGTTTCAGTTTGCATTACTTAACAGGACAGATGGGCGTGTGGAAGGTGGACTGATAACTACAGTTAGCCAACCACTGTCTGCTGACGTAGAGATGAGTACGTGAAAGAGGATGGATGGCCTTTTATGCAAACAAAGACCAAGCAGATCAGTCAGTGAGACGATGTCTCCCACCCTAACATGCCTCCCCTATCAGGATAAGGTAAGACCCAGATGCAGACCGTGTCGAAGTAACAGTGTTTATTACAGCCACGGGGGCAGGCAAACGACAGGTCAAGGCAGGCAGGGGTCGATAATGCAGAGTAGGAGCAGAGGTACAGGACAGCAGGCAGGCTCAGGGTCAGGGCCAGGCAGAGTGGTCAGGCGGGCGGGTACAGAGTCAGGACAGGCAAACAGGAGACAAGGGGCTGTCAGACATGGTTTTCTAGACACAGAAATGTTAGGAAAAATACAGCAGGTACAGGGCAACAGAGGACGAACAGCATAGGGGCTAATAATCTTGGAAAGATCTCAGCTTCCAGGGGTGTAGCCGCGGCACTATAGTGGCGTACTAGTGCCTCGGGCTTGATCTTCTTGGACACAGGTCGGTGCTGTGGAAGCGAAGTGGCCCGGCCCTTACTAAACCCCACCCAGAGGTCCTGGTACTCTGAGGGGCTGGCGGAGACGTCCGGGGCAATGTCTAAGCCTCCCGGAAGACAATGAGTGTGACAGGACGGGCTCCAGTCCACGATGGTACCAGTAGCCCAGTCAAATCAAATCAAAGCAAATCAAATCAAATTTTATTTGTCACATACACATGGTTAGCAGATGTTAATGCGAGTGTAGCGAAATGCTTGTGCTTCTAGTTCCGACAATGCAGTAATAACCAACAAGTAATCTAACTAACAATTCCAAAACTACTGTCTTATACACAGTGTAAGGGGATAAGAATATGTACATAAGGATATATGAATGAGTGATGGTACAGAGCAGCATAGGCAGGATACAGTAGATGGTATCGAGTACAGTATATACATGAGGTGAGTATGTAAACAAAGTGGCATAGTTAAAGTGGCTAGTGATACATGTATTACATAAGGATGCAGTCGATGATATAGAGTACAGTATATATGTATGCATATGAGATGAATAATGTAGGGTAAGTAACATTATATAAGGTAGCATTGTTTAAAGTGGCTAGTGATATATTTACATCATTTCCCATCAATTCCCATTATTAAAGTGGCTGGAGTTGAGTCAGTGTCAGTGTCAGTGTGTTGGCAGCAGCAACTCAATGTTAGTGGTGGCTGTTTAACAGTCTGATGGCCTTGAGATAGAAGCTGTTTTTCAGTCTCTCAGTCCCAGCTTTGATGCACCTGTACTGACCTCGCCTTCTGGATGATAGCGGGGTGAACAGGCAGTGGCTCGAGTGGTTGATGTCCTTGATGATCTTTATGGCCTTCCTGTAACATTGGGTGGTGTAGGTGTCCTGGAGGGCAGGTAGTTTGCCCCCGGTGATGCGTTGTGCAGACCTCACTACCCTCTGGAGAGCCTTACGGTTGTGGGCGGAGCAGTTGCCGTACCAGGCAGTGATACAGCCCGCCAGGATGCTCTCGATTGTGCATCTGTAGAAGTTTGTGAGTGCTTTTGGTGACAAACCGAATTTCTTCAGCCTCCTGAGGTTGAAGAGGCGCTGCTGCGCTTTCTTCACGATGCTGTCTGTGTGAGTGGACCAATTCAGTTCAGTCGATGAGGGGATTGTGTTGCTGGAGCCAGGAGAATCCCGATACCACGGGAATCTGAGGAGACTTGATGAGCAGAAATGGAATATTCTCGCTGTGATTCCCTGACACCCGTAGGTTGATGGGAGTGGTAATATGAGTGACCCGGCCTACAGGGTGCCCGTTCAGAGCTCTAACCTCCATTGGAGTGGAGAGGGGTTGAGTGGGGATGTTCAGCTCGGAAGCCAGGGTAGCGTCCAAAAAAACTCTCATCGGCCTCAGAGTCAATGAGGACACGGAGAGATTTAGACTGGCTAAGGCACAGTAGAATGCCAGGAACTGGGGTGCAAGCAAGGGAAGCAGGAAAGTTCTCTATATGGCCCACCAGAGTACTTGCTCCTATCAGTGAGCCTGATCTCTTTAAAGGACAAGAGGACACAAAATGACCAAGAGTCCCGCAATACAGACAGCTCTTCGTGTTGATCCTGTATTGTCGTTCCGCTATTGATAGCCCAGCTCTACCTATTTGCATAGGCTCGGGAAGCGGCAACTCAGCAGACTCCAGTGACTCTCGGGGCAGGTCGGGAGGCCTCGGGTTCACTCGGCAACGGGATCCTCTGGGACTTTCGCGATGACTCGGAGGCACGGTGGAATCCCTGGACGTGTGAGCGAAGTCGAATTTCCTCTCCCTCCGCCTTTCCAGTAGTTACCCATCGATACGATTGGTCAAAGCGAAGAGGGAATCGAGATCCGGAGGTAACTCACAAGCAGCAAGCTCATCCTTGACCTCCTCTGAAATGCCGTGCAGGAACATATCGAACAGTGCTTCCTGGTTCCAAGCACTCTCCGCTGCCAACGTGCGGAAATCCACCGCATAGTCAGTCACACTTCAGGAGTCCTGCCGAAGCTGGATTAGCTCCCGGGCAGCTCTCCAGGAGAACAGGGCTAAAAAAAAACTTCTTCACCTCATCCACGAACCCCTCCAGACTTGAAAAAGAGAGGCTGGGAAAAGACTGGAGCTGACAGGACGAATGCTGGTGAGCTTGACAAACAAGACGAACGGGCAACAGACAAACAGAAAACGCAGGTATAAGTACAGAGTGGATAATGGAGAAGATGGGCAACATCTGGAGGGGGGTGCAGACAAGCACAAAGGCAGGTGAAACAGATCAGGGCGTGACATCCCCTTTACATTTAGCATTGGCGCAAAAATGTCATTTCCAGCATAAGATATTCCAACATAAAAATGTTGTCAATAAAGCTCGTGGGAAAAGAGTATATTTTTACCGTTTACAAGAAACACTTCAAAACATCTTGCTAAGGATGGCATTGTAGCTTGTTAAGATAAACTGATTAAACTAAGTGAAGTACTTGGCAGCTGTCTCATACTACATGATTCCATATGTGTTATTTCATAGTTTTGATGTCTTCACTATTATTCTACAATTTAGAAAATAGTAAAATAAAGAAAAACCCTTGAATGAGTAAGTGTGTCCACACTTTTGACTGGTAATGTAGGTATGAAGAAATTAGGAGGACGTGGAGAATTCCCTTACGAAAAACGATTGCAGTCATCGTGCAGTATAACTGCAGTACACTGTAGTATAACTGCAGTTAGAGTACAGTATAACTGCAAGTACTGCGTCCAAAATAACACAGTAGACTACAGTTACTGCACTTTTACTGCGGTTCGAAAACTGCAATATTTTTTGTAAGGGTTTTTACTTCTTCTACCGTCCGTCACCTTATACTTTAACATCAGATATGGGTTTTTGTTCATCCGTCAAAGCTGTTATGCAGTTGGTTGAAGCGTTACGCAAGAGATTCCATAACTTTGTTCTCATAGTAGGCTACATCAATTAACAAAGGTCATCCACAGGATTGTTTCATGTGAACTATTGCGGTACGTTCAGTGGGCTATACATTCTTCAAGTAATAATGTTTTCACAGATCCTAAATCAGTTTGATCAAATATTCAGCATGACTGACGAAACAATGGTCATTTATTCATGGGTTAATTCATCTGTGATGCTTTAATCGATTGTGTGGATCTGCATTTTATGTTTGCAAAGGTAGAAATATTCACATAAGATATCACGGTTATCATAATGTACTCCTATTTCACTATTTCCAATTGATGACAATAGGAATACATAAGATGGGCTTGGTGGAACTTCTGCAGAAAGTTTAGCAATATGCTATGATAAAGATGCAGCCATTCACATACTGTAGCAACATACATGGCAACAAGACATGTACAACTGGCACGGTATACAACTGGCACGACTATTGTACTATTTAAAATGGTGTACTTACAATGTAATTACACTGTACTTGCCTACGTAACTACCATATAAATACATGCGTATCAGGGACTTTTAATGTAAAGTAGGACCATGTCTTGTTTCAGGGAGGCAATTTTGTTTAGTGTTGTGAAAACTTGCTGTGCTAGCTCTGTGCTTCTGTAAAAACATATATATATACAGTGCCTTGCGAAAGTATTCGGCCCCCTTGAACTTTGCCACCTTTTGCCACATTTCAGGCTTCAAACATAAAGATATAAAACTGTATTTTTTTGTGAAGAATCAACAACAAGTGGGACACAATCATGAAGTGGAACGCCATTTATTGGATATTTCAAACTTTTTTAACAAATCAAAAACTGAAAAATTGGCCGTGCAAAATTATTCAGCCCCCTTAAGTTAATACTTTGTAGTGCCACCTTTTGCTGCGATTACAGCTGTAAGTCGCTTGGGGTATGTCTCTATCAGTTTTGCACATCGAGAGACTGAAATTCTTTCCCATTCCTCCTTGCAAAACAGCTCGAGCTCAGTGAGGTTGGATGGAGAGCATTTGTGAACAGCAGTTTTCAGTTCTTTCCACAGATTCTCGATTGGATTCAGGTCTGGACTTTGACTTGGCCATTCTAACACCTGGATATGTTTATTTTTGAACCATTCCATTGTAGATTTTGCTTTATGTTTTGGATCATTGTCTTGTTGGAAGACAAATCTCCGTCCCAGTCTCAGGTCTTTTGCAGACTCCATCAGGTTTTCTTCCAGAATGGTCCTGTATTTGGCTCCATCCATCTTCCCATCAATTTTAACCATCTTCCCTGTCCCTGCTGAAGAAAAGCAGGCCCAAACCATGATGCTGCCACCACCATGTTTGACAGTGGGGATGGTGTGTTCAGCTGTGTTGCTTTTACGCCAAACATAACGTTTTGCATTGTTGCCAAAAAGTTCAATTTTGGTTTCATCTGACCAGAGCACCATCTTCCACATGTTTGGTGTGTCTCCCAGGTGGCTTGTGGCAAACTTTAAACAACACTTTTTATGGATATCTTTAAGAAATGGCTTTCTTCTTGCCACTCTTCCATAAAGGCCAGATTTGTGCAATATACGACTGATTGTTGTCCTATGGACAGAGTCTCCCACCTCAGCTGTAGATCTCTGCAGTTCATCCAGAGTGATCATGGGCCTCTTGGCTGCATCTCTGATCAGTCTTCTCCTTGTATGAGCTGAAAGTTTAGAGGGACGGCCAGGTCTTGGTAGATTTGCAGTGGTCTGATACTCCTTCCATTTCAATATTATCGCTTGCACAGTGCTCCTTGGGATGTTTAAAGCTTGGGAAATCTTTTTGTATCCAAATCCGGCTTCAAACTTATTCACAACAGTATCTCGGACCTGCCTGGTGTGTTCCTTGTTCTTCATGATGCTCTCTGCGCTTTTAACGGACCTCTGAGACTATCACAGTGCAGGTGCATTTATACGGAGACTTGATTACACACAGGTGGATTGTATTTGTCATCATTAGTCATTTAGGTCAACATTGGATCATTCAGAGATCCTCACTGAACTTCTGGAGAGAGTTTGCTGCACTGAAAGTAAAGGGGCTGAATAATTTTGCATGCCCAATTTTTCAGTTTTTGATTTGTTAAAAAAGTTTGAAATATCCAATAAATGTCGTTCCACTTCATGATTGTGTCCCACTTGTTGTTGATTCTTCACAAAAAAATACAGTTTTATATCTTTATGTTTGAAGCCTGAAATGTGGCAAAAGGTCGCAAAGTTCAAGGGGGCCGAATACTTTCGCAAGGCACTGTATATATATATTTTGAAATCAGCTACTGTAAAAGACAAATTTCCACCCAGAGCGCTAATCAAATGGTTTTTGAATGTGGATCTCAGCATTGGACATAAAAGCAGCAGTTCATTCAAATGGATTGGAGATGCAGTAATCTCTGTGAGGAGTTGTGTGAACACACTATGCTGAGTTAAGAAGCTTAACCCACTGTGAAGTATGGTGTCCATTATAGGACAAACTCAGCCTTAAGGCTTATACCTAGCTCATGACGAGTGATTCAAGGAGGGGTGGCAACCAGTGGAACGTAACTAAATGTAATATAAAATGGCCTCTACGTAATCCCAAAAAGTAATTATTTATCATGAGAGGGCCAAAATCAATAACCACTGTAGTAATGCAGCATACTTAAAGAAAGGATCAAATCTCACCTTTCTGGTGATTTAAAAAAAAATAGCTTAAGTGTAAACTCTTCTGAGGACACAAGCTCAAGTATACAGTACAGATATGATAAAAATATGAAAATATGAAATATTTTAAATGGTGTATTTCCTATTCAACAAAACTGAATGAATAAGGCTTGAAATGACTTGTATGCTTTCTAAATATAAATGTCATCTTCCTTATAACTGTATAATACATATTTGTATATTTAGTGTTAGAGAAAATGTGCATGTTGTCTAATTGTCTGTCTTGATCAAAATATCTGCCCCCATCGCTGTAAACGTCTCACCAGGCTTGGGGAGTAACGGATTACACGTAATCCGTTACATATACGGGATTACAAAAAACTGTAATCCGTTACGTTACCAGCAAAAATATTGTAATCAGATTACAGATGCTTTTGAAAAACTTTGAGGATTACTTTTAAATTCAGAAAGGATGTTTGCAAAAAAAATCTTTGACACTTCTCTGTTTTCTCAATGACATTCGAATCAGCATTGAAAAAGACTCAAGGCTAAATTTGTTCCACCTGAGTGAGTCTGACCACAAGTCAGAGACCATTATGATGACACACCAAAATTGTGTTAGATGGATCGTGGGAAATGAGCAGGAATAGGCTTTTGTAGGCTACATTGCAAGCTATGTCTTCCAATGGTGTGACTCCTGTCGGCATCCAAAGATTATCCAACTTGAATAAATGCTTGGAGGTAAGGATGACAGCAGTGGTGTAGTCTACGGCGATACGAATATCACTTATTATTGATGTCTACATAGCGTATTGATGTGAATCACACTGCTGCTCTCTCATTTAGCTATTTGTGCCTTACAGATTGTGGTGGTTGTGGATGGCTGTTCACAAATCCAAATGTGTATTTGAACACAATAATGATTGAATTCAAGAAGTTTAAGCTGCCTATCAATCATTGTTGTTGAAACCAGTGGCCAGCCAGTGAAAAACGTGCTCTTGCAACAGCTGCATATTGCAGATCCCAGCCTATGGAATGAAAGTGGGGCTTTAATTGCTCAATCTAATTCATGCTGATAGAAAAAAAAATCCATGGGCTGAATGGACACATTTTGATTGATTTATTTATTTAACCTTTATTTAACCAGGAAGGGCTCATTGAGATTTAAAATCTCTTTTTCAAGAGCGTCCTGGCCAAGATACGCCGCACCAAGTCATTACAAAAATGACAGACAAACAACATGAAAAACTACAAGTAATCTAGTAAAAACCATAGAATTCACAAGAGTATAACAAAAATCAAAAACAGCTAATTAAAAACATTGACAGGTCAGGGAATCAGTCTCAAGATCATTCATCAGTGATTTAATTAAAAATACCAATCGGGACAACTATGTGATATGGCCAGCTATGTCCAATTTAACATTGATTTATCCTGCACACCACGCAGGTCCCTTAAACAGGGGATCTTATATCTAAGAGGTTCTAAGTCAAGGGGTGAGGATTAAGACTGAGCGTGTCCTAAAATGGACACCGTAATATGGTGTGTTTCCTGCCCACACATCACATCACTCACCTCCTTCATACTTCATGCCTCAGTAGGAATCTAATCTTCATCCTCAGATTCACTGAGGCAGCAAAGAAGCAAATCCCCCAATTGCTTTGAGACCACACAATTATACGAATAACAAGGGCAATTGTAATAGCATGATTGATGTTTAACCGGTCCAAAATAATACAAATGATATGATGAACTTAAGGAAGTCTGGCTGTACGTTTTAGGTTGTAGTCAGAATGTGGGTTTAAGGGACATTTTATTACTGTTTGTGTGTGTAGGTGACTCCAAACAACTGAAGGTACTTCCACTAATGTCAAAAGTCAACAGCCCAAACTTCACATATTAGAATGGATGAGAAGAGGGGATAAAGATTGGCGGCACCACTAAACTGCATAGTTTGATAACCACACTGAGTTATCTATGAGTCATACACACGGCCGGCCCTAGCCTTTTGTAGACCCAATCTTGACCACAGAGAGAATGAATTAAGTTTTAAAGTTAATGTCCTGCAATTATACACATTTTTTCCATGGGGAGTACGGAATATTTTGCTGTTTTAAAGCAAGTTTTCTTTAATTCTACAAATTTTGCCATGGGGCGGAAAGAAGCTCAGCAATTTTATAAAACATTTCTTGCAATTCTACTCATTTTGCCATGGGGTAGAGATAAAACAATTGCAGTTTTAAACCATGCTTTCCGCATCAAATCAAATGTATTTATATAGCCCTTCGTACATCAGCTGATATCTCAAAGTGCTGTACAGGAACCCAGCCTAAAACCTCAAACAGCAACCAATGCAGGTGTAGAAGCACAGTGGCTAGGAAAAACTCCCTAGAAAGGCCAAAAACTAGGAAGAAACCTAGAGAGGAACCAGGCTATGTGGGGTGGCCAGTCCTCTTCTGGCTGTGCCGGGCGGAGATTATAACAGAACATGGCCAAGATGTTCAAATGTTCATAAATTACCAGCATGGTCAAATAATAATAATCACAGGCAGAACAGTTGAAACTGGAGCAGCAGCACGGCCAGGTGGACTGGGGACAGCAAGGAGTCATCATGACAGGTAGTCCTGAGGCATGGTCCTAGGGCTCAGGTCCTCCGAGAGAGAGAAAGAAAGAGAGAAAGAGAGAATTAGAGAGAGCATACTTAAATTCACACAGAACACCGGATAGGACAGGAGAAGTACTCCAGATATAACAAACTGACCCTAGCCCCCCGATACTGGAGACTGAGACAGGAGGGGTCAGGAGACACTGTGGCCCCATCCGATGACACCCCCGGACTAGGCCAAACAGGAAGGATATGCCATGGGGTAGAGATAAAACAATTGCAGTTTTAAACTATGCTTTCCGCAATTCTACACATTTTGCCATGGAGAAGAGAGAAATGTTTAAATGTTGTAACACATTTCATGCAATTCTATTTATTTTGCCATGGGGCAGAATACCGGTCAATATTCGTCCATGATTACTACAAATTTAGATAGCAGGATAGACTAACTTACCTGACAATGACATAATGAGAGAAAAACTGTTGATGCACAACCACATTTTGAACTTGCACCTTGTGTATTCTACTATTCTAACTCCCAATAGTAAGTTGAGACACCGACTGTGTTCCTAGCGGCCGGGGACCCTAAGCGACCGCTTATGTCGCTTATGCCTGGAGCCGGACCAGGTTATACAATAGTTCTATGACACAATGAGAAGAGCACACTAACTATACCAAGATGTCAAGTTGAAGAAAGCTCTCTCTCTCTTACTAGCTCCACCTCCTTTCTTATTTTTCTCTCTCTGATTGTCAACCAGTATCCATTCCATAATGGGAATGAGAAATTAGAAAACAATTTATATAAATCCTCCCATGTTCACTGACTGTTTACATTTTCCCAGGAAGGCACACTGAGCTCTGTCTCCATGGAAACTGCCGGTAGCCAATGGTGGGTGTCTTGGACTGACCATGTGATGTGTAGCCTGTTGAGTATTGAAGTTGGCAGTCAGGCTGTGTGCTGACTATGTTTTATTGAAAGGAAAGTAAGAACCATTGAAACGGAAAAGCTCCTTATACTGCCAACAATGTATGTTTGTCAATCTCAAAGTTCTTCCTCTAGCCCACACCTCACAGCATGTTTTGAGGCTGGGTAGACTACGGCATATTTTTTTTTAAAGTGACTCCTAACACATCCCTCTGCTTTTAAAAGAAAAAGTAGCTATTCAGCCAAGTCTCGTTCCCTTAGGAAAAATGGGACTGTTTCTTTCACCATTAGTTCATAAGCGGTGAACTAATCATAAAACTTAGTGAACTGATGCTTAGAAGAAGAAGAATCTAAACAGGCACACACACACACAGGCACATACACACAAACAAAGCCCGTAAGAAAATGAGCTATTCCCTGTTCCCTGGGACTCCAGCAACAGCCTTGAAACTACCTGTCGACTTTGATCACAGTCACACTGTGGGTTCTCACTGTGATGGCTCTAAAAGTTATTAGAGCGTGAGTCTATTAGATGTGGAAGCATGTCCTTTCCTTTCCCTCTACAGGTGCAGTTAAACACAGGGGAAAACCACTTCTAGTTTCTGGCACATCAGGCTCCACTTCTAGTCTCTGGCACATCAGGCTCCACTTCGAGTCTCTGGCACATCAGGCTACACTTCTAGTCTCTGGCACATCAGGCTCCACTTCTAGTCTCTGGCACGTCAGGCTCCACTTCTATTCTCTGGCACATCAGGCTCCACTTCTAGTCTCTGTCACATCAGGCTCCACTTCTAGTCTCTGGCACATCAGGCTCCACTTCTATTCTCTGGCACATCAGGCTCCACTTATAGTCTCTGACACATCAGGCTCCACTTCTAGTTTCTGGCACATCAGGCTCCACTTCTAGTCTCTGGCACATCAGGCTCCACTTATAGTCTCTGACACATCAGGCTCCACTTCTAGTTTCTGGCACATCAGGCTCCACTTCTAGTCTCTGGCACATCAGGCTCCACTTCTAGTCTCTGGCACATCAGGCTCCACTTCTAGTTTCTGGCACATCAGGCTCCACTTCTAGTTTCTGGCACATCAGGCTCCACTTCTAGTCTCTAGCACATCAGGCTCCACTTCTAGTCTAGTTTTTGAAGGTATCAATAATGAACGCATAATCACATTTAAATATAAGCCTTCAGAGCCCACAGAAAACCTTTTTACTAATCATTGAAAAGGCTACGCTGGCCAGGCTAAGGCAACTTGATTTTATGCTAGCGTAGTGCTATTTTAAAAGTTCAATAGAACATGTTTGCTTGCATGGAAATAGAGTTATTACAGGAGTTATTATAGTTCGCCGTATTAACGCAAAGCTATGGGATATGTAATTCATGTCAAAGCAGGTACTCTTATCAGCCAACAGATGGCAGACAGAAGCAGATTAGCAGATGCAGAGTGGCCATTGAGAATGCCTAATGATATGAAGAATCAGAGCAGAGTAAATCTTTAAGTTGCAGTGCCTTTCACATGACTCCAATAGTTTTCTGATGCGCTAATACTGGGTGCCTTTTGAACTATTCCATCTTACTTGCACTAGTATGCAATCATAATAACTCCTTGAAGATGTCCTGTACATTACCTCAAAGTGTAATATCAATGCGTTGTGTGTGTACTTATTACTGTTACTTGTTACTATATCGACATCTGTGCTACTTGATTGTAGCCTTACTTAAATAACAACTTCAGAAAGCCCTGTCATTCTACTTCTTTCAGTCTCTTAGCAGTGAACTCTGTTGTCCACGAAGAGACTTCCTTGGGTGACAAATTGGGTTATCATGGGTCGAAACCTACTGTTCATTGCTCAACTACCTCCTGTCGACTGGAGGTATTTGAGGTATATTTTAAATGGCCTTGCATGGCGAAACGTGCACCCAGCAGCCACCTCACTCCCCACTCGGCCTGGGCTTTGTGAGTGTGTGCTTCTAAGCTCCTTTTTCAGAGTGCACATCCATCCAGAGCCTATATAAGAGGCAAGCCTATAGACCTCCACAGCATGCAGGCTCTCCCTGGGCAGCCCACACCGAGGCCTTTAAAGCATGCACCCCGTCAGGCATTATTCATCAGTGCACATCAAAAAGCAACTTAAGATGCTCTATCCCCTCGATTTGCCAGGCCCTCTCGATACGATTCTGCTCCACCTCGGGAGGTGGGCACCCCCTCGGCTTCGGGAGCCCATTTAATCAATAGCAGAGATTACAGTACTTGGGGGCCCGCTGGCGCCAAGTCGAGATAGACGTCTTTGGTCTGAATGCAGGGGCCTGCTTCCCCATTCCACACAGGGGTCAGGACCACCAATGGACTGGAATCCAACATGGCGCTTTGTGATTGACAGGGAGATAGAATAGGTTATTGGGGAAAGGTTACTGGATATGTACGCACATTGTTGTTTGAGAGGTATACATACAAGGGCAGGACGCGAGGGAGACCCTGTAATGGTTAAATGGTATATTTGAGAAAGTCTTTAGGTATCTATGTCATAGATTTTTTTCCCTCTACCATAATGTGTGTGTTTACATGAGCTTTTGCTGGTGGTGCAAAAAAATGAATAAATGACCAACCCCAAGGCTTTCAAGACATTGCATTTGTGGAGCGTAGAAGTCTTCAGTTCTGTTTCTGTGTGACTTTATATGTCTCTGTGCAGGCACCCTGTTGACTATCATTTCAGACTTCTCAGCAGGCTGCAAAACACACTTTAAAATCGAGGCACAGCATCATTTCTCAAAGACACTTTTCCAGCACCGGGTCGATTTTTAAAATATTCACACCCATATGTGGTAAACAGATTAGTTATGAGTTGTGTGCCAAGCCAATGTTTAGAGTATGGATATGTTTAAGCAGCTGCATTCGTGAACTCAGGAATGTCTAACATGGTGCCTCTTGGCATTCAGAACTCTTCCATGTTTGTGTGTTCTGTGTGTTTTCTAAAAGAAACTTGTTTTCGTATGCTTATGACTAAGAGATGATAAAATGAAGACGGCCTTTCTCCAATATGTTTTTCTTAGGTTAATCATTTCTAAGATCACTGAGTCTACGATTGGGGCGCAGATAACCTGTCAGGTAATGATGCCCAGATACATAATCAATCACTCCCACAAGGGCGGCAGGGTAGCCTAGTGGTTAGAGCGTGAGCCAGTAACTGGAAGGTTGCTAGATCGAATCCCCGAGCTGACAAGGTAAAAATCTGTCATTCTGCTCCTGAACAGGGCAGCTAACCCACTGTCCCTAAGCTGTCATTGTAAATAAGAATTTGTTCTTAACTGACTTGCCTGGTAAAATAATAAGTATTGGTTATATAGGCTGACTTATATCTGCACATTTGTCTTTGTCACTGTGGATCTACCCACATGAATAAATACTGTGGTATAACTTTATTTCTATACTATAGTATTAACTTTAGTATTTTTGCGGACTTTAATGTAGTATTTACTGAATTGTTTTTGTGAACATTACTGTAGTATTTACTATAGTGTTCTTGTTTTACTATCTTTGACATAGAAGGGGGGGATTTCCACTTGAGGAAACCTACTGGACAAATACTAAAAGAGGACATTTTCCATAACATGTAGGTTTCTCACTCTTGTGTGGCAAAAATTGGGATATGGAGGACGGGAATGGGTGGAGTATATGCAAATGAAATACTATATAATGAATATGTTTTTCTGAGACACTGTAGTGTTTTGCCTACATTACTGAAGTATTTACCACAGTGTTTTATTGAGGATAATACAGTAGTATTCTACAGTATCTTCCAAAATTAAATCCTACGTACCACACTTGATCGAGAGATACTTCAGTGTTTTGTATAGTATTCTACAGTATATTACAAAATGACAGTCTTGGAAAAAGTACCCAATTGTCATACTTGAGTAAAAGTAAGAAGATACAAGTAAAAGTGAATGTCACCCAGTAAAATAGTACTTGAGTAAAAGTCTAAAAGTATTTGGTTTAAAATGTTCTTAAGGATCAAAAGTAAAATCCTTAAATAAAGCAAACCAGATGGCACAATAATCATGTTATTTTTTTACTTACAGATATCCAGGGGCATTCTCCAACAATTTAAAAATGAAACATGTGTTTTGTGAGTCCTTCAGATCAGAGGCAGTAGGGATGACCAGGAATGTTCTCTTGATAAATGTGTGAGTTAGACAATTTTCCTGTCCTGCTAAGCATAAAAAAATTTAACGAGTACTTTTGGGTGTCTGGGAAAATGTATGGAGTAGAAAGCACAGTTGAAGTCGGAAGTTTACATACACTTAGGTTGGAGTAATTACAACTCCTTTTTCAACCACTCCACAAATTTCTTGTTGACAAACTATAGTTTGGCAAGTCGGTTAGGACATCTACTTTGTGCATGACACAAGTAATTTTTCAAACAATTGTTTACAGACAGATTATTTCACTTATCATTCACTGTATCACAATTCCAGTGGGTCAGAAGTGTACATACACTAAGTTGACTGTGCCTTTAAACAGCTTGGGAAATTCCAGAAAATGATGTCATGGCTTTAGAAGCTTCTGCAAGGCTAATTGATATCATTTGAGTCAATTGGAGGTGTACCTGTGGATGTATTTCAAGGCCTACCTTCAAACTCAATTCCTCTTTGCTTGACATCATGTCAAAATCAAAACAAATTAGCCAAGACATCAGAAAAAAATTGTAGACCTCACAAGTCTGGTTCATCCTTGGGAGCAATTTCCAAATGCCTGAAGGTAACACGTTCATCTGTACAAACAATAGTACGCAAGTATAAACACCATTGGGACCACGCAGCCGTCATACCGCTCAGGAAGGAGACGCGTTCTGTCTACTAGATATGAACGTACTTTGGTATGAAAAGTGCAAATCAATACCAGAACAACAGCTAAGGACCACGTGAAGATGCTGGAGGAAACAGGTTCAAAAGTATCTATATCCACAGTAAAACAAACCCAATATCAACACAACCTGAAAGGCTGCTCAGCAAGGAAGAAGCCACAGCTCCAAAACCGCCATAAAAAAGCCAGACTAGGGTGTGCAACTGCACTTGGGGACAAAGATTGTACTTTTTTTTAGAAATGTCCTCTGGTCTGATGAAACAAATATAGAACTGTTTGGCTATAATGACCATCGTTATGTTTGGAGGAAAAAAGGGGGAGGCATGCAAGCCGAAGAACACCATCCCAACCGTGAAGTACAGGGGTGACAGCATCATGTTGTGGGGGTGCTTTCCTACAGGAGGGACTGGTGCACTTCACAAAATAGCATACTTCCAAAGTTGTGGAAAATGGACAACAAAGTCAAGGTATTGGAGTGGCCATCATATAGCCCTGACCTCAATCCTATAGAAAACTTGTCAGCAGAACTGAAAAAGCATGTGCGAGCAAGGAGGCCTACAAACCTGACCCAGTTACACTAGCTCTGTCAGGAGGAATGGGCCAAAATTCACCCACCTTATTGTGGGAAGCTTGTGGAAGGCTACCCGAAACGTTGGACCCAAGTTAAACAATTTAAGGACAATGCTACCAAATACTAATTGAGTGTATGTCAACTTCTGACCCACTGGGAATGTGATGAAAGAAATAAAAGCTGAAATAAATAATTCTCTCTGCTATTATTCTGACATTTCACATTCTTAAAATAAAGTGGTGATCCTAACTGACCAAAGACGGAATTTCTACTAGGATTAAATGTCAGGAATTGTGAAAAACTGAGTTTCAATGTATTTGGCTAAGGTGCATGTAAACTTCTGACTTCAACTGTACATCATTTTCTTTAGGAATGGAGTGAAGTAAAAGTAAAAGTTGCCAAAGCATGTAAATAGTAAAGTACTACTAAAGTACTTAAGTACTTTACACCACTGCAAAATGATATAGTAAGTACTACACATGATCAAGGGATACTACAGTGTGGAGTATAGTATTCTACAGAATACTACAACTTACTACAGTTTACCACAGAATTCTATAGTAAGTACAATAATATTATATCGTAAAATTTAGTATTTTTTCCATGTGGGGGAAGGATCATCAGGAAGGTCTTTGTTGAAGGAGCATCAGGAGGGTCTTTGTTGAAGGAGCATCAGGAAGGTCTTTGTTGAAGGAGCATCTGGAGGGGCTTTGTTGAAGGAGCTTCAGGAAGGTCTTTGTTGAAGGAGCATCAGGAGGGGCTTTGTTGAAGGAGCATCAGGAAGGTCTTTGTTAAAGGAGCATCAGGAAGGTCTTTGTTGAAGGAGCATCAGGAAGGTCTTTGTTAAATGAGCATCAGGAAGGTCTTTGTTGAAGGAGCATCAGGAAGGTCTTTGTTGAAGGAGCATCAGGAGGGGCTTTGGCAGGTCGGAAAAAGCAGCCAAGCGGCGAGCAAAAAGGAGCCATTGTGCAAGCAATCAGGTATGAGCTGTAAAATTCCATGAATGTTCATTTTATCCTGGAGCCAGGAGCCAGGTCCGGGGCACAATCCTCTGGCTGTTCCTGGTGTAGGTTTTCTTTGGCGTTGACCGCTCAGTTGAGCTCTGAGTCAAAGGCATCATAGAGCAGCACCCGCAAGCTCAGGCTTCCACTCCCTCCTCTCCTCACCCGGCCTGCTGCCCTGGGAGAGGAAGACGAAGACCAGCTTCCCACAGTATGCACACGCCATGATGGCTCTTTGCATTTTTATGGAACGTTTATTTTCTCTGGCTGGGAAAGAAAGGAGACTGACGTTTGCTTTAGCTGATTGAATTTGTTTTGAATCCCACCCTGCACAATATCACAGATACTGTGCGATGCTTGAAAAAGAAATGCCAGGCACAATCAAATCTGACTTTGCGAATCGAAGACGTTAAAGGCCTGAGCACTTTAAATGGAAGGTACAGGAGTCTCAGACCCCTATCCCCAAAACCGAGAAAGATGAATGATTGTGAAAGCAGGTGCCCTACTTTCACAAAGTTGTTAAGCTTTTAAGTGCCTTCACTGTTGCAGTATCACACATTATCTCACATTCTTGAGACACTTTCTCTATGTTTCCTCACTCTATGAATGCTTGCTTGTAATTATTTCGATATCAGTTTTGTGGCAGAGGCACTCTAGGAGCAATTTCCTTTCTATAAAGGCAAGGGACTTGTTGTGTGGTGTCTTTTTGCCCTAACACTGTAAAGCTCCCTCTCCTTTGGGAACGGAATATGTCCACTACCAGCATGATTGAATGGCTCTCTGCGTTACACCGAAAGTGATTGTCATAAGTATTTCATCAAGAAAATTGCTTTGTGCCATAAACACATCACCCATTGCTGTGTTAGCGGGAGAGGGGTGAAACCCCGCGACAGGGTCGCTACTCTCCCTATCACCTTGCGAGCTACTGCAATTATCCAGGCCCGCAAACATCACTCGCTGGTCATTTACAAAACCATTGGCTTCCTTCCTGCTTTCATTACAATCATATATACAAACGCTAAGTTCACACTTCAGAGACGTCAAGGGAAGCGGAGTGCATTGTTTGTTATCGAAGGGGGTTTCCTCCTACGTTCCCCAGGACCACTTCTCCAGTGAATAGGGTTGTAGCTCTGCATGTCCCTGTATGACATTTCCATTGTGTTATGGGAAAACACTTGTGCAGCACGGTGTAAAGTACATTCCACCTGCATAAGAAAGCTGACAGTTGGACGTATATCACCATGGTAACTATATGGATATCACTAGGTATACCCACTAGCTTCTGTGTTTTGAAACATTGCATGTGATAAGAAAAAGCTCTCTGTGACAGTTTGTTTACATTGACCTATCCTCAGGGGATTAATGGTCATCTTTAATATCCACAACAGGTGGACAATGGCTGAAGTTAGGTCACCAGGTAAAGCACATTCCAATAAATGTGTGTGTTACTTAACCCTCCAATTATGTTGTGGGTCAATTCGACCCATTTCCACTTTTGACTTGTCTAAAATACTAGTTAACCTCTCTTTTTCTCCATGAAATTTAATGACTTTTCCCCATTTAGGGTCATGAACCTAACTTCAAAATGTGGACACACATTTGTGTGTTGTGTGGTGGAATGTCTGTGTAGATTTTGTATACAAACACGATATTGTTGGTCATTTTGACCCGGAGGCTTTCATGTGTATAGATATTTTCACAGGTCTAAAATAAACAAGTGTCTCTGATGTATTTAGTTTTGACTGGTTGTGGTTGCACTTTTATAATTATGTTTGGGTGAAAAGGAGCTTTCCCAAGCTTCTCCTTCTCAGTGCGAGAGCAGCAGATCTCTGACACAGACACTCCAAAATGAGCTCCAAACAGAAAACACTTGTTTGTGAGAAAGGAAATATGTTTAACACATAATTCTTAAATATAGAGTTTTGAAATCAAATGTTTTTGAATTTCTTCTTTCTGAAAGGTCTGACAAAATAAAGTTTTGGCTGTTTTTACTTGCTTCTTTGTCTGTCTTGAGTGTGTTTAAGAGTTCAGCATAGCAAGTTTGTATGAAGGTCTGATTATTAAATGGGCAAATACAAGGTATATATTTTCTTATCATAGGTTAAATTTACGGAAATTGCTATTTAGCAAGCTAGCTGACTAGCTTACATTGGCCAGCTAGCTAGCTTTATGGGTGTTGTGACATGAGTATGATATTGTAATTCGTGCTGTTTAATGTTTTAGGCTGACGTCTTGTGAAAAAATGGATGTAAAGAATCTAGCTAGATAAAGCCTTTACTGCAAATTGAATGTACAATTTTGTAAGCTTGATATTTCCCATGCAATGCAGCCGAAGTAACATAGCTAGCTAACTATTTTCCTGCTTATTGTGTAGTGGAGTATAAAAATACCTGTGTGCCTATGGCTCTGTAGCTAGCTATGTAGCCAATCTGTGTATGGACCCTAAAATGTTTAGTATAAATATTAGTTCAGCACCTACTTATAAACCTCAGCTATTTTTTTAAACCCATTTTCTCCACAATTTCATGGTATCCAATTGGTAGTTAGTCTTGTCTCATCGTTTCAACTGCCGTACGGACTTGTGAGAGGCGAAGGTCGAGAGCCGTGCGTCCTCCGAAACACAACCCAACCAAGCCACACTGCTTCTTAACACAATGCCCACTTAACCCGGAAGCCAGCCACACCACTGTGTCAGAGGAAACACCATGCATCTTGCAACCGTGTCAGCGTGCACTGCACACGGCACACCAAAGGAGTTGCTAGTACACGATGGGACAAGGACATCACTGCTGGCCAAACCCTTCCCTTACCTGGACGACGATGGTTTAATTGTGCACCGCCCTATGGGTCTCCCGGTCCCGGCTGCGACAGAGTCTGGACTCGAACCCAGAATCTCTAGTGGCACAGCTAGCACTGTGATGCAGTGCCTTAGACCACTGTGCCACTCGGGATGCTATCGTAGCCTGTTCTATCGACTATCAAAACAGTCTGAATAGCATTAAAGAAGCCTATGGATTGAGTATAATATAATATAACTTTATTGTGCCAAGGATGTAAGTCCTATATACATGTAGGTATTACCAAAAATTAGATCCCCACATTGTAGCCTGTACATGTAGGTATTACCAAAAATTAGATCCCCACATTGTAGCCTGTACATTTTATATATTCACTGATCATGTACTCCACCTTGGAGTAGAAAATAAAGGTGTGGTTCAGGTATGAATGTCTGTGAGACATTCTTTTTCAGTTATATCCAATACCAGGAGTAACAAACTCCATTCTTTGAATGATGCTGTGTCTGCATGTACAGTATGTATTACAATTCTATACTTTGACAGTGTTTACCAATCCTGGTCCTGGGACATCAATGGTTACACATTGTAACTATGCAATAGACTATACACATGATTTAAGTAGTTAAAGGCTGATTTGTAATTCATATATACAGAAACAGAATTTAAAAAAAACAATACACTACACTTCCTATGCATCATGTAAATACTCTAAAACTGGTTAATCTCATTATCAAACTCCCTTCATCTGCATTGATCTGAGGACACAGGATCGGTGTAGTATTTATTCAAATGAGAGACTTAATTTCAACCCGAATGGAATGTGAAACACTTTCCTGAAAACGTCATTATCCAAGTGTTTTAAATACATAATACATGCATAATAAATATTATACCTGTAACATTATATTCTAAATACAAGTTCAATCTGTACTTCAATGCGGCTCTGGTGTGCATTATAAAAACAGAGGAAGAAAGGTAACAAAGGGAAAGAGGTAAGAACAGAGGAGCAGGGAAGATCGCATTTGATTCATGAATTACAGTGCTACCCTAATATTCTCGCAGTTCATCACAATTACATATTGGTGTCTCTAGTGGAGTCTCCTAGCAGCCTTGGGCACCCAGTTGGCCCGAAGGTTATCTTAAGAGCGGGTGAGATGGTGATGACAAGGCCGGGGGTTAGCACCCTCTCTCACATCAAAACATACCTGCAGAAGAGAGACAGAATAAAAAAAAAACAAGGCTTAATCATGCTAACACTGTCAGTCATCATAGACATCAGGAGGTGAAATGGAAAACGGACCTTGTATCATTAACTCTGGGACAACTACTCTGTACATCTCTCTCTTTAATAAAACTTCCTGTTGACCCGACCAAGTGACCTCTCACCTATGATAATGCTGTGCCCTCTATGGGTCAGCAAGTTCAGATGCGGGACGGGTTCACCGACACAGCTGATATAACCTACTAAAGAGGTTTTAGGGAGAAGGGGGATGAAGTGAAGGTATAGAGACTGTTATTGAGAAAATAAGGTAGTTAAAGAGACACCGTTCAACAGGAATCTATGTGTGTGGTCTCACCTGGTGTCCACACCAAGTGGCTGCAGGGTACTTTATACTGAAAAACAAGCACAGACACACAAGGACAAACAATATAGCGCAGTTATAGAAATAGAAATGATGGAGTGTCTTACTATTCTCCATAGTTGGTCCTCTTTGAAGATGGAAGGAGCCACAGTTATACACCCGAGTCTGCACAACACAATCCACCAATCAGATTGATACACAAGTCTGTAGGTGCGGGTTATATGGTGTCTAATTGTTCTCAATGTTTTCAATATGGGTGACTCTTAAAAGAGCCTGTTTTGTTTTTATCTAAACACACCCTCACCTGAGAAGTAGAGAAAATGTGATTTTATTAACTGCAGTTGACATAGCTTCTCAAATTGAAGAATACTCTTATTGCAATGTAGATGTCTTTTAAAAGAGCATTTGGTTGAGCATAGTGTAGTCTATGGTGTTGCCAGGGAACAGCACCCTCTTCGAAGGAGTAGGAAATGGAAGCTCACCCGCACATGGATTGCCTCCCGTGCTGTTGGCACCCATCCTTGAAACATTCTGCAGAGCAGCAAACCTCTCCTCTGGCACATGGCGGCGAGCTGCAGATCCCCAGCTGGTCCTCGTGTCCATCCTCATGAAGTTATGCAGGACAAGGTAGCCTTCAACAGCCTGAATTCACCCAAAATTGCAGTGCCCTACACGGTAACTGTAGGCAATCGTTTTGAAGGAATCTCCAGTTACAAGGTATCAGTAGGAATGTGGAAGAATGTCGTTATTAGGCTTTTACATCACCAGGTCATGGTAGATTACTAAAGTATAATATCCCTTATAACAAATCATGATTACATTGGATAGATAGATGCATGTGCACACACATGTGCAGCATATGACAATAGCAGGATCATATCAAGGATAGCATCACAAATGAATACATAAATACCACTTGAAGCTTGAAGACTTGATCATTTGAATCAGCTGTGTAGTGCTACAGTAAGACAGAAACAAAACTGTGCATCCCTTTTGAGTCCCCAGGACTGAGAACCACTGCTCTTCATTGGGCCCTCTTCATCTGCAGACAGGCTTTCACAGTTCTCACAGGAAAGAAAACCTCACAAGGAACAGACTACTACACTTCAATTAGACCGCACTGAATATTATGTTACTATTATCTCAGTCCTCACTTCTAGGGAATGGAACTACACAAAAGTGCCTGCCCTATCCAGAATAGCCTACTTTCTCACTTTGACAGATCGGGCTGCTTATCCTACTTTCACCCTCCTCCATGTCTGCTAGCTAGCTAGCTACCTACAAATGCATTTGGAGTTCGTTTTTTACAGTGATAACCACATAAAGATAGCTAGCTAATATGAAGTTAGGTAGCTGGTAAAATTGTATTAACTTAACTAGCCACCTATACAGTATGTAAAGTTGGCTAGATTGCTAGCTAGCTACGTTAGCAGCTCAATTGAGTTAGCCTGCACTGTAGTTAGTTAGCTAGTAATACATCCATTTTTAAAACCTTTTCGAAATGTATTTACTTAGCGTGACTTGAATAGGTTCTCACAGCCATGTGGACGATTGGAAACAGGGCAACAAAGTGTCACCAGAGTGGTTTAGAGTATATTACTATGTACCTGTGAATAAATTCATGAAATGGAGAATGTATTAAAACTATTTACCCTTTTAATAACCAGACCATCATACAAACTTCTATGCTGAATTCTTGATGCTATTGGCTGCCAGCACGCACACAAGAGAGCCACTCTGGGTGGCCGAAGCGGCACGTGGCAATTTACCGTGTGCATGAGCCATTATCTGGGAGTAGGGCAACAGGCATCAAATTGCGAGCAGTGCAGTTCTTTGTGCTCACTCTTGTAAGTGGAGCGGAGGAGCCAAAATATAAAATTAGCTGAAGTATTGAGCGGCCTCTATGCACGGTTGACCAATGAGCAAAGTTAATCTTGTCAACCAATCAAACAATATATGAAATACAAAATTCGACCTGACAACAACTGCGAACGCTGGTCTCCACGCGGAAGGTAGATTCTCTCGGTTCAATTGCCGTTTGTAGCGGCCCCTGTGTCAGCTCCTTAATGCTTCACTGCTAGTATTCTTTGGAACAAATGTTACTCTATGATATAGGCAGTCATGTCTTTACCTGACCCAAATGTAACTAATATTGATAGCATAAAAATATTCGGGTAAGGCAAACTCACTGCGAACACCATGTCATTTCAACGTGGATAATTGGGTAATATTTGGTTGAGATGTTGAGCAATGAGATTACAACCTATATTCACCCACTCAAAAAAACATTCAAAAGTGTTTTGAATGTCCAATGTGTTATCACTAGGCTTTCAAACATCTAAAAGCAAAAGCAAATTCCAACGGAAAAACAATGTCTGATTTTTTGTTTAGTTGTCACCCACAATTGAAGTTGGAGGTTTACATACACTTAGGTTGGAGTCATTACAACTTGTTTTTCATCCACTCCACAAATTTCTTGTTGACAAACTATAGTTTTGGCAAGTTGGTTAGGATATCTACTTTGTGCATGACACAAGTAAATTTTCCAACAATTGTTTAGTGTCACGGCTGTTGGTGGAAGGTGAGGACCAAGGTGCAGCGTTGTACGTATTCATCTTTTTTTATTTGAACTGACCACTGAATAGCAAAAACAAAGAGAACAACCGAAATAGTTCTGTCTGGTGCAGACACAAAAACAGAAAGCAACTACCCACAAAACCCAGGTGGGAAAAGGCTACCTAAGTATTGTTCTCAATCAGAGACAACGATAGACAGCTGCCTCTGATTGAGAACCACATGCCAAACAACAAAGAAATCCAAAACATAGAAAATTAACATAGAATGCCCACCCTAGTCACACCCTGACCTAACCAATATAGAGTATAAAAGCCTCTCTATGGCCAGGGCGTGACATACAGACAGATTATTTCACTGTATCACAATTCCAGTTGGTCAGAAGTTTACATACACTAAGTAGACTGTGCCCTTAAACAGCTTGTAAAATTCCAGAAAATTATATCATGGCTTTAGAAGCTTCGGATAGGCTAATTAACATAATTTGAGTCAATTGGAGGTGTACCTGTGGATGTATTTCAAGGCCGACCTTCAAACTCAGTGCCTCTTTGCTTGACAGCATGGGAAAATCAAAAGAAATCAGCCAAGACCTCAGATTTTAAAAAATGGTGGACCTCCACAAGTCTGGTTCATCCCTGGGAAAAAATTCCAAACACCTGAAGGTACCACGTTCATCTGTACAAAAAAATAGTACGCAAGTATAAACACCATGGGACCACACAGCCGTCATACCGCTCAGGAAGGAGAGGTGTTTGTAAACAAGAATTTGTTCTTGTTTACAAGAATTTGTTCTTGTTTACAATGACAAGCCTTGTTCTTGTTTGACTTGCCTAGTAAAAATAAATAAATAATAAATTTAATAATGGACGCCACTGTGTTCTTGGGGACTTTCAATGATGAATATATGTTTTGTACCCTCCCCCGGATCTGTGCCTTGACACAATCCTGTCTCGGAGCTCTACGTACATTTCCTTCAACTTCATGGCTTTGTTTTTGCTCTGACGTGCACTGTCAACTGTGGGACCTTATATCGACAGGTGTGTTTATTTCCAAATCATGTCCAATTTAATTGAATTTACCACAGGTGGACTCCAATCAAGTTGCAGAAACATCGAGGATGATCAATGGAAACAAGATGCACCTGAGCTCAATTTCGTGTCTCATAGCAAAGGTTTTGAATACTTATGTAAATAATGTATTTCTGTTTTTTTAAACCTGTTTTCTCTTTCTCATTATGGGTTATTGTGTGTAGATTGCTGAGGAAAATGTTTTATTTAATACATATTAGAATAAGGCTGTAACGTAACAAAATGTGGAAAAGGTAAAGGGGTCTGAATACTTTCCAAAGGCACTGTATATAGTACTCTAAATACCCAAAATTCGAAAGAATACAAGATCAAACTTGCCGATACCATTCAAACACATTTATGGTTCAGCACTTTAAAGCCAAATATCTTGCAGATAGAACATTATAGTCCCAAGCTCTCTAAAGGAGACCAAAGGATAGCTGTACATAGATCAATTCTCCAGTAGGAGGTGTTGCCCAGACTACAGTTTTTTTTCTGAAAATGGATATAACATTGAAGATCTGACGCTGTTTTAAAGGTACTAATTCAAACTATTTTATACAAGGTTTGTGTGTTGAAACGTGGTAATCATGATGACAGTGGAGAGTGGGGTAAATTGAGCATTTTATTTACATTCAGCATCACTCCAACAACAACATCACATATGTCAGGGGGTTGTCTATCCCTGGGAAAAAATGTAGAATTAATGTGAATATTACATTGTTGAAAACATAGCTTGTCCAAAAAAGAATGAGTTAAGTTGAGCTTTGGGACAAATCGCCTACAAATTTCTGTACTGAATTAAATATTACCACTACCTTTTTAAAACCAGGTCTATCTTTATTTCCTAAACACAATTGAACACAATCATATTTTTTCTATTTTAATCGTATAATCATGTATTTGAATACTTTTCTAACACAGACTTAACACCTAACCAAAACTCATGTACTTTTTAAAACACTTTTAACATAGATCAGGCACTGTTGCTACCTCATATCCCAGCGATAATTTGTTGCATTACACCTGGGAAGAACACCTACATTTGCTCAACCTGTAATTGGCTCCACCATTGGCTCAACTTACCCCATTGCCATTGGCCCATCGTATCCCAAGGCAAACATTTTGACTATATTAGCCCACACAGCTACAATGATGCACTTTCATGCTAGGTTTAGAACCTCATATTGAAGCTTATAGAGACCCCATCTGATGTATAGGACAATCATAAATGGGAATTTCACCCTGGGGGAATTTGGGCTTGTTTATTTCATGTCCGAGGCATTTCTAGGTAGTAATCTGTGGTCCAGTGTACTGCAATCTTTTTTTTCCGTAAGGGAAGCCATCAGCTAAATCACATATCTTCTGGAATCACACTTTCAATCAATTTAGCCTTTGCCATTGTAGTCACTGCTGGACTGGTAGCTACAGTGCCTTGCGAAAGTATTCGGCCCCCTTGAACTTTGCGACCTTTTGCCACATTTCAGGCTTCAAAAATAAAGATATAAAACTGTATTTTTTTGTGAAGAATCAACAACAAGTGGGACACAATCATGAAGTGGAACGACATTTATTGGATATTTCAAACTTTTTTAACAAATCAAAAACTGAAGAATTGGGCGTGCAAAATTATTCAGCCCCTTTACTTTCAGTGCAGCAAACTCTCTCCAGAAGTTCAGTGAGGATCTCTGAATGATCCAATGTTGACCTAAATGTATAAATGACTAATGATGATAAATACAATCCACCTGTGTGTAATCAAGTCTCCGTATAAATGCACCTGCACTGTGATAGTCTCAGAGGTCCGTTAAAAGCGCAGAGAGCATCATGAAGAACAAGGAACACACCAGGCAGGTCCGGGATACTGTTGTGAAGAAGTTTAAAGCCGGATTTGGATACAAAAAGATTTCCCAAGCTTTAAACATCCCAAGGAGCACTGTGCAAGCAATAATATTGAAATGGAAGGAGTATCAGACCACTGCAAATCTACCAAGACCTGGCCGTCCCTCTAAACTTTCAGCTCATACAAGGAGAAGACTGATCAGAGATGCAGCCAAGAGGCCCATGATCACTCTGGATGAACTGCAGAGATCTACAGCTGAGGTGGGAGACTCTGTCCATAGGACAACAATCAGTCATATATTGCACAAATCTGGCCTTTATGGAAGAGTGGCAAGAAGAAAGCCATTTCCTAAAGATATCCATAAAAAGTGTTGTTTAAAGTTTGCCACAAGCCACCTGGGAGACACACCAAACATGTGGAAGAAGGTGCTCTGGTCAGATGAAACCAAAATTGAACTTTTTGGCAACAATGCAAAACGTTATGTTTGGCGTAAAAGCAACACAGCTGAACACACCATCCCCACTGTCAAACATGGTGGTGGCAGCATCATGGTTTGGGCATGCTTTTCTTCAGCAGGGACAGGGAAGATGGTTAAAATTGATGGGAAGATGGATGGAGCCAAATACAGGACCATTCTGGAAGAAAACCTGATGGAGTCTGCAAAAGACCTGAGACTGGGACAGAGATTTGTCTTCCAACAAGACAATGATCCAAAACATAAAGCAAAATCTACAATGGAATGGTTCAAAAATAAACATATCCAGGTGTTAGAATGGCCAAGTCAAAGTCCAGACCTGAATCCAATCGAGAATCTGTGGAAAGAACTGAAAACTGCTGTTCACAAATGCTCTCCATCCAACCTCACTGAGCTCGAGCTGTTTTGAAGGAGGAATGGGAAAAAAATTCAGTCTCTCGATGTGCAAAACTGATAGAGACATACCCCAAGCGACTTACAGCTGTAATCGCAGCAAAAGGTGGCGCTACAAAGTATTAACTTAAGGGGGCTGAATAATTTTGCACACCCAATTTTTTCAGTTTTTGATTTGTTAAAAAAGTTTGAAATATCCAATAAATGTCGTTCCACTTCATGATTGTGTCCCACTTGTTGTTGATTCTTCACAAAAAAATACAGTTTTATATCTTTATGTTTGAAGCCTGAAATGTGGCAAAAGGTGGCAAAGTTCAAGGGGGCCGAATACTTTCGCAAGGCACTGTACCTTCAGCAGAGGAAACATATTTGTCTGTTTGTTCTGTCACGTTTCTGACTGCACTGAGCCTTTAAGGGCCACCCAGGGAGACGAGGCTGGTGGTTGGCTGCCCCATACTGCCCATGATTCCCCAGTGCCTTCTGTCTCTAGGGTCACAATCTTTTCACCGAAAACCCTCCGCCTGGGGGACTTCATTCATAACTTCTTCACCGACATCACTATGGTGGGTTTATCCTTTATAGTTTCCAATTGCACTTTCATGTTACTATATCATTTTGTTTTATTTGAACTAACGATAGCTAGCTTCCAATGGGCTGGACAAGTTTCCCCACGTGTTCTGCTTCCTAGACAACCAACAGCGTCAATACCACTATCAAGCCAATCTACAAAATGTACCTGAATGAAATATATGAAACTGATCATGACTAGATTTCATCTCATTTCAATAAATAATACTTGTATATTGTCAATCACTGAGATGAATGATTTGTGTTTAGATTAACAAGATCAGATTAACTGAGCCTAGCCTAGTCCCCCCCCCCCCCCCCTGCTTTTCAGTGACTGTGATGTGCAAAGAAAAGCTCTAACCAATAGTTCAGGTTGGTATGATCAATGACAATTACTAAATACATTGATATGCATGATACTGTATGTGTGTGAGTTGTACTGTAGTAGACCTGGCTGCATAAACTGTAGAGGTATTCAAGTAACAAAAAACAACTTTTATCCAGGTCAAGCAATCTATGAAGCTTATGATATGGTGTGAATTTTACAGTAGACCTATTGAATGTGTCAGCATCTCTCTCTCTCGTTTTCTCTCTCTCTCTCACAACGTGATCACTTTTTATCTTCTAAAAATGTAATTTGGTATCAGCAGTTGCATGCTTCATTGACTGTCAATCTGATGGATTTTGGATGTCCTTGCACTTCACCATTTTATCCTGGAGTCATATTTACACACCCAGACACATTATTTTGCGTGAATGATATCTCTGAACTTTAACCAATGCACACATTTGACTACAAAATAATTTGTCTAGCTTCTTTCTATTCTGTGGCTGCATGAAATAGCAAACATAAAGTGAATTCAGCAATGACATTACTTTGTCTTTGTCTCGCTCTCTCTCTCTCTCTCAGAATGCTAATGTACTAATGCTGTGTTGGCATAGTTTGAGGACGGGTCAACAGTGACAGGAACTTTTGAATGTGCTCACTTATGGATGCTCAGACTTGGTCACAGTGCTACTGTTACTCTGCCCTCAAGAGGATGGGGGGCTCAGCTTAAAGCCTATGCAAGCCCCGGCGTGGACCGTATGGGCCATAGTCATTCCATACGTGTACTACACCACGAAGAGAGCAGGACGCCTCCTGCATGTGAAACACAGCAATGGCTCAGGAGAAAACACACATAAGAACAAGTCATGCACATTGTGCACACATAATGCTGTTATGTTGGTTGGCACAGTGCATACATTTTTGCTTTAAAGGAACATACTATAAATGCATTGAAATTTTAATACAAACACAAGCTAGAATTCTCATCTGTGGTTTAATCGAAAAACAGAGAGGGTTAGACGCTGGTTACTGGGCTAACACACGTTTGCAATTCCTTCTTGTTGAAAAAAAACCCCAACAACACTTCAGGAAAGATTACAAAAAGTTGAAATTCCGGGCTGAAATTCCAAACATAAGCATATCATTGGCTAGGACTTGGAACTGATTGAAGCTTATTCATTCATAAATCTTGAAAGAAAAGCATGAGCACAAACATATGGAAGAGCTTTGCCTGCACCATGTCCACGTGACTGTGGTATGATCTGTAGCAGAGCTCCGAACTGGGAGGGAGGCTCGGGCTCATAAGGTTTCACTACACTACAAACATGATGTTTTCGACGCACATAACCAAAAGGGAAATAACCCTGGCAGCAAAGCTATCTTGAGAAGCCATTCCACATATGGAGACAATTATTTCAATAGTGTTTTCCAGCAATTCCCTCAGTGTCTGAAAAACTTTGAAATGCAGTCTTGCCCCTCCTGTTCCTCTCTATTCATTCCTCCCCAAGTGGAGCGTGCAGGCGGCCATTCTCCAGCCTCATGCCTGAACCCAATCTAATCTTAATGATTATCTATTTCTCTCCAGCACACAACAGCCCTTGATTGGTGAATCTCAAGGTCTTGTTTCAAACACTCTCAGAGAAAAAGGGCCTTTACCAGAAGACAGACCTCCCTTTCGACTTTGATCAAATGTCTTTATTTTTAGCCCTTAGGAGCAGACTAAAGAGCTTGTCAGAAATATATAAACATTTTGGTCCCAAACATGCTCTAAATTGCAACAGTTTTTGTGTAATTTCAGGCTGATTTATTGTAAAGTAGAGTATGAGGTATTTTGGTGAGTTAGGCCTACAGCTGCACACAATTTCCAGGGGGTCTCATGGGTCCCCACAAATTGCACCTCATTGGACAGAAAAGGACACACCCTCTTCACACCCACGAGCAAAAACCTACTTCTGAAACTGACACCGGCTCCAGCACAATGTCCAAAGAAACGGACAATGTTACTATAAAAGACACCAGAACCATGATAAGAGTCTAAGACAAATGCTGCTCATTGTCTTGAAAAACAGAGATTCTGAACGGACAAAATCCATCACATCCCTTATAAGGTTAAACACTTCCCCTTCTTCCTTGTTAGAGAACAGTATCTGAATGAAACCACAGCAGAAAAAAATGCGTTCTAAATGGAGCATTTGACTACACCTCGAAGGACCAACTAAAGTGACCCTAAAATAATCTATATAGAGGGTACTGTCCTGTTCAGAGAGCAAAAGCTAGCTCTTGCAGAGTTCCCAAGTGAAAATGTGTGTTTATTTTCCATGAGACAGATGATTATACATTTCAGGGGACCCCTGGGAATTGCTTTAGTGAGTTGGGAATCCTGCCAAAGCGGAAGAACAGAATCCAGAGACTTTAAAGACTTCCATTTGGAAGGCTGGCCTCAACCACACCAAACCCACTTAGAGGAGAGTGTAGAATCTCTAATGTATAAAATTGCGCAATCGCGCATGTATGAAGTACCGTGATAACACACAACTTGCGTGGCAATAATAAGCGGTCACGGGGGAGTTGTTGGTGGGAAGAAAGTTGGATGCAGATTGTTAATTACAATGACTATTTAATGCTAACATGTTGTGGTAGAGCCGGTGTTCTCAATAAGCCATTTTAGCCATTTCCAGGCCACTTCAACACACATTAGATCCTTTGGATCCAGAAGCCCACGTGATGATCAAAATGCATAGACTCATCCAGAAGGATTGTCATCATCTACAATCCCTAGTGTAGAGCTGGTGACTCATGTCCTGTCGGTCTTCACAGGACCTTCACAGAAAACCCATGTCTTTGCTTTTAGGTGGCCTGCATGGCTATTAAAGAACACTCCAGGTTTACAACCCTTGTAGCAGTATGGTAGCTGGTTCAATCCAGATTCTTAATACACCTCACAAAAAAAGATGGACCCTTCTGTATGGTCCTGTGGTGAGATTGCCTCAGGAATCAGCTACTGTGCATACTTCTAAGAAACACAAAATGCTACAGACAAACACAACATTTTTCAATGAGGCCATTCAACTCATATTAGATAAAAACCCAAACAGCTTTCAACCCAAACCAATCAAGTGTGTTTACTAAAACAGTACATCAAAAGGATCCCCCAGTGATCCCATGGAACAGCCATGATTCCATTACACAATGCCTAAATTATATCCAGTCATTAAAATTATAAAATGGCTACCCAAAATAGAGATGAAAACCATGACCCACTACCGCTACCCCACTGAGGGAACACATTGAGGTATTAGTGAAATTCTCCAGCAGGGAGGATTGACAGGAGTGATAGAGTGCTGGCTGAACATTGATGAGACTTTTGTTCCCAGCTATGCAGCTTTTACAGAGCAGCGACACAGAGCAACGCTTAAGTATGCAACCTACACAAAACACCAAGGAAAGTGCCTAGAGCAAGTGAGATTCTGAAGAGAATGTGTTCATTAAAAAATATATATATTTACAGTACGCTTGGGCTGAAAGAGATGTTTGGTGTTTGTTAATCAAATCTGAGGGTGAGATTTAATGATTGAATAGTAATATCTCGACCCTTAAAAACAAGGTCCAAAAAGCTCCAGAGTTTCGCATTTATTTCACCCCACATTTGCCACTAAATGGGTCCTTTTACACTTTCACACTTCCTGTTTTTTCAGAGTGCACGTTTGATTTGCAGAGTGAAGTCATTTCTGGTATTAGCTAGGATGTTGACAAAGGCAGACTAAGTGTGTAAACATAAATGGTATGTTTGCTATTTTTTCTCTCCAATGAATTCATTATTCCAGTCATGACTGAATAGCATTTTGGATTTCGGTTGTAGGGATTTACATTGCATGTGATTAAAAATAGAAATAATTGGATGCATGTTGACTCCCAGGTCAACCCAATTATTGTAATAAGATTTTTATTTGCCTTCGTACTTGGCTTTTGTGACATCAAACAATGATGTGCATCACCCCTAGGTCCTCATAATTAGTGCTCTGTCTTTTGGTTAATTATGTCACATGACCTAGATTTGAACATTTATTTTAAGACTTTTCCAGAAATTAGAATTAGACCAAAAATGTATGCAATTGTCCTCGGATGGTGCTGGACCATTTGACATAAAAAAAGAAAAGGGGGCAGTTTAATGAAAAAGCTTTAAATAAACGTTAAAATCCAGGTGATGTGACATGATTAACAAAAACATAATACATTCATTAATCTTCCCACCAGCCTTATGACAAACCGTCTACTCTAATCTAGCTTTCTACTTTATAGTTTTCTGCTCCTAATTGGGAATAAAAACAAAGGCAGTAAACCCGATTACCTTCTGTGTCCTCAGGTTTTCTGCCAAATCAAAGCTTGTGGCCCACTTTGGATACCCCGTAGAACCGAGTGAATAAGAGCTTTCATCGATCACCAGCACCATGTGTCAGAGCTGCCCTAATAAAAAGAGGTGTAAATAATGTGCAAGGCAGCTATGAAGCACTATGCCATTTTCTGGGTAGAGATATAAGTCATAAAACCACCGGATCCATTGCTGTTTGTCTCAGTCCCCTTTTCCCTTGCTACCTAGCTTTATAGTGCCAATACCTGTATGGTATCAACATAAGTCAGTATGCCAAAGGATCTCCTGATTTGGTACATGCTTTTTTTCATGAGCAGGTTTGCTGAGTTCTTCTTGACTGATACACTGATATCAAAACATACATTAACCCTTGTGCTTTGCTGGAAAAAAAATTACGTCCATTGTGGTATGGGTCAGATTGACCCGCACAGTTTAATGAAGATGGAACTTGACTGAACTTTGTTTACAAAGTAAAACATACGAGAGATAGGCTTTTGGAACTAGCGCATCGGCCATTAGCAGGAAGTGATCTGCGCATCATTGGATGATTCAGTGAAACTGGAAAGCACATTTAGGACTATAATTTTCTCCTCATACTGTAGCCTACAATACGTGTCTCCACACACCTAGGCCTAGCTATTGATAGATTCAAGACAAGGAAGTTTACGTTCATATCATATTCTCAGTTTGTCAGTGTCAAAGTAACCTGTCATTTCGATAATTTGTTTGGTTTTATGGTGCTTTCAAGACAACTGGGAACTATGAAAAAACGAGGTCATATCATGACGTTATATCATCTTCACATCGGAAAGTCGCAGCTCTACAAAGAGGCCCAAGTTTCTGACTTGGAATTCCTATTTGGATGACCGTTCAAAACAAATTTTCCTAGTCGGAGCTCGTTTTTTTGCCGATTTCCCAGTCGGCTTGTACTCACTAAAGTCGGAAGTCGGAGATTTCCCAGCTTTAAAAAAATTATGCCAAAGTCTCCAGTCATGTAAAATGACGTTGAATTGCATGAAATGCGTTTATTAACCTCTCTGGGATATGTGGGACGGTAGCATCCCGCCTCGCCAACAGCCAGTGAAAGTGCAGGGCGCCAAATTCAAAACCACAAAAATCTCATAATTAAAATTCCTCAAGCATACAAGTATTTTACACCATTTTAAAGATACAATTCTCGTTAATCTAGCCACAGTGTCTGATTTAAAAAATGCTTTACAGCGAAAGCACCACAAACGATTATGTTAGGTCACCACCAACTCACAGAAAAACACAGCCATATTTCCAGCCAAAGAGAGGAGTCACAAAAAGCACAAATAGAGGTAAAATGAATCACTAACCTTTGATGATCTTCATCAGATGACACTCATAGGACTTCATGTTACACAATACATGTATGTTTTGTTCGATAAAGTGCCTATTTTTCAAAAAATCTCATTTTACATTGGCACGTTACGTTCAGTAGTTCTAAAATATGTGGTGATTGTGCAGAGAGCCACATCTATTTACAGAAATACTCATTATAAATATTGATGAAAATACAACTGTTATACATGGAATAAGAGATATACTTCTCCTTAATGCAACCGCTGTGTCAGATTTTTTTTAAACTTTACGGAAAAAGCAAACCATGCAATAATCTGAGTACAGCGTTCAGAAAACAAAGCAGCCAAAAATATATCCGCCATTTTGGGTGGTCGACATTAGTCAGAAATAGCATTATAAATATTCACTTACCTTTGATGATCTTCATCAGAATGCACTCCCAGAAATCGCAGTTCCACAATAAATGTTTGTTTTGTTCGATAATGTCCATAATTTATGTCCAAATAGCTTCTTTTGTTAGGGTGTTTGGTAAACAAATCCAAAAGCGCATTCAGGTCCAGCCGAACGTCGGACGGAAAGTTCAAAAAGTTCCGTTACAGCCCGTAGAAACTTGTCAAATTAAGTATAGAATCAATCTTTAGGATGTTTTTATCATAAATCTTCAATAATGTTCCAACCGGAGAATTCCTATGACTGTAGAAAAGCAATGGAACGAGAACGAGAACTCTCTCGTGACCGCGTCTCAGAGCCTGTGGCACTCTGCCAGACACCTGGCTCATTCCTCTCTCATTCGGTCCCACTTCACAGTAGAATCCTCAAACAAAGTTCTAAAGACTGTTAACATCTAGTGGAAGCCTTAGGACATAACTAATATTCCACTGTATCTACAATAAGGGCTGAGTTAAAAAACTACAAGCTTCAGATTTCCCACTTCCTGGTTGGATTTTTCTCAGGTTTTCGCCTGCCATATGACTTCTGTTATACTCACATACATAATTCAAACAGTTTTAGAAACTTCAGAGTGTTTTCTATCCAATAATACTAATAATATGCATATATTAGCATCTGGGACAGTGGCAGGCAGTTTATTCTGGGCACCTTATTCATCCAAGCTACTCAATACTGCTCCCCTGTCACCAAGAAGTTTCAAAGGCCAACATTTTTCCGGACCCAAAGCCACTAAAATAGTTTTCTATGTCTGCAACTTCTCTAAGAGCCTCTACTCTACGCCAATTCGATGATATGCATGCAATGTTTTAAAATTCGATTTTTTTTTCTCATGTGTTTCCAGTACCTCAGAGCTCCAAAGGTCACCCTGCACTCACTTTTTGTTCCGGCACCTCCCGATTTACAAATTAAGCATTGTTTAGAAAATGCCAACAGAGGGGGTTGGAGTTCAACCCCCTACATACGATTGACACACCTGTGCGTCAATTTAAGTTAAATAGCAAAACATTCCAATGAAAATCAGTCAGTTTAAGCCCAGTGATACAGTATCTGTTTTTTTTTGCATTGGATACGTCTCAATCTACAGCATCTGCCAGTGTCACACTTTCGCATATGTGGTGAAAGGTGGCATGTCTTCTCAGGTAAACGTCTGTAGCATCCGAATGGTTGCTACTATTATGACCACTCTATGGAAAGGGGAGATTTGCACAAACACGATGGAAGTCTGAAGGTAGTTTTGTGCCTATCCAAAAAAGGGGTTAAATATTTGTAAAATAAAATATATCCTGACATTTTTTTTTTACATCTCCTAGATTTAAGGACAGACTCTTCAAAACCTTGTTTGTTATGATTTATTGACTGTCCTTTTTATTTATTTGACTGTCCTTTTTGCTATTTATGAATGTGTTATCCATTGCGTTTCTTTAGGCTTTAGTAGTAAAGGCTAAAATCTATATTTTATCAAACAATAAAAAATATTTTAAAATTATACATAAAGGGGTCCTAAAATTCAAAAGCAAATAGCTAAATGATACATAGTATGACCATCTTAAAACAATTCCATATGTCAGCTTAGCAGTACAAGGGGAGGACTATGTGAAAAATAAATATATTTTCGGGAGGGAGGTGCATTTAATTTTTATGACACCTTGAGTTGGACCAGCCACTACTCCCCAGTAAATTTGGATCTGTCCCTTACAGACAGGCCGCAGTAAGTGATGAAGGTCTAGACTTACGGCTCATGTACACTAGCACATGGTAAATTGCTGCGTGCTGCTTCGGCTGCCGAGAGTAACTTGCTTGTGAGTGTGCTGGCAGCATATGGCAGCATATACTGTAGCAGCACGTTTGATTATGCGTTAACGTCTATAGGATCGGTGGGTCCCCCGCGGGAAGGTTGAGCTAACATAGGCTAATTTGATTAGCATGAGGTTGTATGTAACAGGACAGTTTCCCAGGACATAGACATATCTGATATTGGTAGAAAGCTTAAATTCTTGTTAATCTAACTGCAGTGTCCAATTCATAGTAGCTATTACAGTGAAAGAATAAACCAATTAGGCACATTTAGGCAGTATTGATACAACATTTTGAACAGAAATACAATGGTTCATTGGATCAGTCTAAAACTTTGCACATACACTGCTGCCAACCAGTGGCCAAAATCTAAATTGCGCCTGGGCTGGAATAATACATTATGGCCTTTCTTTTGCATTTCAAAGATGACGCTCCGAAATAAATACCAACAAAATGCATGTTTTATGTATTATCTTTTACCAGATCTAATGTGTTATATTCTCCTACATTATTTTAACATTTCCACAAACTGCATAGTGTTTCCTTTCAAATGGCATCAAGACTATGCGTATCCTTGCTTCAGCTCCTGAACTACAGGCAGTTAGATTTGGGTACGTCATTTTAGGCGAACATTGGAAAAAAAGGCGAAATGGGTCCTTTTACACTTTCACACTTCCTGTTTTTTCAGAGTGCACGTTTGATTTGCAGAGTGAAGTCATTTCTGGTATTAGCTAGGATGTTGACAAAGGCAGACTAAGTGTGTAAACATAAATGGTATGTTTGCTATTTTTTCTCTCCAATGAATTCATTATTCCAGTCATGACTGAATAGCATTTTGGATTTCGGTTGTAGGGATTTACATTGCATGTGATTAAAAATATAAATAATTGGATGCATGTTGACTCCCAGGTCGAATCCTTAAGAGGTGCTCCTTTGTAAAACAATATTTGGAAGTTGATCAAATATTTTGGTAGCCTACTGAGCAGACATTAGTCTTCACTTTTTAGCAGGACCCTTCACACTTATTCTACAAGGAAATACATGATGTGCAATGCTGGAGAGATAAGAGTTGGTCTCAAACATATGTTACAATGTTGCACAAACCATAAGCCCAGTCTGGCCCAACCTGAATCAACTCTTAGAATATCAGGGCAGGGATAAAAAGCGAATTTTTCAACAACATCAAAAATTCTCTATTTATTTTTGAATGAATTTGATTGCGTTTATTCAAATTTTGTTCATTGCAAAAAGTGAAAATGATTGTTCATGCCACAAGAGGTATCAGATCCGGACAAATATGTTCCATAACGAAACAGTTAACAAAAGAGAGGTGCCGGATCATGTTCCAGCAGGATTAGGCTCTGCTACCCTCATAAAGTACATTTTGGTTTCAAAACTATAACTCCTACAAACACATGTTAAGTATTGCTAGAAAGATAAGGGGGGGGGGGGGGGGGGGTTGACTTTGGATAGCCTATCTCCAGGTCTAGTTAGGGGCCGACACAATGTAAATGAGACAACATTTTAATGTTGCACACATTTTAGTTTCATCATTAGATGCTTTTAATATTTGCATATGGATTACTACATTTTATAGGAGGTTTGATGTTTTTAAGTCACTGCAATTTGGAGCTATTGGAATTTTAACATATTGTCCCATGTGCATTGTATAATATCCAATGTCAATCCAAATTTACTACAGGCGTTTCGATTGGGTTGCATGCAGCTGCACTCCGAATAGATGATTTCTTGTGAGCTGTCAGCTGTGGGCATGTGGGCAGGTTTGCAACAAACCCAACCTCCATTTACGCTGTGATGCATTCTGTTTTGGAGGTGACTGACTTTATGATCAAAATTATCCTATTTACACTTTTTACAGAAGAAGGTTTCTGACTCATTTTGATGCCACATAGGCTGTTTTCTGAATGAGAAGTTGGGTTTTAAGGGGCTGTTGTTCTTCAACATTTTCGCTGAACCACTCGCTCATTTCTCTCTTCCACTCCATCACTGGAACACTCATGCCTTCCTGTTCATTAACTTCTCTGGCAGGCAGACACCATTCCTTCTCTCTCTCTCTTTCTCGCTATTTTTTTATCTCTCTCTCACTCTCTATCTCTTATTAAGCTATCTGTCTCTTTCTGTCTCTCTCTTGCTCTCTCTCTCCAGCAGCATTGACACAACTGTTTATTCGGCAAATGACTGCACCTGAAGTCAACTGGAAAGGATGGGTGGAGGGCTGGGGCTCTGCAGAGCTAGCGGGGTTAGCGCTTAGCTGCGATATCCTAGGGCAGTTCAGTCTGCTTTATTCCAACCTGGAAACTATTCTCACTGTCAGCACTTTTGCTGCTGCCTGGCACTGTGTTTATTTTTGCAAGACATGGAGCTGAATAGACTCTAATAAATACCCTGGCCTGAGAGTCAGGAGCCATCAGGGCTTGTCACAACTTGTAACTTAGATAGTGCAGCAGCCCAGACTGCCGATTGGGGGTTCTCTTACGGATGAGCGAGTGCACAATTCCCTCCATGAGGCGTGTGGATTTTGGAGTGGTGGAGAGTGAATCGGTTCTGCACACATCTCAGTGTATGTTGGCACACTTTTGCCTCTCATAAAAAAAACTGGTCATGTTGTTCCAGTATCGATAAATCCAACATACATGCATTGTAAAGTATTTGTAATACATTACCTACAGTATTCTAAATTTCCCCTCAAACGATTAACTGCAATTCAATCTTGCATTGTCTATGAGGTTGGTGTTGCATAATCTGTTTGTCTCTGTGTTAATTATGGCTATCTTTTTTAGATTTAGTCTAGTCTTAGTCATTTTGACAAAAAATACAATTAAGTCACATTTTTACCAGTTGAATAATTATTTAATGAGAAAACAGTGGGCCAAAAATGAGAAAACAGTGGGCCATTTTGGTGAACTAAATGCCCTTACATTTTTGTCAAGTTTTAGTCACATCACATTTGCATTGCCTCATTAACCTATAGTAAACACAAAACTTCCATGTGTACATGCATACATAGCCTTGTCCTACCAACACATATTTCTGCATAACATCCCAATCTCTTCACAACAGCAGAAATATGACAACCACATATAAGAATAATATTACATAAGAATTATCTGGTCATGTACACATAACATACAAAACTAACAGAAACACACAAGCAGAGAGAGAGCGAGAGAGAGAGAGAGCGAGAGAGAGAGAGCGAGAGAGAGAGAGAGAGAGTCACCACCACCACCAGATGGTGCTGCAAAGTATTGGCAAAGTAGTATGTGTTGCACCTCCGTCCCTCGGTCACGTCATTTCCATTGTTATCAACATTTCACATATGCCACAGCCCCATTGATGTCCAAAAGTAGAATGGGTATAATGACCTTGAACGTATGCTAATGACTGTTTCGCCCAGTCATGCAGTCGAGTCACTAAACTAGAGTCCGAATCGAGTCCCAAGTCCCCTGTGCTAAAATCCGGGTCCGAGTCACCAAAGGTCGAGTCACAAGTCGAGTCACGAGTCTCTATGGCTGAAGTCCGAGAGCCAGTGCTCGAGTCCTGGTCCAAGTGCTCACGTCTGAGTCACTGAGTCTACACCGACGTTATTCTTTATTCAACATGTCAGAGAGGCATCTTTGTCCTATATAGCATATTTACATCTGAACGTTCCAAAACTTTGCGTCCTGCTGAACACGCTCCCAGGTTATTAACTTTTGCTAGCTAGTGAGGTAACATGACTGAACAAGGTGTAGCCTGAACAAATTAGCGTTCTGATCCGCAAGAAGCCTAGTTTTAGGACGCTTCATGAATGTAAAATGCGGCCTACCAATGGCACAACAGAAGGAAAAAAAATGTAGCGCTGGTATTATGGGTCATGTCTTTTGAATGGTAGCCTAAGAGCTAGAATCAAGACGTTTTCTCTGAGGAAAAGAGAGAGACTTTTGCTAAGCTGGCTACAGAACCTGTATATGAAGTGCAGTGGCAAAAGTGGGAGGGTTGAACGAGACCACAAATTCAAAGACGGCCTACTTTTCCATAGCCTACTCAAGGGAGAGAAAAACATAGCTAGACTCTTGTTTTACTATTAAACTTAATGCTGCTATTATTTTTAATCTAATAAAGCAGCTTGTGTTTCTTAACCAGGGAGAAGGGTAGCTAACTAGAAGGCTGGTGGTGAAGCAAGAGAGTCACCTGCACAATGTGGAGGCTATAATCGGAAGCAGAGCCAGGAGCGGAGCTGTCTGCATGTCTGCCCACACTCATTGCTTGCTCCCCCTCAGCTCACCAGCTGATGATGTAGGCTGTGTTTGCCAGGTGTGAGGGGTCCTTCCCACTGCTGAACAGAACTGTGCTGCACACATCTGTGCTGCTGGTATTAACTATGTTTATCACTGAAAAGCTCTCAATCTCTCGTCTATTCCATTTAGCAGTCAGGTTTAAGTCAAAGAGATAGCTTTGTCTTGTCTCCTTTTAGTCAACTGAAATGAAAAATCGTTTTTGTTTAGCTATAGTTTTTTCCTGGGTCTATTTAGTCAGTTTTAGTCTCGTCAATTGGCACTGAAAAACTGGTGCTTGTCAAATATTTTAGTCACATTTTGTTGACAAAATTAACAAATGCTTTGTCTGAAGTGCCAGGGAAGTCAATGTAATTGAAGCCAGTCTCTGAGCATGTACATGACACAATGTTTGCTGAAATCCATCTGTTGTTGCTTTGTTGTCCCAAAATAAAAAGAGCATGATTCTATTTTCCAGGGCACACAGATGCTCCTTTGTACACTCAATTGATGTTGACAGCTGAAGTGGAGAACAAAATAACAATTTCTCTTAGTCTAACGTTTCTGACAACAGTGCTTTTACTGTCATGGTGTGGGTTCATCTCTGACGAATTGACAAGTTAGTAGTTGATGGATGTTCAGTTTGCCTTACAGAAGATATTTGGTAGCAAGTTAAAAGTTCTGGTCTACGGAAGGAATAGAGAGGAATGCTTTGTTTGGGACACACAACAAACACACAACAACCAACAACCTTAATATTTACAATTCGAAGTAAAAAAACATACGCTTAATAACATACAAAAACATTTCTGAAATTATAATCAAAGTTAGAGATAGTATAGAGATATAGAGATAATATAGAGATATAGAGATAACATGATTATAGAAATAGCCTTACTGTTTAAGTTCTTCTTGTATAGTTCCCTTTTCCTCATCAATGGATTTCATTTCAGGATTTAACCTCAGAACTGCTGAAATTCCTGTGAGGTTTCGTCCGGTGGTAATCCTCAGAGATTTGTATTAGTGTCCTCAGACACCTTTGATCTTTCCAGAGACTTTGATTGGATGTGTGCATGTCGGGCCACTTTCCCATCATGCATCAGAGGGAGTAATGAGGTTATTTATAATTTTGGAAGTCGCTTTCAGGTTCATTGAAGGCTTTCAGTAGAAATCAGACAAACACATTTCAATGGGTTGCGGTGAGGAGGCGGGGGTGGTAGTGTGTGATTTCAGTCCTTTGAACTTGTGATGAAAATGCACTTGATCTGTTATCTTGTTTTTATGATCTGTCGAGTCCTTTTGCATGACTGTACGTTAAGCACACTACCCCAAATGACCGCAAGGAGTGTGAAAATGAACAACCATTGCAAAAACTTCTTAGAGGGTGAAATGGACTACCATGTCACTTTCAGGGGAAAAAAATGAATTAACAACCTTGTGACATCACGCTCTTATTCTTTATCTGAAAACATTAGAAAGATGAAACCTTTTTACCATTACTGTCCTTTTATTTATCTAACTAGGAAAGTCAGTTAAGAACAAAATCTTATTTACTATGACAGCCTACCCCAGCCAAACCTGGAGAACTGTGCACCACCCTATAGGACTCCCAATTACAGGTGGTTGTGATATAGCCTGGAATTGAACCAGGGTCTCTAGTGACATCTCTAGCACTGAGAAGCAGTGCCGTAGACCACTGCGCCACTCGAGAACTTGAATGCAACCCTTTATAAAGGTATTTGCTGACTCATATCCACAGGGTTTCATAGACAGCTGATTTCTGTTCACTCCGTCCATATCCCACCTCCTGGGAGACATTGGGAGTCGTAAACACGCTGCGGTGATGCCTAAAACAAGTTTCCATGCCACATTAATGGGAGCAGCGGTTGGAGCGAACCTCTCGCCTACCAGCTGCTACCTTTTTAGCCTGGTGGCAGTTACCGCAGTTGAAGGATTGCCATTAATTAACACAACTCACTCCTGAGCGATAACAGTAAAAGACACAGAGGGGATAGAGCAGTGCTCCAGAAACCATTTTGTGTACATCCTGGTCACACTGTTCTTCATGGCTAGTGCTAGCTATCCCAGCTGGAAGTATAATCACTCTGAACTTTGGTGAGGGAGTGATTGTTGTTGTTCTAGCATTGTTGTTCTAGCATTAGCTAAGAGGCCAGCCTGATAACTTGATTTCATTCCTCTCAGTCTGGACACCATCCTTAATTGACATGACTTTAGGTTTTCTCAAATTCACGTATTTGGAGTAGCATAATTATTGTTGATGCACCACTACAGGTTTTGTGTAGTGATCTGGGTTTTCGGATATGGTTGCATTCCAGCCAGGGTTTTCCCTAGAAAGAAGCACCTCAACTAACATTTACTGGTCCATTTGCAACATAAACACAGTAAAAAATAGAAGAGTGTACTAAGAGGACAACAACATGGATGAAGACCTTTGCTGAATGATCTGTGAAGGTAAAGCCTTTCACCTGTCAACACGTGACACTTAAAAACAGCAATGTTTCACCTCTGGGCAGAAGGTTCCAATGTACTAAGTTTCCTTATGGACCTAGAGATTATGTGACCACCCTCAGACTCAAAACAATGACTTAATTCACTGTACTGTTCTGTGCAGCAGGTGCCATAGGGTCATAGAAAAAAAAAGGATTTCAATTTGAAGAAATATTTTTTTTTTTAGATACATTTTTCAAACAGACTACTTATGACCAAAACTACTGCCAACAACACTACAATCCTAACTACAATTCTTACTAAACCATCCTTACTAAACCATATTCTTAATCATGGTAGACATATTTTGCGATATGTACTAAGGCAAGGCTAAATATTTTACGGATTCTAATGAAGATATGGGGATATTAATGAGAAAATATTTCTTCGCTTTCATCATTCCTTGGCTCTTTATTCTTTAATCTTCTATGCATGTTTTCCCTTAAAACAACGTAATGCCCATGAACAGGTCCCCCTTTGTCATCCATAAATGTCAACATCCCATTATCCCATCATCCCCTCTGCCTGAAACCTTAAACCACCAAACACCTGTTTCTTTGTAGAATGGCCTGACATTTTACAGGGCTTATCAGACATGCTATTGAGCCTCTCTCTCTCTCTCTCTCTCTCTCTCTCTCTCTCTCTCTCTCTCTCTCTCTCTCTCTCTCTCTCTCTCTCTCTCTCTCTCTCTCTCTCTCTCTCTCTCTCTCTCTCTCTCTCTCTCTGTCATCCTCTCTCCCCCTCACTCTATCTCAGTTTTGTGGAGGACTAAGTACAAAAAGTGCTCACCATTCCTCGTCTTTCCTCTTTTGAAAGCTTGCCTTTGTAGAACAGCCGGGAGCTGCTCCAGTCTCCGACCACAGCTCCAGCCTCTTTTCATCAGAAGATATTTGAAATCTAACTGACCCTATTCATAAGTTGCCAGGCCTGCTTGTGCTGATGCTACATAATATGAGGCTCTGCACAGACTAGGGAATGTCAAGTATTCAGGAGGGGAGGCAGACAGCTAAGGAGAATTCTGCATGAATCAACTGCAGGCTTTATCTGAGGCTGGCATTTTTCTTTGTGTGTTAAACCCTGCATACTACAGTACCACACTAACCCTATGTACATTCATGTTACTTTGCTTTGTGTTGTGAGAACATTTGAAGCAAATATTGGTTTAGTCTCTTCATTAACGTGGCTTGCTGGTTAGATTAACAGAAAGTAGGTCAGGCAGTATCAGTGGCTAGATAGAAACCTTCAGTTTAAAGCGTTCAGATAAGTGACAGTTACAGTGTCCAAGCTGTAGCAGCTAGCAGGCAGGGAACAGGAAACACACCCCTGGGTAGTAACACACTCATAGTAACACAGGCCTTGAAAACATACTTCCCTTGCAGTTTGGTGAGAACTTGTGTAGTGCTTGCTCTGTGAAAGCTGGGGGATATTTTCTCCACACAAAATGCCCTTTCTGAGACACCCTCTGAGTAGTTGCACAAAGGTTTTCAGAGTGGGACTGTGTCAATACATATAAGCCTAATAGGCTTCTGTGTGTTTAAACTTTTGAACGGGACGACACAGAGGCTTTGGAGGGTTATAATGGGAACACTAATGTGTGAAATATGCTGTGCAAAGGAAGCAGGCGGATGGTGGGGCGAAGAACCGCCGTTTGGCACTGGGTTGCAAGAGTCAGCAATAAAGGATCTAAAGTAAACAAGCCACTGACATTCAATTTCTGCCAGGCCGCAAGCCAGCGGTGCGGAGGACAGCTAAATGGAGGGGAAAGGTTTCCTGGTATTTTGGCCACCTGTCTGAGAGAGTGAAGTTGTCCACCCTATCTCCATCGAGTGTGATCAAGTATAAAGGGTTTTATGGAGCTGGGGTAGCTAGTCCTGAGCAGAGAAAAAAACATTATTCCCACTGGGCACAGACGTCAATTCAACGTCTATTCTACGTTGGTTCGGCGTCATTTTGTTGGAATGATGTGGAAACAACGTTTTGATTCAACCAGTGTGTGCCCAGTGGGTTGAGAGTGATGTGCATCCAAAGTAAATGTACAGCCATGGGAAGCAAATCGCAAGGTAGTTTTATGGGATGATGAATAAAAAAATGTCTCTTCGCAAGATGTTGCTGCAAGGAACCAAACCATGTAATGTTATTGAATTCATTGTTTATTTGCGATATCGTATACCACATTCAACAATGTGTTATTTCCATCCATATTAGATGTCACATCAATTCGCCACCTTTTAAGAGAAAATAAAGCAAGTGTGCAATTATGAATAAAACATAATTTAGAGTATCTAGTTGGACAATTTATTGCTGCTAATTAAACCATAGAGGGGCATTCGCCAATCATCACAGGCCTACTGACAGCTTTAATTGAATTGGAAACGTAATAAAAAATCCAATTAACTATGAAACCCAACTGAATAGAAAAAACAACAACAGAAAAACAGTTTTGACCTTTGGAATTGGCCTGTTTTCAATACAACGCTATAACATTTTCATGAATTATTTGGCCTAAGCCCTTAGGCTTCCAACCACACCTGCACACCGTTTCTTGTATTTGTTTTTAATCTGTATTGTTGTATATCACCTGTTTTCTTTGGTGCAAATAGAAAAATTAATAATAAATAGTAATAAATAGTAAAATTGTCTCTGTTGGGGGCATGCCAATTTAAATAGATGTGATTTTTTTAGTTATAATGATAGGCAGTTATGTGCTGTTTCCAAAAACAAAAGAATCACAGACTGAGTGTTGCCATGGGACAGAAATCTGCAAATAAACTGAGCAGATAATACAAATTACCACAGAAAATTCATGTTATCTAGAAGAAAGAACCCCAAAACCCTTTTTGTAACCCAGCTTTGTCAGAAATGAAATACTTTATGTTAGCGCTGTAATGCCAGTGCTGTATAATATAGTGCAAATTATTTTATTTTTTTTAAATCTACACTACATAGATGGAAATAAATACATAAAAGAAAGCCTTTCTGCAATTAAAAAAAAAAATATTAGATCCACCAATGCCTGTCTCTGCTATACCTTACATTTCCAACCTATGATTGGTGCTATAGGGGTGAAGTGACCCTTAAATTGCATCCATTTAACCCTATCAGCACATATGGCTATGTAGCATCTGTGTTGATCCTATTGATTGGTCACTGGAGTTGTGGGAATATGGCTAATCCCGTCTCCCTGGATATCTACCTATAGGATTTGGTCTGATCCTGTTTAGGGGATGAACCACCCTCCTGGGTTACTGAGACACAACCTCATTCCAGCATATCACATCCCCAGGACGAGCCATCCAGACACATTCAGACACAATAGTGTCACGCTCGAATTGGCTCTGTGTGCACTGTCATGGCCTGTTGAGCACAAAGAGGTTTGGGTGGCAGGGGCCATGCAATTACAAAGAGAAATCATGCCTTTCTGTTTGGCTTTCTCTTTCTCGCCCTAGCCCGTAATGAAATGTGTGGCTTTCACGATAAGCTCTTACATTGACCATAATGTTAATCACAATAATGGGTGGAAAGAATTTGCCATTGGTCTCTTAAGAGCTTGAGAAAACAAAAGACCAAAGCAATCAGTTTTGTGGTTTGTGTGTCTCATTTCCTGGTGATTGCTCTTGTCTACTTCCTTCGCCAGACAGGAAACGTGGTAGGCGCTCAAAGACGGAATCTCATTCAAGGCAAGGCGAGGCCAGTGAATATTACCATCGTCCCACGAGTTGCGCTTTTATGACAAAAATCTGATCTCCAGACACTTCAGAAAAGCAAGTAATTGGGATCCAAGAATAGCAAGAGAATAGATGCATGCCCAAGTTTCTCATGAAAGACCCACTGGTTCCAATTCAGCCCTGATGAAGCCCAAACAAAAGGAGATTAACTGAAGAAATGAAGACCTGTCGTCCACGTCAGCTAGCCAGCCTGGTTGGCTGTCTGTAGCCAAGCTGCAGTGGCAATGAGCCATATTCCTTTCATGATGTCCTTTATAATGGAGTGTAATTAAACATCTCTGGGTTCAGTGATTACAAAGGGACAAGGGAGGGGTGGAAGGGTTAGGGCCAGGGAGGGGTGGAGGGGTGGAGGGGTTAGGGCCAGGGATGGGGTGGAGGGGTTAGGGCCAGGGAGGGGTGGAGGGGTTAGGGCCAGGGATGGGGTGGGGTGGAGGGGTTAGGGCCAGGGATGGGGTGGGGTGGAGGGGTTAGGGTGGGGTCTTAGAGGCAGGTTAACGTTTTTTTGTCATGAATCTTGTTCTGAAGGCAGCTCTGCAGAGTGGTCGACCGGCAAAGTAATACAATCTGATTGTAAACCTAACCCTAACCTTGCCAAATTTGACTTTGCAGCTGGCCCATCTAGTGGAAATCACTCAGTTCCGTCTCAAGGACAAGACTCATCCCAATAAACGTCAACCTGCGTCTTAGGAGTGTAGCTCTAACACAGGGTGGTATGTTGAGAGATATAGCGCCCGTTTCGGCCGATGGTGTGAATTCCATATTTAATGGCTTATCATTTGGTAGGTTCTTATATGAGTGAACGAAAAACATTTTAAAAAAGCATTCTGTAACAATATTTTACTATACATTTCTGCAGGTTTAGAAAATGGTAAATCATGTGGATCTAAAGACAATTGGATTTGGGAGACATGGAGTTAAGTGTGAGTGTGAATTTGCTTAGAACAGGTGGTACAGACATGAAGGCAATGGATAGGATCATCTGTGTTATAACCCAATGAAATCATGTGACTGTCACAGACAGTAATAGCATTATTTTTGCTCAGGTTCTTAAAACAGCCAAGAGTCGATGTCCCCACCACCACAGAATTCGAATTAGCATGAGACATCCCGCAAAATCGGTTTTCTCAAAATCACCCCTAGCGTTCAGACTTCCGTCTGCAGCGTCCAAAGAGTTTGGGCAACACACTAACTTGACCGCTCTGTGTGAAGGTGAGCCTTGGCATCATTGGAGTCAATTAGAGGTGTACCTGTGGATGTATTTCAAGGCCTACCTTCAAACTCTTTGCTTGACATCATGGGAAAATCAAAAGAAATCAGCCAAGACCTCAGAAACAAATTTGTCTGGTTCATCCTTGGGAGCATTTTCCAAACGCCTGAAGGTACCACATTCATCTCTACAAACAATAGTACGCAAGTATAAACTCCATGGGACTACACTTCCATCATTCTGTTTAAATGTATTCGGCTAAACTTCCGGCTTCAACTGTACATGCAGCATGGAGACTGTTCAGTGCCAAAATTATCCTTGGTATAACCTTCTTAAAATAATTCCATATACAGTGCATTGGAAAGTATTCAGACCCCTTGACTTTTCCACATTTTGTTACGTTACAGCCTTATTCTTAAATGGATTAAATACTTTTTTTCCCTCATCAATCTACTTACAATACCCCATAATGACAAAGCGAAAACATGTTTTAGATTTATCTGCAAATTTATTACAAATAAAAAACAGAAATTCCTTATTTAGATAAGTATTCAGACCTTTTTGCTATGAGACTTGAAATTGAGCTCAGGTGCATCCTGTTTCCATTGATCATCCTTGAGATTTTTCTGCAACTTAAATGGAGTCCACCTGTAGTAAATTCAATTGATTGAACATGATTTGGAAAGGCACACACCTGTCTATATCAGGTCGCATAGTTGACAGTGCAAGTCAGAGCAAAAACAAAGCCATGAGGTCGAGGTCAAAGACAGGATTGTGTCGAGGCCCAGATCGGTGTAATTGCACCAAAACATTTCTTCAGCATTGAAGGTCCCCAAGAACACAGTGACCTTTTCAGAGAAATCTGAAAAAAGCTGTTCAGCGATGCTCCCCATCCAACCTGACAGAGCTTGAGAGGATCATCATAGAACTCCCCAAAAACAGGTGTGCGAAGCTTGTAGCGTAACAAAAGGTGGAAAATGTCAAGGTGTCTGAATACTTTCCTAATGCACTGTAGCTTAGTAGAACCCCCCTCCTATCCCGGCGTAGACAGGGCTTAGACTGTGTAGTGCCAAAAATAAGGTGTTAAAAAATCATCTTCAGAATCATACAGCAAAATGATCCTCGGTATGAACTACTTAAAACAATTCCATATAGAGCTGGTACCGGAGGAGATGGCTGCCATATACCCCCCCCCCAACAGATCCACAGATGATGCAATCTCTATTGCACTCTACACTGCCCTTTCCCACCTGGACAAAAGAAACACCTACGTGAGAATGGTATTCATTGACTACAGCTCAGTGTTCAACACCATTGTTCCCTAAAAGTTCATCACTAATCTTAGGACCCTGGGACTAACCACCTCCCTCTGCAACTGGATCCTGGACTTCCTGTCAGGCCGCCCCCAGGTGGTAAGGGTAGGTAACAACACAGCTGCAACGCTGATCCTCAACACAGGGGCCCCTCATGGGTGCATGCTCTGTCCCCTCCTGTGCTCCCTGTTCACCCATGACTCCTTTGCCATGCATTAAATTTGCCGGCAACACAACAGTGGTAGGCCTGATTACTGACAACGATGAGACGGCCTATAGGGAGGAGGTCAGAGGCCTGACAGTGTGGTGCCAGGATAACAACCTCTCCCTCAACGTGATTAAGACAACAGAGAGGATTGTGGACTACAGAAAAAGGAGGACCAAGCATGCCCCCATTCATATCGACAGAGCTGTAGTGGAGCAGGTTGAGAGTGTCCACATCATCAACAAACTAACATGGTCCAAACACACAAATACAGCCGTGAAGAGGGCACAACAATGCCTATTCTCCCTCAGGAGACTAAAAAGACTTGTCATGGGTCCTCTGATCCTCAAAAAGTTCTACAACTGTTCCATCGAGAGCATCCTGACTGGTTGTATCACCTTCTGGTATGGCAACTGCTCGGGCCTCCGACTTCAAGGCAATACAGAGGGTAGTGCGTACGGCCCAGTACATCACTGGAGCCAAGCTTCCAGCCATCCAAGACCTCTAAACCAGGCGGTGTCAGAGGAAGGCCCAAAACAATTCCAAAGTCTCCAGCCACCCTAGTAAGACTGTTCTCTCTGCTACCACACAGCAGCCGGTACCGGAGTGCCAAGACTAGGTCCAAAATACTTCTTAACAGCTTCTACCCCCAAGCTATAAGACTCCTGAACAGCTAATCAAATGGCTTTTTGCATTGCAGTCATAGTCACTTTACCTCTACCTACATGTACATATTACGTCAATTACCTCGACTAACCAGTGCCACCGCACTCTGACTCTGTACTAGTACCCCCTGTATGTAGCCTCGCTATTGTTATTTTATTGTTGCTCTTTAATTATTATTATTAATAAAAAATGTATATTTACTTCAGTTAATTTTAGTTAACTTCAGTTAAATACTTGAACACTTTTTTTCTTAAAACTGCATTGTTGGTTAAGGGCTTGTAAGTAAGCATTTCACTGTAAGGTCTACCCCTGCTGTATTCTGGGCATGTGACAAATAACATTTGATTTTGATTTGATTTTGATATAGCTTAGTAGAATTCCCCCCCCCCCCCCCCCCCCCCCCTTGGGAAAGGTACATGCTGGCAAAGAGCGTATACTACTGTAATACAGTGCACCTGGACAAAAGTGCTATGGAATTCCAACTAATCTAGGTCCTGGACCATGGGATTGTTCAAGATGTCAGGCAGGCACTTGTGGAATTTTGGGTGAAAACAAAACCAGTGTGAATGAGGCTTACTCTGTCTGCAGCATAAAAGGGACTCTCCCTGACAATATCCTGCCTGCTACAGTAGGCTACCAAACGCAATGACAGCCTGGGTCTTTGCTGAAGGCTCAAATTAATTTGATGTCTTTCTTTCCATACCATCATGTGCACATTTTGAGTAAGTGCCATTCATTCAGCCTGGCTGCATTTTATTCATGGCTGCTTTATGCTGGTCCATGAACCAGGAGTGAAATCTATTAAAGGGAGGTAGTGGTGCATTTGGAACATTTTGAATAGAAGAATCCTCTCAAGAGGCTGAAAAGATTTGGCATGGGCCCTCAGATCCTCAAAAGGTTCTACAGCTGCACCATTGAGAGCTTCTTGACTGGGTGCATCACCGCTTGGTATGACAACTGCTTGGCATCCGACCGCAAGGCGCTACAGAGGGTAGTGTGTACGGCCCAGGTACATCACTGGGGCCGAGCTCCCTGCCATCCATCACCTCTATACTGTACCAGGTGGTGTCAGAGGAAGGCCCTAAAAATTGTCAAAGACTCCAGCCACCCAAGTCATAGATTGTTCTCTCAGGTACCACACAGCAAGCGGTACCAATGCAGCAAGTCTGGAACCAACAGGACCCTGAACAGCTTCTACTCCCAAGTCATAAGACTGATGAATAGACTACCCGGGCTATCTGCATTGACCCTTTTTCCACAAACTGCTTTGACTCATAACATATTGTACACTGGTGCTTCTCTTTATTATGTCCTGTTGACTAGTCACTTTGTTCCTAGTTATGCGAGTGGCGCAGCGGTCTAAGACACTACATCTCAGTGTCTAGAGGTGTCACTACAGACACCTTGGTTCAAATCCAGACTGTATCACATCTGGGTGTGACTGAGAGTCCCATAGGGCAGTGCACAATTGGCCCAGCGTTGTAAATAACAATTTGTTCTTAACTGACAAGCCTAGTTGAATCAAATATGTACATATCTACCTCAATTACCTCGTACCCCTGCGCATTGACTCTGTACTGGTACCCTGTGTATTATAGCCAAGTTATTGCTTTTCTATTATTTATCTATTTTCTTTCTCTCTGCATTGTTGGGAAGGGCCCGTAAGTAAGCAATTCACTGTTAGTCTACACCTTCTGTTTTCAAAGCACAAATAACATTTTGTTTGATTTCATTCAGTGCATTTTCCATTGAAAAATCTTTCAGGACAGAAAGAAGAACATATAACATAGATTCAACATACCTTGTCAAAGAGTATCATTTCATTTCCTTCACGTTGACTAAAATAAAACAAGCTGCAACGTATATTGTCCCCAAGCAGAGAACTGTACAATGCAAGAATGAGCTATGACGAGTTTGGTCATTGGTTTGTCTTCAAAGGGCTATTTCTAGGGTCCCTCTATGTTGTTGAACAAGATGTTCTAAGTGAAGGAAGGTCATTGCAAAGTGGAACCATGAGGAGGATCATACGCCCATACTTGATCAGAAAAACATTCAAACGTTACATAACTGCATGACTTGAAATGAGTGGAATCAAACATCTCAGGTTGGTACCCAGGCTAGGACAAAACACCCAGGCACCCAGGCTAGGACAAAACACCCAGGCACCCAGGCTAGGACAAAACACTCAGGCACCCAGGCTAGGACAAAACACCCAGGCACCCAGGCTAGGACAAAACACCCAGGCACCCAGGCTAGGACAAAACCCCCAGGCACCCAGGCTAGGACAAAACACCCAGGCACCCAGGCTAGGACAAAACACCCAGGCAGAACAAAGCCAGCAGGGGCATTGATATTTGTGACAGTGCATCTGATCACGTATTGTATGATGTATGTACGGAGTGAATGATAGTGACACAAATGCAGGCAGAATGCTGTGTTGGACACAAATAGCGATATTATGCTCCCCTCGTTTCTCATAATATAATAGTCCAGGCCTTGTGGCAATGTTTGATAACACTCTAATGTCCCTGTGCCTGAACACATGTCTAGGTATTGGCTAGCCCATGAATCATCACATTTAGCTGCTTTCTATGTGAGGATAAATGTCTGAGGCTAGCTTTTCTTAGACTGAGCAAAGAGAAAAAAAACGAAATTAGGCTATTGCTGGTGCTGGTGCTGCTTTCTACTGCTGCTGCTGCTGGACAAAATTGGACTGCTATTGGACTGCTCTGAAGGTCAAACTCCATGTGAAAGAAGTATTGTAAAACCCAGAGAGGGAGTGAAGGAGGGCACACAGTGGAGGGCTTTCACCCTCTTGCCTTCACTTCTGACGGACCACAGATTCCTGGTGAGGCTTTATCACTAGACTGGTGATTTAAAGTTTTGCAAATCAACACAGTGTGGGAGTGAAGAAGGGAGGTTATACTGGATATTTGACCAGTCAGGAAGTATACTATGAAGGGCTAATCTGCAAAAGAGACTGTGGTCTCAGCATGGCTCCCTGTCTAAATAAAGGATACATATTAAATACTTAATGGATATCAGTAAATTCATGTGTAAGTGGATATGGAATGTTTTTTTGTCAGGAACTCATGCGTTGAAACATGCATACAATCACGTAACTGGCAATGCATATTCAAAAGGTGGTGGATACGGAATGTTTTCGTCCCTTTTGGGATCCAGTACACACACAAGAACACGCACACAAGAACACACACACACTTACAGTATCTGGTTCCATCGTAGGGCAGATCTAACTACCCATAAACCATAGAGGATGTAGTAGTTTAGTGTTATGAGACCGGCCTAATCCATGGCAGCTTGGCTGTATCGAGAGGGTCATGAAACAAATTGAACATTTCATCTCTTCGCCACAGCGCAAAGACCAGATTGACATCATCAGGAATCTAAATCGCACGTCTTCTGTTGCGATTCCCATGCATGTTCACACCACAGAAGAGGAGACCCATTTCATTTTCTAAAATCACTCGATAACATCCGTGGTTGCTTTTGTCGTCTCTTTCCCTCAATCACAAAGAGGTTCGTGGCTGCCTTTCTTCCTTCTATCTGTGACACCAACTGTGCCTTCAATTTAATGCATTGAGACATTAGCATTTAGATAACCCCTCTGAAAATAGGAGATCGGGGAACTGAAAACAGGAGCAAAATAAATATGGTGAATAATAAGAGTTCACATTTTAAATTAATGTGAAGTCGACTCTTATTTTATGCAGGTTGACATTTATTGGGATGAGTCTTGTCCTGGAGGCAGAACTGAGCGATTACGGCTAGATGGGCAAGCTGCAAAGTCAAAATTAGCTATATTGTGAAAACAAAAATGTGCCTTTTGGTCTTCATCTAAGGTTAGGGTTAGGCATTAGGGTTAGCAGTGTGGTTAAAGTTATGGTTAAGGTTAGGGTTATGTCTCAAATCAGATGTTATGACTTTGTGGCTATGCCAGCTAATGACCACTCTGCAGAGCTACCTCCAAAACAAGATTCATGACGAAAAATGCTAACCTGTATATTTTATGAACAAAGCAGCCTCCTTTCAGAATGGAAGATTAATTCAATTCAAACTGAAAGTGTTACCAAGTGAAAGGAATACTCATTTCTAGAGCATGTCAAATAGCAGGGATAGATTGAAGTGCGACATTTGTGACAGAGCTGATGAGAACAAAGAAAGGTCTGCAATGGCAACCAAAAAAATGATATATACAGACAGTGGCGGCAGCTGAAACAAGATGGTAAAGTGCCACAATGGAAGTGCAGAAGATTTTGGTACAATTTACTAAAACACTTGTTTGCTCCATTTAAGCCTCTTAGAAGTAGCCAATTCGTTCAGGATTGACGTTGAAATTTGACATCTATCCATGAGCTGAGGACGTCGGGAAATGCCTTCAAAACTGGCCTCTAGGGTCAACACTGAACGCTATTACCATCAAGTAGACTTGGGTTTTGCTAGATTATTGTGGATGGGGGAGGTGGATGGGTGTAACCCCATGACTCTGGATCAGAAGGTTGTGTGTTTGATCCTAGTTTTGGACACTGTTTTTTTCCTTTTGGTTTAAACCCTATCACAAACCTTAACCGTTTCCTTAACCATTCGGAATGAGTGACTAAACTTCACCCTTAACTTCAAAAGTTGACGTTTGGAGAAATGGAATGATACAGAGCAGCAGGAGCAACAAAAATAATTTGATAAACGTCTAATTCTGCAGTGAGACTGTGCGAGCCTGTTGCTTTAAAGCTTGAAATCTTGAGAATCTACATGCAAATATATTTGAATATGATAAATATATATAAAAATATTTTGAAAAGTTCAGAAAATTACACTTGGTGTTTGTAATTCATCATTTGATCAAAAAAGACTCCCCTTATATGCTGAGGCCTTGTCTTGGTGATTATTTACCACAACATGTGAAATTAGCTGGAAATGGTTCAAATCCCTCAAGGATCAATCAGGTTGCCACCATGCTGTGGTCCAGTGCCAAAACCACCAGTTCACTGTGTTCTCTCAGTGGGCCTGTGCAAATCAAATGGCCATTTTATCCATCTGTGCTCTTGAGAAACTGATGGGTTTCAATATAATGGCAGGAGACACCCAACCCATCAGTATTCTAGTCAGTCTCGGCTCTGTACAACATGAAGACCAAGCCAACGGTAGCCAAATAACCCCCAACCACCCGCACGCACGCATGTGCACACACACACTCACAAAGGCATGTGCATGTACACACACACACGCGCACCCCCCCCCCCCCCCCCCCCCCCCCCCCCCCCCCCCCCCGTCTCCAACAAGCTTTATTGAAACCAATTGCAGGTTTCTCCAACAGCTGCACCTCAAGCATTTTCTTGGCTGACAGAAGAAAACACATGATAAAAGCTGACAAAGGTCTGAGATGTGTCATCGGGCTCCAAGTCAATCGTCACATATGTATATGGGCAGCTCAGCCGGGGTTCATGTTACGCAACACAGGCCAATCGGGCACCTTTGACAATCCCTTTGAAGTCAAGTGGCACAACACGGCCCAAAACAGCTTGTGCATATGTACTGGTCTATAAATGCAATTAGAGTATTTCACTGCAGTCCTAGTAAAACTGCTTACAGATTGAGAAGGAGCATTGCTTTGATAGGCTGTAACCGAAGCCGCAGCGCAAATACAATTGACTCTGGCAGTAATGTTTTGTTGAGAGCAGAACGTGGTGGCAGGTGGTAGTTAACATTTCAAAGTCCAAGCTTTCAGGATTCCAACCACGGATGTTTTTGTAAGACAAAGACTTCACCTGAATGGAAGCCCTACTGTTTTGGTTGAGGTGAGCTCTGTAAAGGCATCAGGGGATTCTCTGCTGTCACATGCATTAGAGCACAATAACGGGCCGAGCTGTGTTATCACAAGAGCACTTTGTCAGTGACACATTCCGCCATGGCAAGATTTATGGTGGTGGAGAAGCGAGAGCATTATTACCATGGATTATTGAAGGCCTGTAGATGGGGAAATGGACTACTCCAACCCAACTCCTCCCTTATTCCCCACCCCTCTGCCTGCCAATGGTATGGCCCACTGATTGGGGGCCTTGGGCTCAGTCGCCACAGCAACTGCACCAAAGCAAACAAAGAGGCGGAACGGAGGGAACACGATAACACAAAGACCTACCTAGCGCAGTGGAAGATTTCAGAGACTTACACTAAGCAGAGCATGATTAAAACCGTTACCTCACAGAGTTGCAAAATTGGATAGTTGTGGTCGATGTTGTGTTTCTTGTTCAACAATGGAGCTTCATGGTGTAGCTAGCTTGATCACAGTTTTGTTTTAAATTAATTCCTCTTTTCCATTTACTTTTAGAATTGGAATAATTTATCTTCCCTTGTAGATGTGCTAATTTACATATGCAAATAGTAACCCGTGGAGACATTATAACGTTAAATTGCACAGATGTGATGACATTGAATGTGAAATGCATGATGGGAATCACTGTAAAATTATTTAAATATCTGAACAATCTGCCAATCAAGCGGTTGACGGAAAACCTAGTAAATTGAGAATACCACACAGAGACACTATTCACTGTGTTTACAGCAACTACAAAATAAACATGATTTTAGTGATTAGCCATTGTTGATCGTTAACTGGGTTATAGGCAATCAAGTTCCAAACAAACCCCAGTACTCAAATTTGTAGCAGGTGCATTAATGCGTCATATGAGATTTAAAAATACAACACTTCAGTTTCTAAGGTTTTTCCTAAATCACTTGACCATGTCACTGTTTGAAGTAAAACACCAACATAGATGGCGCACAACAGGAAGTTAGTGTTCAGGTGAGGATTCTAACCTGGAGTTAGTCCCATCCACTAGTCCCACTAACAATGAATTTGACATTGAGGGCCCCATTGGTCAGTTTAGTGTTACTAGGATTAAATGGAGCCCTGTAGGCAAGAGCAACTTCAATGGCCTAAGGTTGGTTATTCATCCTTTTTAGAAGACTGACAGGAAATCAGACTTAATGATCCCTTTCACCTCAGATACAACAATGAAAAAGGACCACTTGAGAGTTTTATGAAGTACAAGCGGGAGTTAGAACTTGAGCTTAGTGCAAAGCTTAGTGGGAATTAAAGCTTGAGTAATGAAACTCCAGGATTCATTGTCTGGCTGGACATTTAAGTTTGTCCCACACCTGCAAATTACAGGGAAAGGCAATGATGGGAGGTCAGGGACGTGTACAATTGATTTCTCTAAACTGATCAAAAATTACACATTTTAACTCACACTGTGCTTAACCCATTCGTGTCCATAACGGAATGTATAATGCCTTTTAGTACACCTGCTCTCTGAGCTTTCTGATGGACAAAACTGAAGAATACCACAGACATCAATGCCCACCCACATGTGTATATGTCTAAGGTATGTGTGTGTACACGTGCACTTGTGAGAGAAGGAGAGAAAAAGAGAGAATGATGTAGCAGGCCTCATTTGCCATTGATTTACATTGGATTTGCTTATGCTGTAAAACATAATCTCGGAGTGTCTGTGAGTGTGTGTGGATTTCTTTCGATATTGTTTTTATATACAGTGCATTCGGAAAATACTCAGACCCCTTGACTTTTTCCACATTTTGTTACGCTACAGCCTTATTCTACTGCATGTGCACTAGGGTTGTGGGTGTGACAAAGAGAGACTGTGTAGATTTATTTCAATATTGTTTTCATATATACTGTATATTGATCCAGACAATCTATATCCCAAAAAATGTATTCTGATCACTTGTTCACAAACAACAATGAGTTGAATCATATGATAGTCCGATTTGGGACTAGAACAGGTAGAATTAGAATACTAGGATTTGAAACAATTTCATTCTTAAATGTATTTCAAATGACATAAGGTGCTTTCAGGAAGTATTCATGCCCCTTGACTTACTCCACATTTTGTCGTGTTACAGCCTGAATTCAAAAATGGATTTAACAAAAACATGTCTCACCCATCTACACACAAAAACCCATAAAGAAGTGAAAAAGTGTTTTTAGACATTTTTGCAAATGTATTAAAAATGAAATACAGTGTTCACACCCCTGAGTCAATGCATGTTAAAATCACCGTTGGCAGTGATTACAGCTGTGATACTTTCTGGGTGAGTGTCTAAACTTTGCACACCTGGATTGTACAATATCTTTAAAATCCTCCAAGCTCTGTCAAATTGGTTGTTGATCATTGCAAAACAAACATTTTCAAATACTGCCATAGATTCTCGTGCATATTTAAGTCAAAACTGTGACTTGGCCACTCAGGAACATTTACTTTCTTCTTGGTAATCAACTCCAATGTAGATTTGACCTTGTTTTTTAGGTTATTGTCCTGCTGAAACGTGAATTAATCTCCTAGTGTCTGGTGAAAAGCAGACTGAACCAGGTTTTCCTCTAGGATTTTGCCTGTGGTTACCTCCATTCTGTTTCTTTTTCATCCTGAAAAACCTCCCAGTCCTTAACAATTAAAAGCATACCCATAACATGATGCAGCCACCACTATGACTGAAAATATGGAGCGTGGTACTCAGTAATGTGTTGTATTGGATTTTCCCAAAACATAACACTTTGTATTCAGGCCAAAAGGTTAATTGCAATTTTTTTTGCAGTATTACTTTAGTGCCTTGTTGCAAACAGGATGCATGTTTTGGAATATTTTTTATTCTGTACAGGTTTCCTTCATTCACTTTGTCAATTTTTATTTTACCTTTATTTATTTAACTAGGCAAGTCAGTTAAGTCAACATGTCCCTGATTGAGTCTGTAATACCAACATGTTTCAAGTAGACCACCATAGTCCCTGTGCCCAAGAACACGAAGGCAACCTGCCTAAATGACTACAGACACGTAGCACTCACGTCCGTAGCCATGAAGTGCTTTGAAAGGCTGGTAATGGCTTACATCAATACCATTATCCCAGAAATCCTAGACCCACTCCAATTTGCATACCGCCCAAACAGATCCACAGATGATGCATCTCTATTGCACTCCACACTGCCCTTTCCCACCTGGACAAAAGGAACACCTATGTGAGAATGCTATTCATTGACTACAGCTCAGTGTTCAACACCATAGTACCCTCAAAGCTCATCACTAAGCTAAGGATCCTGGGACTAAACACCTCCCTCTGCAACTGGATCCTGGACTTCCTGACGGGCTGCCCCCAGGTGGTGAGGGTAGGTAGCAACACATCTGCCACGCTGATCCTCAACACTGGAGTCCCTCAGGGGTGAGTGCTCAGTCCCCTCCTGTACTCCGTGTTCACCCACAACTGCATGGCCAGGCACGACTCCAACATCATCATTAAGTCTGCAGAAGACACAACAGTGGTAAGCCTGATCACCGATAATGACGAGATAGACTACAGGGAGGAGGTCCGAGACCTGGCCGGGTGGTGCCAGAATAACAACCTATCCCTCAACGTAACCAAGACCAAGGAGATGATTGTGGACTACAGGAAAAGGAGGACCAAGCAAGCCCCCATTCTCATCGACGGGGCTGTAGTGGAGCAGGTTGAGAGCTTCAAATTCCTTGGTGTCCACATCAACAACAAACTAGAATGGTCCAAACACACCAAGACAGTCGTGAAGAGGGCACGACAAAGCCTATTCCCCCTCAGGAAACTAAAAAGATTTGGCATGGGTCCTGAGATCCTCAAAAGGTTCTACAGCTGCACAATCGAGAGCATTCTGACTGATTGCATCACTGCCTGGTATGGAAACTGCTCGGCCTCCGACCACAAGGCACTACAGAGGGTAGTGCGTACGGCCCAGTACATCACTGGGGCTAAGATGCCTGCCATCCAGGACCTCTACACCAGGCGGAGTCAGAGGAAGGCCCTAAAAATTGTCAAAGACCCCAGCCACCCCAGTCATAGACTGTTCTCTCTACTACCACATGGCAAGCGGTACCGGAGTGCCAAGTCTAGAACAAAAAGGCTTCTCAACAGTTTTTACTCCAAGACATAAGACTATCGAACAGCTAATCAAATGACTACTCGACTATTTGCATTGTGTGCCACCCCCAACCCCTCTTTGCTACTCTCTGTTTATCATGTATACATTCTCACTTTAACTATACATTCATGTCCATACTACCTCAATTGGCCTGACCATCCAGTGCTCCTGCACATTGGCTAACCGGGCTGTCTGCATTGTGTCCCGCCACCTGCCACCCGCCAACCCCTCTTTTACGCTACTGCTACTCTCTGTTCCTCATATATGCATAGTCACTTTAACCATATCTACATGTACATACTACCTCAATCAGCCCGAATAACCGGTGTCTGTATGTAGCCTTGCTACTTTTATAGCCTCGCTACTGTATATAGCCTCGCAACTGTTATTTTTCTGTCTCTGTCTTTTTTACTGTTGTTTTTATTTATTTACTTACCTATTGTTCACCTAATACCTTTTTTGCACTATTGGTTAGAGCCTGTAAGTAAGCATTTCACTGTAAGGTCTACCTACACCTGTGATATTCGGTGCACGTGACAAATAAACTTTGATTTGATTGACCTATTGCTCCTTGCCGAGCAAGGAAAACAACTACTTCAAGGTCTCCGAGCGAGTGACGTCACCGATTGAAACGCTACTAGCGCACACCCCGCTAACTAGCTAGCCATTTCAAACCGGTTACACTCACCCCCCTTTTGACCTCCTCCTTTTCCACAGCAACCAGTAATCTGGGCCAACAGCATCAATGTAACAGTATAGCTTCCTTCCCTCTCCTCGCCCCAACCTGGGCTCGAACCAGGGACCCTCTGCACACATCGACAACAGTTAGCCTTGAAGCATCATTACCTATGCTTCAGAGTGAGAGACGTCACTGATTGAAACACTACTTGCGCACACCCCACTAACTAGCTAGCCATTTCACACCGGTTACACATGCGCAAAGTAACATTCAATGTCTCCTTTTTCCCCCCATCTACCAATAGGTGTCCTTCTTTGCAAGGCATTTGAAAACCTCTCTGGTCTTTGTGGTTGAATCTGTGCTTCACTGCTCAACTGAGGGACCTTACAGATAATTGTATGTGTGGTGTACAGAGATGAGGTAGTCATTCAAATATCATGTAAAAAACTATTATTGCACTCAGATTCCTTGCTAAGCACATTTTAACTTATTTAGGCTTGCCATAACAAAGGGGTTGAATACTTATTTACTCAAAACATTTCAGCTTTTCATTTAAAATTAATTAGTTAAAAAAATTCTAAAAACTAAATTCCAATTTGACATTATGTTGAATTGTGTGTAGGCCAGTGACCAGTGACAAAACATCTCAATTTAATCAATTTTAAATTGATGATGTAACACAACAAAATGTGGAAAATGTCAAGGGATGTGAATACTTTTTGAAGGCACTGTATGCTGAAGGCATTTTAATAGTTTTTAAATTATTATTATTAACTTTAATTGACATTGAAAGTATGATAGATGATGACAATCTTAAAACATCAATGTGGCCTGTCTAGACACAATTTGTTGACACCAAATTTCATGCATTTACACCAAACCGAATCGGTTCCGTGGCGCGTTTTGATATTTTAATAAATATTGTACAAGGATGTGAGTGGGTGCAACTGCATTCAGGGATTAACAACATAAACCAAAAGCAATATGTTAGGGGAATCACAGATATGGAAAGTCAGCTCTCCATCCTTAAAAAATGTATTAGCGCTGCCATGCTGGACTTTCCCCTGGAGCTCAATTCATTTTTCTCTCTTTAAATACCTGATGGTTTTCAACTGGAGTCCTATATCATTATTGTTTGAGAGCAATTATCACCTGTGTTTACACATTTAAAGCTTGTGCTGGTTTACCTTTATCTAATGACAGGCTAATAAATGCCCAGTGTTTCTCTGCATGTGTTAGCGCTGGGCTACAAAATGAAAAGGAGAGCCGCACACTCTAGGAGCTCAGCGGCAATAATTTTTTAACCAACGTTTCTATAACCAAGCTGTCATCATCAGGGTATAATTAAGCAATAAGGCATGGGGGGGTGTTGTTATGGCCAATATACCACTGCTAAGGGCTGGTCTTAAGCACGACACAACGAGGAGTGCCATTATACAGCCATTAGCCGTGATATATTGGCCATATACCACTCCCCCTCATGCCTTACTGCTATTTTAAACTGGTTACCAACGTAATTAGGTTTTTTCATACTCATCTGATATACCACAGCTGTCAGCCAATCAGCATTCAGGGCTCAAACCACCCAATTTATAATGACAAACACTGCGGGCCACTAGTTTATATAGTTTGGAAGGACACACGGGTGTCTGTAATCATGGCCGGCTGTGGCTTGATTTCATTGGTTGATTTACACATATAAATAGAACATATAAAAAAACATGAATGATAACATACAATCATAGATACAATTTGGCTACATAATCCTACGAACATTATTTACAATGGATAGCAAAATCACAATAATCACAAGAATGGCTTCAGATAAAACTCTACTTTGAAACCGAAGGGCGCAAGAGTCTTTAAATTAAATATCCAGGCGGCCACTCGTTTGAACAATAAATTGTTCTGGTCACCCCTTCTCCTAGGGAGGGTGATGTGTTCGATGCCAATATAGTGAAGGGACAAAATAGAGTGGTTCGCTTCCGAAAACTGGACCGCAACTGAGTACATCCTGTTTTTACACCTAAATGGTGCTACGGTGCTCAGTGAGTCTTACTTTTAGTTTGAGCATTATTTTACCCACATAATTTTTACCACAAGGACAAGTTCTAAGATAAATAACTGCCATTAGTGGAATCCCGTGATAACACCTTTGATTGAGATCTGTTTCCCTGTTTGAGGGTGTTTGAAGGATCTGCTAGTGCCATTGCATTGAGTGTAGCCATTACACTTGTAGTTTCCATCCAGTAGAGGCACAAGGAGACGTTGTGCGGGGGTATTTTGGGGGTCCGAAAACTCATGACATGTACTGTCGTCGGATCTTAGAATGTGCCAAAGTTTGTGAACATTTTTTTCAGAGCACTTTGAATAATATGTAGTAAGAACGCAAGAACGCTTCTTATTGTGAGGCTGTCCTTGAAAGAGATCATGTCTCGATTTGTTTTGGATTTTCTCAATGGCAGTACTGATCTAACCATTTTTTTTAAATGATTTTGATTCGGCAGAATTGCCTGTAGGGCAAACTGTTTTAAAAGGGAATCGGGTGACAGCTATCAGCCCTTAACATAAGTTAAGAGATAAGTGAGATAAGATAAGTGTACAGTATAGAACATTATCCTTCCACAAAATATACAGATCAAGGAAACGGATTTGCCGTGTATCAGATTGCATAGAGCTCAGAACAAGAGTTAAGAAAAGCATGGAACGCCTGGAGCTGTTTTGCATCCCCCCTCCATAAAACAAAAATATCATTAATGTATCGTTTCCAATAAATAATGTTAGGCAATAACCTACTGTACAGTATGTGCATCTGCAGGCCTCAAGATGAGAATTGGGAACAGGATTGGGAACACTCCCACTGAGGTCAAAAAGGTCAAGTTCAGACTTATGACCACGATTGAGCTGATATGGATACCTGGTGTACATTAACAAGTGAATTGATTAACTCATGTTCATTCTAGCCATGATCCATAACTATGCCCCACTGGCTATAGGGCTGCTCTGAGTTTTACATGAATTCAGCTACTCTCTCTCTCTCTCTCTCTCTCTCTCTCTCTCTCTCTCTCTCTCTCTCTCTCTCTCTCTCTCTCTCTCTCTCTCTCTCTCTCTCTCTCTCTCTCTCTCTCTCTCTCTCTCTCTCTCTCTCTCTCTCTCTCTCTCTCTCTCTCTCTCTCTCTCTCTCTCTCTCTCTCTCTCTCTCCCTCTCTCTTCCTACCGTGGATGATTGGTAACAACCTGCCAGCCGATGTGGCGCGGCTAATTTTAGCATGTCTGCTCCCTCACCGGAGGACTGCAATAGCAATAGATAAATTGGATGCCTAAACCAGAATCCATCTCTAAATAGATGTAAATAAATTATTTCCCATGTCAGCCATCAATATGAGTGATGATATAGATTATATTCAGGAAATGTGTAAGATATATTAACAGGATGGGCTGTTCCAAGAGCAACGTAACCTACTATTCTATTTGAATGTCTATCCTTAGCATTGAAGTCTGTCAGTATCAACAAATAACATTGCATGGAAAATAGGCTGTTAATTCCAGGAAAAAATGTTGGTGTCACATCAATATTTTATATTTCATTATCCTCTTCGACAGTAAGCTGAAGATCCGATGACAGTTGGGGTTATTTCTGTCAGTAGTGCTCTGCGATCTTGGGCTAGAATGATTTGAGGCAAACCATTAAAGAGGCACAACAAAGGAATTGACAACACGAGAGCCTTGTGTAGAGTGACATCCCTGCAAATACCATAAATGGATTTGCAGATCATTCAAAGCAAGGACAAAGCAACCCTGACTGTGAAGACTGCTTTCAAAGATGCAGTCCATACATTTTCCTGCTGCCAATTACTCAGTGCATACGTATGGAACATAGGCCTATCTTCCGAAAAGGATGGAGAACATGTTGACGACACTGCACTAACCTTTTGTTTTGCGACCCACGTATCGGCACTTTTGAGTGTTACTGCTTCTAGTTGCTACTTTTAACACCACAGTATCTTGGGAGCAAACTGAGACATTTTAACTTGAATGGTTTCTAATAACCTGGCCAGCTAGCTACTACACATGTGGGTCAGGAGATTGGCTCCTTTGGTTCCTGCCCTGAATGTTCCCTCTGCTGTCACTTGTGATGAATCTCCTAATGTCCTCATGCAAATTCTCTTAAATAGGCCTCCTTGGTACAACTGTTCTAATAGGTGTCAGCAGAGACTCTTTAGCTATATCATGCATATGTATGAGCTAATAAATGTATCTATCAGACCAGCTGCATTTTAATCACTGTGCACCCTTTTTAGAATAAGTGTACTGAGATATATTTCATGGATGGAAAAATAGTGTCCGGAAACTGGGATATGTATTATAAATTGACCACTTGCCTTACATTTTAGGGAAATGAATGGATTTGGAGAACGGTTTGCAATGCAAATGTATTGATTAGCCCTTAGGAACGAGGTCTGTATGAAGTGCCAAGTCACTGGGCAGAAACTGGTTGAACCAACGTTGTTTCCATGTCATTTCCACCCCAAAAATGCTATGTGATGATATTGAAACAACCTGTAAAACTAATTGGATTTGAAAAAAGTCCTCCACGTAAGAGAATTTCTTGTTTTTTCCACTCAACTTAAAACATTAATCCATTCACATGGTGACATGTGTTGTTGATTTCATGTTGAATTCACGTTAGTTGACAACTCAACCAAATGTATATAAATCAAAACTAGATGTTTAACTGACATCTGTGCCCAGTGGGAAGATCCTCCTTAAGATTTCAATCAGGAAATATACAGTTGGGTGAATACTGTATGTATCTAGCTCAACATGAGATGGACTGTGCTGATTAAATAATCAATGTTCATCTCAAAATGTCATCATAATGTACAATTATTTTGCCCATGAGCACATTTCTCCCCCAATGTAACCCTTGAATTCAGGGGTGGAACTTTGGTGGGGGGGACATCAGCCGATCCGCAGGGTCATAAAGCACCCCATTGCGTTGTTTTGTATCAAATTTCATATAACACTGGGGGAGATAAAAATGCTATTTCTGTGAATATTATGCCCCTGCTTGAATTGTATTTTCTACTTTAGAAGAGCGTTAAGGCATATGGAATACACTGTTTGTGCTTTTCTGGCGTCAGGCAGAATGGGACACATCTGGAGCTGCATTAGACCAGGCAGTTAGAAGCAGTTTAGAAGAGTAAAATAATCTTTAGATTAGAACTGGGAAAATGTCTCTGTCAAGCATACTTGACACAATGCATAAAATATATGAGAATAGACACCATGAGGGAATAGACTCTAGTCTGACGTGAATGTAATATATAATTCATGTCCTGTCTCACTTCTATTTTGGAGTGCTTGTATTGAAATGACAATTGCTTATCACTTGGTACCAAATGTTGGTGGGTTTACTGTGTTCAACACCATTGCATGCTACAGTAGCAGAATGCATCTCCAACCTAAACACTTTACTCAGCTTACAAAATGTATTTATCTATATTCACTCTGTGTATTCTAACTTTTGTTATTAGAGCTCAAAATATTCAACTCGGTCTTTGAGGTGAAGTAATGAATTCACGGTTAGTATAATCTTGCCTCAGCCATCCCCCAAAAAACGTTCTTTCCAAAGCTGTCTGTCTTCTGGCAGGATGTCATTTGAGCTGGTGGAGCAGACCATTTCGTGGAACATCCACTGTTTATTTGGCAGAGCACTTTGGCAGAACTGAGCCTAGACGTGAACAAAAGGCCACCTGACACAGTTGAGGCCCCATGTGTTGCGTAATACACAAGATAAGAAGCAATACATCGTTCTCATGCCACTCTCTATGGGTTCTAGGGTTAGCTAGTTTGAGGTGTACAAGAATAGTCCCGAAAACAAATCAGAAATGACAGCCAGGTGGATACAGCCCGCTTGCCTTTAGTGTTGTCTAGCCAAGGGTAATTTCTTTCAGTGTTCTGCTGGTATTGTATTGTCTGTTACTAGTCGGTCCGCTCCCCATTCTGCACTGTGATTCTAGTTCAATAAGTATTTGAAAGTCAAAGAATTTCAAAGGGCTATGGCTGATCCTGGCTAATCCATTGACTGAACCCCCCATGGGGCGGTCTGTATGGTTTTACCTATGTAGATCAGCGCTCGGAGGTCACGTTTGTTTGGATGACTGGATCAAACCAGGAGGACTAATCCTACAGAATTAGTCCATTCATCAACCACCTCTTGACCAAAGAGGCAATGACCATTAAAAGAGTTACAAAATAAATGCTTGAGGAATCGTTGAAAAGGTATGTTTTGCTTCCCATTTTTGAGGTAGAGGTCAACTGAACCACAGTCCCAACTGAAAAAGTAAAACGTTTTTGGGCAAATTGTAAGCTTTACAAAGAGTTCTGTTATTTTTTATTTTTTTTAAACAACATATTTGATTTAAGGGGTGTGTGGGAAAGTCAAAAAATATATGTACAGTACCAGTCAAAAGTTTGGACACTCCTACTCATTAAAGGGTTTTTCTTTATTTTACTATTTTCTACATTGTAGAATAATAGTGAGGACATCAAAACTGTGCAATAACACATATGGAATCGTGTAGTATCCCAAAAAATGTGAAACAAATCAAAATATATTTTATATTTGAGATTCCTCAAAGTAGCCACCCTTTGCCTTGAGGACAGCTTTGCACACTCTTTTTTTCACCCTCTTTTCCCCAGTACCAGTTAAACAAACGTATGGAAATATATATGGAGATAGTTTAGTGCCTAAAATAAGGGGATAAATACATGTAAAAAAAATATATATATATATATGGTTTCCTGATCTATATATCTCAAACATAGGACAGACACTTCAGAACACACTTCCTTTTTGATTATAATTCTTATAATTTTTTTGGACTGTTCCATGCAGGAAATCTGTTATTCAGTGTGTTTCTATCAGCTCATAGCAGTAACGCCAAATTCAATGTTTGATACCTTAAGGGGTCTTAACATTCTAAATCAAATAGCTAAATGACCCATTGTATGGCCATCTTAACACAATTCCATATAATAGCTTAGAACCAGTTTCTTTCCTGTCTCACAACTTCTCATGCAAATCCCACACCTCTCGCCTCCTAATTATGGCCCCAAACATTCCTTTGGGTCCTGTGAAGGACCCTGTACAGACCATTACAACATACAACATATGACAAATCTCACATTTCTCACTCAAAGCCTTTGATCTTTACCAAGTGTAATCTCTATTATGAAACCATTTATAACCGCAATGACTGAAATGTACTTAACAAGTCTTGTCATCGCCGCACCTTTGTCAGCTTCTAAGCGGCCAATTGAATGTGAAACAGCTCACCAGGCAGCCCAACCCCTGCGGTGAACTTTCAGGTCTAAAGATTTCGATCGGGTCGGACAGGTGGCTCCGACTGAGAGGCAGGAGCTCTGCAGCGGCTCCTTTGAAATCCCCTCAACTGGAAAATGCCGCTGCTTTTCACACGACAATGACCTGCCCTGAGAACTGTTCCTCCGATGGCCCAGTGGATCGAATTCCACCTCCCGGCAGGTTATGGTCAAAATCGGATACTTCTGCTTTGTCACCTGGGCCAGTAGACTTTCAAGAAAAAGCTGGACCAGTTGATTCTCAACCAAATGAGTCATTTTCAGATGCTAATGTAAGGGTTTAGCCAGGAAAACTAAACCATTACACGAAGACGCATATGCCCATGTGAATGAGGAAATAGCCTTGCTCTTGTCATTTTTGTTGTAGCTAGTGTTGCAACTTCTTTTGAAGAAGAAGTACAGTGATAGGTATCCTTGTCCAATGCTCACATAGTGTAAGGATTTTAAGAAGAATTATGGTGGAGATCAAATATCAGCCCTGATCAGTGCTGTGCATATCCCTGTTACTTTGTTGGAACGTACTGTACCAATTCACTGTACTGTATCAACTCTCACACACACTGAACTATGCTCATATTTCAATCAAAGTCCAGGGTTATCTGTGCACTAATGTCAGGATCGGGTAGGTTACTTTCTGAATGTGAACAGTTACTAGTTACCTGTCCAAAATTGTCATCAGTAACGTAACTTTTGGATAACGCAAACTCAGTAACGTAATCTGATTACATTCAGTAATTTTTAGATTACTTTCTCCTTTAAGAGGCATTAGAAGAAGACAAAAATGTATGTTACCAATTGAACGACATCTACTGCAGGATAAATCAATGTTAAAGTTTACATAGCTGGCCATTTATGGATGTTACATTTTACTTTATGGGTTGGTTATGTAGGCTTCTTCTAACCCATTGCTTTCTACTACATATAATAATACAATTCAATTATATCTTTACATTAAAAACCAAAGTCTATCAGAATTCCAGTCATTCCAATAAATGTTATACCCCTTGATCTTCAAGAATAGGACTTGGAAATATGGAAGTATAGATTAGCCAAATTGTTTTACATAAGCATAACCCTAAAACTAAGGACTTATTATCCAGCCCTACTCTGTTGTTTATGATTTTGTTGTCATGGAGGACTGATTGGGCTCATTGATTCGAGTTGAAAATAAATGCTGCGCTCATGGAATGGCATGCTTTGAGCAGTACTCAAATGTGCTATTTACATGTGAAAAATTAATGCCATATGCTGCATTTGCAATAGGCCTATTGTTTACCTTTTTGTTGGTGACACTTTGACATCTTGATAATGTGAAGCTGTTTAAAGGGCCAATCCACCGATGTGCCCCGCCTCTGTTTTGGTAAAAGCTGAGGGATGGGCCTGGAGAAGTGTAACCACTCTCAGATTAATAGACAGAGCTATGGATGCAAGGACTGACCATCAGTGATATCAAAATAATTGTTTTAATCATGTTATGAGGCTATACAGTGTTTGTTAACATTTACCATGTTTACAAAAATTGGAGAAAAATAAACTTGTACTTTTGGTTCTTATGGAGTGTGACAGTTGAACTAAACTCATGAGGCATTTATAAGTTAACTTCTTCAAGAATCAATGGATTATATATATATATATATATATATAAAGTATTTACACTACTGTTCAAAAGTTTGGGATCACTTAGAAATGTCCTTGTTTTTGAAAGAAATGCAAAAACATTTCTCCATTAAAAGAACATCAAATTGATCAGAAATACATTGTAGACATTGTTAATGTTGTAAATGACTATTGTAGTTGAAAACGGCAGATTTTTTATGGAATATCTACATAGATGTACAGAGGCCCATTATGAGTAACCATCACTCCTGTGTTCCAATGGCACTTTGTGTTAGCTAATCCAAGTTTATCATTTTAAAAGGCTCATTAATCATTTGCAATTATGTTAGCACAGATGAAAACTGTTGTTCTGATTAAAGAAGCAATAAAACTGGCCTTCTTTAGACTAGTTGAGTATCTGGAGCATCAGCATTTGTGGGTTTGATTACAGGCTCAAAATGGCCAGAAACAAATAGCTTTCTTCTGAAACTCATGAGTCTATTCTTGTTCTGAAAAAATTAAGGCTATTCTGTGCGAGAAATTTCCAAGAAACTGAAGATACCATACAACGCTGTGGACTACTCCCTTCACAGAACAGCGCAAACTGGCTCTAACTAGAATATAAAGAGCAGTGGGAGGCCCCGGTGCACAACTGAGGAAGAGGACAAGTACATTAGAGTGTCTAGTTTGAGAAACAGATGCCTCACAAGTCCTCAACTGGTAGCTTCATTAAATAGTACCCGCAAAACACCAGTCTCAATGTCAACAGAGAAAGGCGACTCCGGGATGCTGGCCTTCTAGGCATAGTTCCTCTGTTCAGCGTCTGTGTTCTTTTGCCCATCTTAATCTTTTGTTTTTATTGACCAATCTGAGATATGGCTTTTTCTTTGCAACTCTGCCTAGAAGGCCAGCATCCCGGAGTCACCTCTTTACTGTTGATGCCTAATGATGCCATTGATGCTACTGAAAAAGGTGACATGCTCACTAAGGTGGATACTGATGATGCTAATAAGCTAAATATCCCAGTGATACACATGTAGCAACTCGTCATAGGAACTATTGAATACCAGAAGAGGGAAAATCCATATACCATCCGTGCTCATATCTTCATATGCCTTTGGCAATATTGAATTAATCCACAACAAACCAACACATCCAACATCCATATTGATGTATTTCAGTCCTTGAGCTGTTCTTGTCTATTACTGTTCTGTATTATGTCACATTTCATGCCTTGTGTGGACCCCAGGAAGGGTAGCTGCTGCTTTTGCAACAGGTAATGGGGATCCTAATAAAATAAAAAATAAAAAATATATAATGTTTTTCAGGTAATGCTTCGTTAACATCAACAGATATGAAATACCTTATTATGTAAGTATTCTCGAAATTGAGCTCAGCTGCATTCTGTTTCCAATTAACATCCTTGAGATGTTTCCACAACTTGATTGGAGTGCACCTGTGGTAAATTTAATTGATTGCACACACCTGTCTATATAGGGTCCAACAGTTGACAGGGCATGTCAGAGCAAAAACCAAGCCATGAGGTCAAAGGAATTGTCCGTAGAGCGCAGGATTGGGGAAGGGTACCAAAAAATGTCTATAGCATTGAAGAACCTGAAGAACACAGTGGCTTTCCATCATTCTTAAATGGAAGAAGTTTGGAACCATCAAGACTCTTCCAAACGCTGGCCGCCCGGCCAAACTGAGCAATCGGGGGAGAAGGATAATGGTTAGGGCGGTTTCCAAGAACCCGATGGTCACTGACATATCTCCTGAAGGAGACAGAACCTTCCTGAAGGATAACCATCTCTGCAGCACTCCACCAATCAGGCCTTTATGGTAGAGTGGACAGACAGACACTACTCCTCAGTAAAAGGCACATGACAACCTGCTTGGAGTTTGCCAAAAGGCACCTAAAAGACTCTCAGACCATGAGAAACAAGATTCTCTGGTCTAAAGAAAACAAGATTGAACTCTTTGACCTGAATGCCAAGTGTCACGTTTGGAGGAAACTAGGCACTGCTTATCACCTGGCCATTACCATCCCTACGGTGAAACATGGTGGCAGCATCGTGCTGTGGGATGTTTTTCAGAGGCAGGGACTGGGAGACTAGTCAGGATTGAGGGAAAGATGAACGGAGCAAAGTGCAGAGAGATCCTTGATGAAAACCTGCTCCAGAGTGCTGAAGATCCCAGGTTCCCATTCCGAAAGGACAATGACCCTAAGCACACAGCCAAGACAAAGCATGAGTGGCTTGGGGACAAGTCTCTAAATTTCCATTAGTGGCCCAGCCAGAGCCCGGAATTGAACCCGTACGAACATCTCTGGAGAGATCTAAAAATAGCTGTGCATCGACGCTCCCCATCCAACCTGACAGAGCTTGAGAGGATCTGCACAGAGGAATGGGAGAAACTCCCCAAATACAGGTGTGCCAAGCTTGTAGCGTCATACTCAAGGCTGTAATCTCTGCTGAAGGTGCTTCAACGAAGTACAGAGTAAAGCGTCTGAATACTTTTGTAAATGTCATATTTCAGTTATTTTTATTTTTGTAAATTGTAAGAAATGTCTCAATATGTTTTTGCTTTGTCATTATCAGGTATTGTGTGTAGATTGATAAGTTAAAAAAAGTAGAAAGCGGTCTATGAAGGTAAATCTGAATAATTCGGTAAGTCTGAATACTTACCGAATGCACTGTATGTCATGACTGTTTATGACTATGCCACAATACATCATTGTGTAGGCATTGTGATGAAAGCATCTAACAACCTACAACTGATAAAACTCATCTCTTCTTTTTCTAGGAAATTCAGCTGGCTTCAGGGTGACCCTGCTTCCTTGTCAGTGGATGACTCCACAAAGCCATGTTTTATAGTCTCTTCTCCAGGTGACAGGCTGCACTCACAGGTCAGCCGTGTTTCATTTTGATCTAGCAGAGATGAAACGAACATCACACAGGTGGGCATCTATCGCTTTCTGCACTAAGCTAACAAAGGGACTGTTGTGCTCATATGTCATGTTTATTGTGCATAGCAACATCTCCCGAGGGGTAATCTGAGAACAGCAAAAACACTGTCTGGAAAAGCACAAGAGCTAGGAGGCATATGCTTTCTAGAATATGTACAGTACCAGTCAAAACTACTCATTCAAGGGTTTTTCTTTATTTTTACTATTTTCTACATTGAGAATATTAGTGAAGACATCAACACGAAATAACACACATGGAAAAATTTAGTAACCAAAAAAAGTGTGGATTTTAGATTGTTCTAAGTAGCCACACTTTAACTTGATGACAGCTTTGCACACTCTTGGCATTTTCTCAACCAGCTTCACCTGGAATGCTTTTCCAACAGTCTTGGAGGAGTTTCCACATATGCTGAACACTTGTTTTCTGCTTTTTCTTCACTCTGTGGTCCAACTCATCCCAAACCATCTCAATTGGGTTGAGGTCGGGTGATTGTGGATGCCAGGTCATCTGATGCAGCACTCCATTGCGCTCCTTCTTGGTCAAATAGCCCTTACAAAGCCTGGAGATCACATCTCCACCTCCATGCCTCACGTTAGGAACCACACATGCGGAGATCATCCGTTGACCTACTCTGCGTTTCACAAAGAAACGGAGGTTGGATCCAATAATCTCAGATTTGGACTCATCAGACCAAAGGACAGATTTAAACCAGGCTAATGTTAATTTCTTGTGGCCCAAACAAGTCTCTTCTTCTTAATGGTGTCATAAACTGTCATGACATACAGTGCAATCAGGTTTCTTTGCAGCAATTCAACCATGAAGGCCTGATTCACCCAGTTTCCTCTTAACAGTTGATGTTGGGATGTGTCTGTCACTTGAACTCTGTGAAGCTGGTAACTCTGGGTCTTCCTTTCCTTTGGCAGTCCTCGGCGAGCCAGTTTCATCGTAGCACTTGATGGTTTTTGTGACTGCACGTGAAGAAACTTTCAAAGTTCTTGACATTTTCTGGATTGACTGACCTAAATGTCTTAAAGTAATGATGGACTGTTGTTTCTCTTTGCTTATTTGAGGTGTTCTTGACAGAATATGGACTTGGTCTTTAATCAAATAGGGCTATCTTCTGTATACTTGACCACCCCTACCTTGTCACAACAAAAATGGATTGTCTCAAACGCATTAAGAAGGAAAGAAATTCCACAAATGAACTTTTAACACACCTGTTAGTTGAAATGCATTACACGTGACTACCTCATTAAGCTGGAATGCCAAGAGTATGCAAATAATGCCAAGATTGTGCAAAGCTGTCATCAAGGCAAAGGGTGACTACTTTGAAGAAATTAAATACAGTGGGGAGAACAAGTATTTGATACACTGCCAATTTTGCAAGTTTTCCTACTTACAAAGCATGTAGAGGTCTGTAATTTTTATCATAGGTACACTTCAACTGTGAGAGACGGAATCTAAAACAAAATCCAGAAAATCACATTGTATGATTTTTAAGTAATGAATTTGCATTTTATTGCATGACATAAGTATTTGATCACCTACCAACCAGTAAGAATTCCGTCTCACACAGACCTGTTAGTTTTTCTTTAAGAAGCCCTCCTGTTCTCCACTCGTTACCTGTTTAAAAGACACCTGTCCACACACTCAATCAAACAGCCACCAACTTCTCCACAATGGCCAAGACCAGAGAGCTGTGTAAGGACATAAGGGATAAAATTGTAGGCCTGCACAAGGCTGGGATGGGCTACAGGACAATAGGCAAGCAGCTTGGTGAGAAGGCAACAACTGTTGGTGCAATTATTAGAAAATGGAAGAAGTTCAAGATGACGGTCAATCACCCTCGGTCTGGGGCTCCATGCAAGATCTCACCTCGTGGGGCATCAATGATCATGAGGAAGGTGAGGGATCAGCCCAGAACTACACGGCAGGACCTGGTCAATGACCTGAACAGAGCTGGGACCGCAGTCTCAAAGAAAACCATTAGTAACACACTACGCCGTCATGGATTAAAATCCTGCAGCGCACGCAAGGTCCCCCTGCTCAAGCCAGCGCATGTCCAGGCCCATCTGAAGTTTGCCAATGACCATCTGATGATCCAGAGGAGGAATGGGAGAAGGTCATGTGGTCTGAGGAGACAGAAATCAAGCTTTTTGGTCTCAACTCCACTCACCGTGTTTGGAGGAAGAAGAAGGATGAGTACAAACCCAAGAACACCATCCCAACCGTGAAGCATGGAGGTGGAAACATCATTCTTTGGGGATGCTATTCTGCAAAGGGGACAGGACGACTGCACCGTCTTGAGGGGAGGATGGATGGGGCCATGTATCGCGAGATCTTGGCCAACAACCTCCTCCCCTCAGTAAGAGCATTGAAGATGGGTCGTGGGATGGGTCTTCCAGCATGACAACGACCCGAAACACACAGCCAGGGCAACTAAGGGGTGGCTCCGTAAGAAGCATCTCAAGGTCCTGGAGTGGCATAGCCAGTCTCCAGACCTGAACCCAATAGAACATCTTTGGACGGAGCTGAAATTCCGTATTGCCCAGCGACAGCCCCAAAACCTGAAGGATCTGGAGAAGGTCTGTATGGAGGAGTGGGCCAAAATCCCTGCTGCAGTGTGTCCAAACCTGGTCAAGAACTACAGGAAACATATGATCTCTGTAATTGCAAACAAAGGTTTCTGTACCAAATATTAAGTTCTGCTTTTCTGATGTATCAAATACTTATGTCATGCAATAAAATGCAAATTAATTACTTAAAAATCATACAATGTGATTTTCTAGATTTTTGTTTTAGATTCCGTCTCTCACAGTTGAGGTGTACCTATGATCAAAATTACAGACCTCTACATGCTTTGAAAGTAGGAAAACCTGCAAAATCGGCAGTGTATCAAATACTTGTTCTCCCCACTGTATATATATATATTTTAGATTTGTTTAACACTTTCTTGGATACCACATGATTCCACTTGTGTTATTTCATAGTTTTGATGTCTTCACTATTATTCTACAATGTAGAAAATAGTAAAAATAAATAAAAACACATGAGTAGGTATGTCTAAACTTTTGACTGGTACTGTATGTATCACGTTTAGACAAGAGTTAGAAGTAACAATAGTCTTTTACAACCACAGGGGTAGGTAAACAACAGGTCAGGAGACAAAGGGCTGTGAGTGATGGCTTTAACTCTGGACACATAAAAGGTGGGATGTATACGAAAGGTACAGGGCAACAGAAGATGAACAGTAGAGGGGCTAATAATTTTGGAGATGGGAAATTGGCCAATAAACCGGGGTGAGGAGTTTGCGGGATTTCACAGATCCTGGGTGGTCAGCCATACCTTCTGCCGAAAACGATACTGGGAAGCTGGGGTCCGGTGTCGATCCGCTTGTCATCGATACCTGGAGGTGGTCTTGAGGAGGGCTGACCGGGCCCTCCTCTAGGTACGACCACCGTGGTGGACAAACATCTGGGCAGAAGGTATGCTGACCTCTTCTTCCTACTCGGAGGAGAGTGGGTGCTGATACACCAGGGAACACTCAAATGGCAATAGGCCCATGGCAGAGCAGGGAAGTGTGTTGTGGGATTATTCCACACACACAAGCTGCTTGCTCCAGGTGGTGGGTTTGGCAGAGACCAGGCACCGCAGAGTAGTCTCAAGGTCCTGGTTGGCTCGCTCCGACTGGGCGTTTGACTGGGGGTGAAACCCGGAGGACAGGCTGGCCGACGACCCAATGAGAGTGCAGAACGCCTTCCAGAACCGGGACAAGAACTGAGGACCCCGGTCGGAGACCATGTCCACAGGCAGTCAATGGATTCAGAAGGCATGCTGCACCATGAGCTGAGCCGTCTCCTTGGCAGATGGTAGCTTGGGGAAAGGAATGAAGTGAGTGGCTTTGGAAAAGCAATCCACCACAGTCAGGATGGCGGTGTTGCCATCAGATGGGAGAAGACCCGTGACAAAGTCCAGGAAAAAGTGAGACCATGGAGGGTGAGGGACCGGCAGAGGTTGGATGAGGACCGCATCAGGCACGAACATCCGGTGATCTGGATCCCCCCGGGTTTCGGCTGGGAACACTGCGTCTCCCGAACCTGCTTCCCTATTCCCCAGATGAGTGCCATCGCCAGGCACGAGGTGGGAAGGATGGTCTCAGAATTCTGGGGTATACAGTAGTAGCCGTGGGGCTATAGCGGCGTGACAGTGCATCTGGCTTGACGTTCTTGGATCCCGGCCAGTAGAAAAGGGAGAAGTTGAACCCGGGTGAAGAGTAGGGCCCATCTAGCCTGCCTGGAATTGAGGTGCTTGCTGGTGCGGAGATATTCCAGGTTCTTGTGGTTGGTCCACACGAGGAATGGATGTTCCGCCCCATCCAGCCAGTGCCTCCACTCCTCCAACGCCATCTTCACCACGAGCAGCTCTCAATTCCCCACATCATAGTTCCTCTCTGTGGCATTGAGGCGGTGGGAGAAGAAGGTGCAGGGATGCAACTTGAGGTCCAGGGCAGATGGCTGGGGACAAGACAGCCCCCACTCCGATGTCAGAAGCATCAGCCTCCATCATGAACTGGCTGGATGGGTCCGGATTAACCAAGGTGGGAGCTGTGGTGAAGCAGTGTTTGAGAACCCGGAATGCCTGATCTGCAGCTGGAGACCACATGAACAGAACCTTGGGAGAGGTGAGTCCAGACAGGGGGAAGCCAGGGTGCTGTAGTCTCGGATAAAGAGGTGATAAAAGTTGACAACCGCTGCTCTGGACTCTGGATATGGGTTGGGGCCAATCCACCACCGATCTCACCTTCCCGGGATCCATCTGTACGCTCCCATGTTGAAGGCAGTATTCCACTGATGGACTCCGTAGCTGATGAACCCAGCAGCTAGGTAGTCCACAATGTAGGTCTCCATAGCCTTGGTCTCCGGACCCGACAGAGAGTACAGTCGTCCCCGGGGCGGAGTGGTGCCTGGGAGAAGATCAATCCCACAGTCATAGGGTCGGTGCGACGGCAGCGAAGTAGCCCGGTACTTACTGAACACCTCCAGGAGGTCCTGGTACTCCGCGGGAATGGCGGTGAGGTCCAGGGCAACCTCCGAGGATCCAGGAAGACATCCCGGAAAAGCCTGCACTGACTTCAGGCAGTGGGCGTGGAAGAAAGGCTCCAGCCCATGATGGCACCGGCAGATTAGTCAATGAGGGGATTGTATCGCTGGAGCCAAGAGAATCCCAGTAGCACGGGAACCTGAGGAGACTTAATGAACAGAAACTATATCGTCTTGCTGTGATTCCCTGACACACGTAGGTTGATGGGGGTGGTATTGTGGCCTATAGAGCGCCCGTCCAGAGCTCTAATGTCCATGGGAATTGAGACGGGCTGAGTGGGAATATCCAGCTCGGAAGCCAGGGTAGTGTCCATAAAGTAATCATCGGCCCCAGAGTCGATGAGGACCCAGAGAGACTTTGACTGGTTACCCCAAAACAACATGGCATGAAAAGGGATGCGAGTAGGGGGGAGAGGAAAAGTTCTCCCTATGGCCCACAAGAGTACCCTGCTCCTACCGGTGAGCCTGCTCTTTTAGTGGACAGGTGGAGATGAAATGACCAGTAGTCCCCCAATACAGGCAGCTCTTAGTGTGAAGCCTGTACAGTCGTGGCGAAAAGTTTTGAGAATGACAGTGTCTTTAGATATTTTTGTCAGATGTTACTATGGAATACTGAAGTATAATTACAAGCATTTCATAAGTGTCAAAGGCTTTTATTGACAATTACATGAAGTTGATGCAAAGAGACAATATTTGCAGTGTTGACCCTACTTTTTCAAGACTTCTGCAATCTGCCCAGGCATGCTGTCAATTAACTTCTGGGCCAATTAACTGATGGCAGCCCATTCTTGCATAATCAATGCTTGGAGTTTGTCAGAATTTGTGGGTTTTTGTTTATCCACCCGCCTCTTGAAGATTGACCACAAGTTCTCAAAGGGATTAAGGTCTGGGGAGTTTCCTGGCCATGGACCCAAAATGTCGATGTTTTGTTCCCCGAGCCACTTAGTTATCACTTTTGTCTTATGGCAAGGTGCTTCATCATGCTGGAAAAGGCATTGTTCGTCACCAAACTGTTCCTGGATGGTTGGGAGAAGTTGCTCTCGGAGGATGTGTTGGTACCATTCTTCATTCATGGCTGTGTTTTTAGGCAAAATTGTGAGTGAGCCCACTCCCTTGGCTGAGAAGCAACCCCACAGATGAATGGTCTCAGGATGCTTTACTGTTGGCATGACACAGGACTGATGGTAGCACTCACATTGTCTTCTCCGGACAAGCTTTTTTTTCCGGATGCCCCAAACAATCGGAAAGGGGATTCATCAGGGGAAATGACTTTATCCCAGTCCTCAGCAGTCCAATCCATGTACCGTTTGAAGAATATCAGTCTGTTCCTGATGATTTTCCTGGAGAGAAGTGGCTTCTTTGCTGCCCTTATTGACACCAGGCCGTCCTCCAAAAGTCTTCGCCTCACTGTGCGTGCAGATGCACTCACACCTGCCTGCTGCCATTCCTGAGCAAGCTCTGTCTGTACGGGTGGTGCCCCGTTCCCGCAGCTGAATCAACTTTAGGAGACGGTCCTGGCACTTGCTGGATTTTCTTGATCACCCTGAAGCCTTCTTCACAACAATTGAACCGCTCTCCTTGAAGTTCTTGATGATCCAGTAAATGGTTGATTTAGGTGCAATCTTACTGGCAGCAATATCCTTGCCTGTGGTAAGCATGGTTGACAGAGGAAGAACAGTGATTCCAAGCACCACCCTCCTTTTGAAGCTTCCAGTCTGTTATTTGAACTCAATCAGCATGACAGAGCTATCTCCAGCCTTGTCCTCGTCAACACTCACACCTGTGTTAACGAGAGAATCACTGATATGATGTCAGCTGGTCCTTTTGTGGCAGGGCTAAAATGTAGTGGAAATGTTTTTTAGGATTCAATTCATTTGCATGGCAAAAAGGGAATTCATTGCAATTCATCTGATCACTCTTCATAACATTCTAGAGTATATGCAAATTGCCATCATATAAACTGAGGCAGCAGACTTTGTGAAAATTAATATTTGTGTGATTCTCAAAACTTTTGGCCACGACTGTATATTCGTTCAGCAGGAGACAGTCTAGCTCTGCCTAGTTGCATGGGTTTGGGAAGAGTAGTATTGTCTGTCTTCGGAGGCTCTCATTGGAGCTTGGGTAGCATTGGGTTCAACTGAACCGTTGGGAACCTCCGGGATACCCCGGAGGCAAAGTGGAATCAACTCTCCTCTCCTTCATTCGTTCCTGTATTCGTCCATCAATCCGAATGGTCAAGGAAATGAGTGAGACGAGATCCATCGGTAGTTCCCAGGCTGCAAGCTCGTACTTAACATCCTCTATACTCTGTGTAGGAACGTGTCGTACAGCGCTTCCGGATTCAAAGCACTCTCAGCTGCCAACATGCGGAAGTTCACCGCATGGTCTGCCACACTATGGGAGTCTTGGCGTAGCTGGAGCAGCTTGCGAGCAGCCTCCCGCCCGGACAACGGAGGATCAAACACCTTTTGAACTTCCTCCACGAACACCTCAAGACTGAGATGTGGCCCAGGCAAGTGCCCTCCTGGAAATCAGCGCAATGATGTACGTTATCCTCGAACGGTCCGAGGGGAACAAAGAAAGCTGCAGCTTGAAAATGATGGAGCACTGGTAGAGAAAAGACCGTCAGGTTCCGGAATCTCCATCGTAGCGCTCCGGAGGAGGTAAGCGGGGTTCCCGGGACACTGGAGCGACTGGGGATGCGGCGCTGCTAATAGCCGAGTTACTGAAGGGCTGGGAGGTTCAGTGCATGGTCAAAGTGTTCAAAGTGTTCAGTGCATGGTCATGGCGTTCGGCCAAGGTCTGGAACCATTCCATAAGCCCGCGAAGCAACTCCTCATGCTTTCCAATGGTGGCTTCTTGGGAGGAGATGGCGTTGCGGAGCTGGTCCGAGTCTGCTGGGTCAGTCATGGCCTGTTCATACTGTCACATTTAGGTAAAACCCAGATGCAGATGGTGTAGAAGTAACAAGAGTTTATTTCCACCACAGGGGCAGGCAAACGACAGGTCAAGGCAGGCAGGGTTCAGTAATAAAGAAATGGTGTAAAGAGTCCAGAACAGCAGGCAGTCTTAGGGTCAGGGCAGGCAGGGGTCAATACCGGGAAGGACTAGAAAACAGGAGCAGGAAAATAGGCTGGAGCAGAGAAACAAACGCTGGTAGGTTTTACAAACAAAACTAACTGGCAACAGACAAACAAAGAAAAGAGGTATAAATACACAGGGGATAATAGGGAAGATGAGCAACACCTGGAGGGGAGTGGAGACAATCCCGAAGACAGGTGAAACAGATCAGGGTGTGACAGTATGTGGTGTAAAAGCTCTGAGTGTATGCCAAATTGCACTGTTTTTTACTTTGCTGTGATGATCCTAACAGCCAAACAAAACCAAATATATTTCTCAGACAGTCTGAGGAACAGCTGATGTATGTATTAGGGAAGTTATTTACTGTGCCCTCGGAAAGTATTCAGACCACTTGACTTTTTCTACATTTTGTTAAGTTACAGGCTTATTCTAAAATTGATTAAATAAAAAATACCTTATTTACATAAGTGTTCAGACCCTTTGCTATGAGACTTGAAATTGAGCTCAGGTTCATCCTGTTTCCATTGATTATTCTTGAGCTGTTTCTACAACTTGATTGGAGTCCACCTGTGGTAAATTCAATTGATTGGACATGATTTGGAAAGGCACACACCTGTCTATATAAGGTCCCACAGTTGACAGTGCATGTCAGAGCAAAAACCAAGCCATGGATTCGAAGGAATTGTCCTTACAGCTCTGAGACAGGATTGTGTCAAGGCACAGGTCTGGGGAAGGCTACCAAAAAATGTCTGCAGCATTGAAGTTCCCCAAGAACACAGTGGCCTCCATCATTCTTAAATTTAAGTTTGTTTGGAACCACCAAGGCTCTTCTTATTGCTGGCCTCCCAGCCAAACTTAGCAATTGGGGGAGAAGAGCCTTGGTCAGGGAAGTGACCAAGAACCTGATGGTCAGTCTGTCACAGCTCTAGTGTTCTTCTGTGGAGATGGAAGAACCTTCCATAAGGACATCCGTCTCTGGTAGAATGGCAAGACGGAAGCCACTCCTCAATGAAAGGCACATGACATCCCGCTTGGAGTTTGCCAAAAGGCATCTACAGACTCCCAGACCATGAGAAACCAGTTTCTTGAACTCTTTGGCCTGAATGCCAAGCATCACGTCTGGAGGAAACCTGGCACCATCCCTACAGTGAAGCATGGTGGTGGCAGCATCATGCTGTGGCAAAGTTTTTCAGTGGCAGGGACTCGGAGACTAGTCAGAATTGAGGCAAAGATGAACGGCGCGAAGTACAGCGAGATTCTTGATGAAAACCTGCTCCAGAGCGCTCAGGACCTTAGACTGGGGAAAAAGTTCACCTTCCAACAGGACAACAACCCTAAGCACACAGCCAAGACAACGCAGGAGTGGCTTCGGGACAAGTCTCTGAATATCCTTGAGTGACCCGAAATCATTTGAAAATGATGGGGTATTGTGTGTAGATTAATGAGAGGAAAAAACAATTGAATCAATTTTTGGAAAGGCTGTAACCTAACAAAATGTGGAAAAAGTCAAGGAGTCTGAATACTTTCCGAAGGCACTATAGATTCTAGTCTCCTTTCACACAATTCGAGCCACAATTCCAACCCAATCCTTACAATCATATTAGAGGGAAAAAGAAAAAATATATAATGATGAAATCCTTATTTGCAATTTCTTCTTCCCTTTCCAGCTCATTACCAGACTACGCATGTTTTCATTTACCATTATTTTGCTGATTACCAATCCCAGTTTCCTAGCTATTTGAAAATATTAATAGTCTCCATTACAGGAAAATTTGTTTCATGTCCGAGTCACATGAGAGAATAAGACTGTAATCAACATATTAAATGTAAAACTTAAAGATGGGGAATGATAGCAATCGACCCCACTCCCTCTCTGTAGGGTGTTGTATCGCCTCAAGAGGAAATTCAGTCACACTTATTACCACAGTACCAAAGCAATGTTTGGGAACATAAAATATAATTGTAAACTGTACCTTTCAAGTACAGCAGAGCTATAGTGGATGTTTAAGCATACAGTCACCACCGAAGTGACCTTGATAAAGATGAGCAAAAAAGACTGTATAAAATAAGTAATACAAATACTGAGTTATATTTTATGCTCAATGTATTGATTTATTTTATACTAATACAATTGCTCAGATAAAGAAATTCTGTTTAAAGAAATAATACTTTTTTGTTTTAAATAAGGTTCAAAATTATTAGCACCCCTGTTTTTTGAAACTCTGGCACTCTCCCAGTGCGAGGATAACAGCTTTGAGCCTTTTTCTAAATTGTTTTATGAGACTGGAGCACACATTGGGAGGGATTCTAGACCATTCCGCCATACATAATCTTTCCAGATCCTTGATATCTGCCAGCGCTTATGAACTGCCCTCTTCCATTCTAACCACAGGCCAGAAAGCTTTATTTTCATGTTATCTGACCATAGCACAAGTTCCAATCCAAGTGTCAATACTGTTAGAAAACTCCAGGCATTTACATTTGTTAGATGACAAGAAAATAGAGCTCTTTGGCCACGCACACCATTGGAGGGGTTTGGTTTCGAAAGAACAATGCATATGCAGAAAAGAACCCCATAGCTACTGTAATATATGGTGGTGGATCTTTGATGTTATGGGGCTATTTTGCTTCCACATGCCCTGGGAAGTTTTTACTTTACCCAGTACCAGTATATTTTAGCCAAAAACCTGGTGTCCTCTGCTCGGAGGCTGAAACTTAAAATCAAAATCCATAAAGAAATGGTTATTTGACCACAAATTCAACATTTTGCAATGGCCATCTCAGTCTCCGGACTTCAACCCCATTGGAATCCTGTGCCAATCATTTTGACCCCTATCTTTTTGAGATATAACTTGTTAAACAAAATCTCTTTCTCTGAGCAATTGTATTAGTACAAAATACTAATTTTCAAAAGAAAATTGGCATACAATATAACTCAGTATTTGTATTACTTATTTTATACAGTCTTTTAGGCTCATCTTTATTAAGGGTGGCAATCATTTTGGAGGTGACTGTATGAATCCCCTGGTGAACCTCTCATTCAAAGGCATTTTAGATGCATGTCAATCATAATATTTGTATTATATGCACATATTAATAACTATTATAAATTATTATTTTGATTGCCCTGGGCACTTTAAGTTTGTCCACCGTGAAGAACTAATAGATCCGGAGATTAGTTTCATTAAGCTCTTCTATTCCAATACCAAACATAACAAAACATGCAAATAAGTCCTGTTGAAATTGTGGTCAAAATGGATTAACTGAGAATGAACCTGCTCAAGTGCATCAGCAGTCATATTTCTTTGTTTCTTGAATCAACATTGTAATGTTGCTCAGCAGACCATTATGTCAAAGGGGGGGCTTTTGTCTTTGCTAGAATGCACTGAGAGACATTTGTTTGTTTTAAATCTCTGGGCTTCCTAATGGGTCGTTCCACCAATTCGGTGCCTTTTGCAAAGTGTAACTTTGTAAAAAATATATATATATATATATTTGACCTAACCCTAACCTACATTCTGTCATAAAGAGCATATGTTCAACTTCATAAAATAATATGTTTTCCCATCTCAGGAGGTTAAATATTAATTTAAAAAATACTATAGTAAGTGCCACATAAAGTAACAGGGTTGACCTTTACAGGGTTGACAGTAACAGGGTTGACGATTTCATCTTAAATCAGACATAAATCCCCTTGTGACATGGGGAATGGAAGCTTGTTGTGTACAAAAGGGAGTAGCAATTGAATGCAAGCTTCACAAGTGTAAAAGTAGTGTAAAAGCTCACCTGCTTTTACACTATGATTTGACTATTAGATAAAAAGGAATTGTTTCACAATATTAAAACAAGAGTTCAGTTCAGATAATAGGGTTGACCTTAAAATGAGAGACAGGTTGTCTTTTTTTTTCTTTCTTTTAACCTTGAATCACTAATGACATGAAATAGATAATAATCTTCAGAAATGACTTTGTCAAAGCAACAACATAACTAGGGATTTACAATGATGGTGAAAACTTGGAGAAATATTGGGGTTAAGTGGGTTACAATCTTCCTAGAATTCACAGAGGGTGCATAAAGGGATTTGTCAAAATGCTGAATCCGATTTATTGAATTCTCCATGCGATCTATATTAAAGGGCACTTCATTTAATATAACAAGCTTTTAAAATTCAATGTTGGTGCACAATTTCCACTTAAAATATCAAAGGGACAAAAAAAGGCACTATTTTCGTGGAACGACCCTGATATCTATGCAGCCAGGGCCTCCTTTATCGACTAGCATGCCTTATTAGTCCCATTTATCGCATGCTGCATGGCAGAGTAACAGTCATTGAACGAAACCATCAGTTATGTATGCAGGCACGCATAGAACACAAAGGCATCGGGGGAGTAAATATGCAATTATGAAGAAACCCATTTCCCTGCTATTCAATAAAGGAACAAAAGAGGACTGCGTATTTATACCTATTTTGTTCACGCAATGTATGACAACAAAAACGAATAAACAGCAGCTTTGGTTTATGGACCACTTCCCATTAACCATTTGCTGTCGTCCTATGTCTTCTCTAAATCTCTTTGAGCAACAAAGGAGACTATCAAACCAAAACTGTATTCAGAGGCAAGTCATTGTTAAGTAAATGGTGTGGGGGGGGGGGGGGGGGGGTGGGTGGGGGGGGGGGGGGGGTAGACTGCTGTAAAACATCATTTTGAAAACAATTTGGTGTTTCAATGTTTGATTAAACACCTTAAGCCATCTATCAAGTGAAATCCAAATTACATTTGTGAAGATTACATTTGGAGAACATGCCCTCATTTGCATAAGTAAAAACAACAGTCTAATGGATATTAATATGGAGACACAACACATGGTCATCTGCTGTTTTGAGGCTTGAATAAAGAATGGTCTGTCACAAACCAAGAATGGATTTGTGAAGCTAGTCCTGAAAACCCATTAGACATCATTATAGTGATCAATAAGTAGATTTAAGACAAAACTGTAAATCGGCCACTCAGTAACATTCACTGCCTTTATGGTGAGCAACTCCAGTGTAGATTTGGCCTTATGTTTTAGGTTATTGTCCTGCTGAAAGGTGAATTAATCTCCCAGTCTGGTTGAAAGCAGACTGAAACAGGTTTTCTCTAGGATTTTGCCTGTGCTTAGCGCCATTCCATTTATTTTTCATCCAGAAAAACTCACCAGTCCTTAACTATTACCAACATACCCATAACATGATGCAGCCACCACTATGCTTGGAAATATGGAGAGTGGTACACAGTAATGTGTTGTATTGGATTTTCCCCAAACATAACACTTTGTGTTCAGGACAAAAAGGGAATTGCTTTGCCACATATTTTGCAGAATTACTTTTGTGCCTTGTTGCAAACAGGATGCATGTTTTTGAAGGTTTGTATTCTGTACAGACTTCCTTCTTTTCAATCGGTCAATTAGGTTAGCATTGTGGAGTAACTACAATGTTGTTGATCCAGTCTCAGAAACCGTATCTTTCTATTGACTGGGTGTATTGATACACCATCCAAAGTGTCAATAATAACTTCACCATGCTCAAAGGGATATTCAATGTGTGCTTTTTTTATTTACCAATAGGTGCCCTTCTTTGCGATCAGGATTGGGGAGTAACGGATTACATGTAATTGTATTTGATGGACTGCGGGAAAAGCTTCAGGAATAGGCTTTTGTAGGCTACAATCCAAGGTATGTATTCCAATGGTACAACTGCTGTCGGCATCCAAAGATTATTCAACTTCAATAAACGCTTGGAGGTAAGGATGACAGCAGTGGTGTAGTCTACGGCGATACGGATATCACTCATTGTTGATATCTATCTGAATCACACTGCTGCTCGATCTGAATCACACTGCTGCTCTGTCATTTAGCTATTTTCGCCTTACGGATTGTGGTTGTTGTGGATGGCTGTTCACAAATCTAAATGTGTATTTGAACTCAATAATAGTTGAATTCAAGAAGTTTAAGCGGCCTATTAATCACTGTTTTGAAACCAGTGCAGATCCAGTTGCAAAAAATGCGCTCTTGCAACATCTGCATAGTGCGGATCCAAGCCTATGGAATAAAAGTGGGGATTAATGGATACGTGTTCAAACTCGCACAGTTTTGAAAGACTTAAAAGGGCCAATTTGTAGTTGCTACATCCATTTTTTGGCTTATAAATGATATACAGTACCAGTCAAAAGTTTGGACACCTACCCATTCCAGGGTTTTTCTTTATTTGTACTATTTTCTACATTGAGAATAATAGTGAAGACATCAACACTATTAAATAACACATATGAAATCTTGTAGTAACCAAAAAAAGTGTTAAACAAATCAAAATATACAATATTTTAGATTCTTCAAAGTAGCCACCTTTTGCCTTGATGACAGTTTTGCACCAGCTTAACCTGGAATGCTTTTCCAAAAGTATTGAAGGAGTTCCCACATGCTGAGCACTTGTTGGCTGGTTTTCCTTCACTCTGCAGTCCAACTCAACCAAAACCATCTGAATTGGGTTGAGGTCGGGTGATTGTGGAGGCCAGGTCATCATAACCTTTGTTTAAGATGGCGCCGACAGAGATGGTTGCCTCGCTTCGCATTCTTAGGAAACTATGCAATATTTTGCCCCCAGAAGTGGGCCGGCAGTGCTTTGAGAGACTAGTCAAGGATCATATCACAAACACCCTACCTGATACCCTAGACCCACTCATATTTGCTTTCTGCCCCAATAGGTCCACAGACAGCGCTATCACACTGTACACTTACTTAACCCATCTGGACAAGAGGAATACCTATGTAAGAATGATGTTCATCGACTACAGCTCAGCATTTAACACCATAGTACCCTCCAAACTCGTTGATAAGCTCGAGACCCTGGGTCTCGACCCCACCCTGTGCAATTTGGTCCTTGACTTTCTGACGGGCCGCCCCCAGGAGGTGAGGGTAGGAAACAACATCTCCACCCCGCTGATCCTCAACACTGGGGCCCCACAAGGGTGTGTTCTCAGCCCTCTCCTGTATTGCCTGTTCACAGATGACTGCGTGGCCATGCACACCTCCAACTCAATCATCAAGTTTGCAGACAACACTACAATGGTAGGCTTGATTACAAACAACGACGAGACGGCCTACAGGGAGGAGGTGAGGGCCCTCGGAGTGTGGTGTCAGGAAAATCACCTCACACTCAACGTCAACAAAACAAAGGACATGATCGTGGACTTCAGGAAACAGCAGAGGGAGCACCCCCCTATCCACATGGACAGGACAGTAGTGGAGAAGGTGGAAAGTTATAAGTTCCTCAGTGTACACATCACGGACAAATTTAAATGGTCCACCCACACAGACAGCATGGTGAAGATGGCGCAACAATAAACAATGGCATTCCGATCATTATTTCAAATAATCTGTTTTTTTTTGTCTTGATATTTACAAATGAGTTTCCCCAAAACCTTGTCAGTAGCCCTCAGATGAAAGTCAGATGAAAGTCAGCCGTAGACTCTATTGTTCGACCATTATTTATATGAGAAAGCACCATCAGGTAAGGGAGACCATTCCCTTCCTGGGAGATAAAGCACACCTGAAAACTACACTATGAGCACCGATGCTACAGAAATGGCTATTTATTGAGGCTACCAACATGACTATTTATGTGGCAGCCACAAGAGACATCATGCCATGTGCTCTGCGTCATGTGACCAATCATCCATACAAATGATAATCTAAGACACACAGCTAAAGTAGGCATATTTATTATCTGCGAGCTTGGTTTCACTCCAGTTGTTCCTTTTCATTTGGGTTTCATAATGTGATATGCGTCAATCAAACAAATGCCAATAGGAAAAATTATACATTTGCATTACATTTTGGTCATTTAAAAGATGCTCTTACCAGAACGACATACAACAGATTTGATATATGATTATAAAATAAATACTAAATGAAATTTGGGAATCAAATTAAGATTGTTGCAAAACATTTCCAACTTCAGCAAGAAGTATATACAGATTCATTTATATTGCATAATTCCTCTCCAGCACAATCAATGGAATTTAAATTCACATCTGTAATGGGGAAAATAGTCACACTTGCAATACTGGGCAAAACAATACGTATTTTATTGCAACGCAAATTAGTTACTGGGTCAGCAAATATCTGTTGGATGAGCTTTAATTCAGTTTGAGTCCTTAATTAATTTACAGCCACAGCCCCCATTCTAGCGCCATAGATCATTCAGTTGATTCCTTGTCTGATAGGCTCGTGCTACCTCAACGCAGCCAGAGAATTTTATATTAATGGCTGAGTGTTAATCCTTCTCAGTCAAAATCAAATTAAGTAATAATGGGCCCATGAATATTTTAGTTACACTGTTGAGATGCAGAAACACAGGAATCAAATCGGCTCGTAGGGTAGGCTCTGTATTGCACTGGAAAAAGAGTCAAGGATAATATACATTATGTATGCATAATGAGTAAAAGTATGGGAAAATTCAATGGGTTAGATCCTCCAAGATCAATACCTTCCTCTCTTATGTGCGACTGGGAAAACAAGCCTCTGAAAACATTTATACCAAGTATTAGTTCCTATTTTATTACCTTTCAGCTCAGTTAACAGCAAGGTATGTAGTTCTATTGAATTTCCTTAAAATAGATGTAATCCTCCCAATTGGACACATTTCAACAACCTCCCCTGCACTTTTAATTAGAACTGCAGTCACTTATATGTTATCATTGTTTAAAGAGTCCTGCTCTCACATTCCAGACTCAGGTAGTTAATCATGGAGAAGGCTGGCAGCAGTTAGAGTAGATTACAGTACAGAGTGGTACTCTGAGTTGCTTGATTGATTTTCAGGGATACAGTCTTATTTTTTTTTAACCTAACTTCCGTTTCCCCTGAAAAACGGAAGTAGGGACTCCGCTCAAGCGTCTTTCTATGCCTGCTACGTTAGGTACATTTTACTGTGAAATGTATGCGATGTTTGATGTGATAGAGTTATACGACTTCCTGTTGATAGAGCAACATTAATTAACAATTACATTATTTTAAAATCTACCCATGTTTTTGCTCATATTAGTGAACTTTTATGTAGAATAAGCCTACATGTGTTATGCTCCCGAGTGGCGCAGTGGTCTAAGGCACTGCATCTCAGTGCAAGAAGTCTCACTACTGTCCTTGGTTTGATTGCAGGCTGTATCACATCTGGCTGTGATTGGGAGTCCCGTAGGGCGGTGCACAATTAGCTCAGTGTCGTTTGGCTGACATTTTGGCTGTCTTCATTGTAAATAAGAATTTGTTCTTAACTGACTTGCCTAGTTAAATAAAGGTTCAATTACAAATAATAATTAACCATTGCAGGTGTTTTGCTCATGTCATGGCCACAGTCAATGTAAGTGGACACTTATATTCATTAGTAGGGTATGTTGTATCATCATAGGTTTCCGGTAGCGAACACAGAACCATCAAGGATCATGGGATGACTTTTTGGGGTTATGGGTCAACTGTTGCATTGCACAGAAGCTTGATGATGTCATCCTAACTAGGATCCACTGGGCTCACACAGTCCCCCAGTGGCAGAGGAGTGAAATGACATGTTGTTGTTATTTCAAAGGGAATGCAGTCCACAATAGAATACTAGCCTGATAATAGACTACTGGCCTGTGAGAGAGCTAGCCTAAATCCAATACCCTCTGCCTATATATCCCATTGTACCCTGTCTTCCATTATACTTTCACGTTATTCATTCCACTTGTATACTTTCCAATTTACACCTGTATCTCTGTTCCATTTTGGTCGATCCATAAGCTAAAGTTATAATGGAGGATGAGATTCTATTCTGAGACTTTTGTGTTTTGCGGATCCATCATTTTCCCTGCATGCACCTTGTCAACTCTGTATATGCTCCTGCCTCCCCGTCCCCCTCTCTTTGTTGCTTGCATATAGTCAAATATGCAAATGAGGGCTATGCCACTGTATAAATGTGAGTGACATTTATCTGTGATCATTAGGGCTCTGTACTCAGGGAGGGGGAATTGGAGAGGGTGGCTTAAAGGGCAACACAGTTTGCCTTCATTCAGCCCTCAGCTTGTAGAACAATGTGGCTTGACGGAGGAGGTTTTTCACACAATGCCAAAGCCACAGCAGGAACACTCTAAAAGGGGAATACCAAAGTAAATCTACTGACAACCTACAGTATGACAAGCACAGTAGTCTGCAATATAACCTACGAAACCACCACTACCCTTCCAAAATACACTGTAGGTCTACTAAATGGGGATAATCATGATATCAGTGACAAATATGTATGATTTAATTCTAATAGTGTAATTTGCTGTGCGGAATACCTTATGCCAACTTGGTTAATCATAAGTGTTACAGTATATCATAGTCACTACATCCATCCAGTGAAAGTTCAAATTGGCTAACCTTATATCTAATGACATAGTATGGACATAAGCCTACATATAACAGCAAATGATATGGCATTGCTGTTGTTATCATAGTATCCAGCTCATCGCCTATGTGAAATTCTCAGTGATATGACAAGGGTCAGGTGGGAAATGTTGGATCACTGTGGTAGAGAGGGTGCTCTAGGAACAAAGGGCGTGTATGCATGCATGGTCTTGAAAGGGTTCAAGTGTGCACCAGAAATGCGCACAAACATGTGTATGCAAGCTATTTGAGTAGGCTTTGACATCGCACCCACAATGATCTCCCTATCCCCAATGTAGACTATTAATACCGTGCTGCCCGAAATCCTTCTCTACCGTAAAGCTACGGGTGTACTGGCGTTCACTGCTCTGAACAGAGATGACTGGTGCGTAATGCAACCATTTAAAAAACGGTGAAATCAATAGTATATTTCTGTGTAGGCTATGCTATGTGATTATGATATGAGGGTGTTTTCCAACCAACCTCTGCCAGTTCGGACCATATTGGATTTGTTTCGCGCTTCCCAAACCTACCCTTGAAGAGAAAGACTGCGCTTCAACCTGATCATAAACTTGTTTTGAGAAGAGAGCCCCGCCCTCCTTTCAGCTTTCCCTGACTCCTTATAAACAGCAAGCCTGTTGTACAAGCGTTTAACACAAGAAGACTGGAGCAGTCCACAGTTCACCAACCACCCTGGAAACGAACTCTGGCAGTAAATTTTGAGGATTATATTGGTGTTTGTGCATAGAAACGAGAAGCTATCATGGATTTTCTCAATCATAACTATTTGAGTGCGCGCAACCCATATGACTATACATTTAATTTTTGGAACGACTATCTGGGTCTGTCGACGTTGGTCACGAAGAATAACAAGCACATGATGCCCGAAAGCCCAAACTCCATCACCGAGTCCCTGAAAGCAACTCTGGGTTTGGATGACTCCCCAGCATGTGCGTGCGTAATCTCGGGCAGTGGTGAAGGCGGACACCTGGACTGCTGTTGTCCATCTGTGAGCCCCCTGCCTACCTCCATCCTGGACTTGAAGGAGCGCTTTTCAATTCTGAGCCCATTCCAAAACCAAATCGGTGGTGTCCCACTACAAGACCGGGACTTGGGCTTCGGGGGAAGCTTTGCAGGATTTGACCTGTTCGGAGTGGAGAGGAAGATGCGCAAGCCAACGTCGAGGAATAAACAGGAGCCCAAAATCTGTGTCTTCTGCAGGAATAACGGTGCGCCGGAGGAGGTGTATGGCTCCCACGTTCTGAAGACACCGGACGGGAGGGTGGTGTGCCCCATTCTTCGGGCTTATACATGCCCTCTTTGTAGCGCCAATGGTGATAATGCGCACACAATTAAGTACTGTCCCCTCTCCAAAGATCAACCAGCCCAGCGACCGTTAAAGGGAGGGAGGGCAGTGGGTGGTAAACGAATGAAAATATTCTAGAGATAGATTTTTACACGAGCAAAGAAAGTAAATTGAATTGCACTGAACAATTTTCAGATGACTGTTTCGATTGCGGCTATAGCATATCCCAGTCCTAACTGCTAAGGCTACATGATTTCGTAAACAAAAAAATATACCGATGTTATTCTTTTTCCAAAATCTCTTATATTTTTATAGTTGCTTTATTCACATAGATTATTTTATTCGTTATACATTGAATTTATTTTCTGATAGTGTTTAGCTATTTGAGTGTTCATTTAAATTTACCTATATTCATAATCACAATGTGTGAATAAATGCTGAGTGTTTTGCGGGGAACATGGATTTAGCAGGGCGTGAGGGTGTGATTGTCATGTTGCCAGTAAGTTTTACTGTAAGCTTAGCCTACTAGCTATTTCTTTTGTCTTTGAAAACCAAAGTTGTGTATGCTATTAAACAAGCTCAGAATGTTCATGAACGAAAGCAATTTCCATTCAAGATGTCTGTAAAACAAGGTATGGTACTTTGAGGCCCACTCCCCTGTCTGCCACTCCACAACACAGTTTTAAACTTGCTCTGATTTAATATCTTTAGCATGAAAAAAAATCAAGACAACGAAGTCTCTGTTATGGCCTGGTATTTTCTGTGTAACTTCATAGTCAATAATAGCCAAGCCAAATGACTTTGATCCCCCATGTCACACAGCAGTTGGTTTCATCACCCAGGCTTATGAATAATCATGACCCAAATAAGAGATACCCTTGATGTTTACATTACCAAGAGAGGGTAACACACTGGATATAATTGCATGCAGTCGTTCTTTTATCAACAATGACATGTTTTTTTTTCTTTGGTCTACCCCCAAAAAGTCACCAACAGAGGACTGCACTGGGGATTCAAGGTGTGCTCTGCAAATGGTGGAGTCAGGAGGACAATTCACGTTGAGAAAATAGTTGGATAGCGCAAATGAATGTTATTAAACAAGCTTTTCTAAAAACCCATGTATTAGCCCCTTTTTGCATTATTTCCCTGAATAAATCCAAAAAGATGCAAAACTATTGTGAATGTACGATGGAAAGTTGTCAGTTGCAGGACTGCACATTTCTGACAGTTATGTTTACCAAAGGATTATACAATTTTAGTGAAGTGAAGTGAGGAAGAGAGTATTGTATATAAAGTTGAGTGACGTTTATTCAGCATTTTAACATTTCAAGTGACTTCAGAGGGTTCTACCTCAACAGGATTTTGTACTTACATGTAAAATGTCAACAGCAGTTTATTAATATAGTGCTGCCATTTATAATAAGGGGTTTTTAATAGTATTTTTGATCTTTGTATAACATAATTGTATTTTTTTTCCTGCATTCAAACATGACAAAAGTGAATTTCCAATAAGCTTCAAGCATTCCTCGCCAAAAAGATGATGGTCTGTGCATAGTGATATCCGTACATTTTAAATTTAATTGTTCAATGTTACATTCTTGAGGGTGTGTGCAAGAGGATGGAATCTATTGAAAACCATTCACAATTTGCCACTTTTAATATAAGTTTTCTGATTAAATGAAATTAGAAAATTAACACTGTTGAACTTTGTTATTTGTATTTTACCACAATTTCCATGTATGCTGCCTGTGCAGAATAAAATGATATGAATTAATTAGAGAAATAAACATCTCATCAAATATTTTAGCTCGTGCCTTGATTTCATTGATCAACTTGATAGACATATACCTCATTCACCAGTTTACATAAACAGTATGCTATTGCTATTGCTAGATATTCAATGTAGGCTTGAAAATACCATTAAAGATTGCACATATCATTCTTGGCCCTATCTGTCATTGTTTCAGCCCACACAACTTTAAAGTCCATACTTCAACAGAAGGGGGGGAGTTATCTTCCTTGGCTCTAGAAGTCAAAGTGTCTCTGCTTGAGAGCCAATCTCAGCTGGACGAACAAAGCCCCACGGTTGTTCCAAGCACCTGCCCTTGTTTATGAAGGCTGCCCACTCTGGAATGTCCAAGCCTGTGTGCCTCCCCATTCAACACGGATCATGTTTGCACTGAAGACTATTGAATAACTTCCCCCTCTCCTAGCCTCTCCACCTTCTATTTCTGGAATGGTAGGAGCCAGCAGCCCATAACTTCTGGACCCCTTTTGAGAAAAGGGGAATTCAGAAGGCAGACATTACAGTAAGCACTTGGGGACTGTTGTGAAGCCTTGAGCACAGCCATCCACACCTCTCAGCCCTCTCTTTTCCCTCTCTCCCTCTCCTCTCCTCTCTTCCTCCCTCTCTTTTTCCAGATGGGGCCCTGCATTAAAAATGTATGAATACTAAGTGCAACAGGGATTTATCTCTCGGAGAACAGTGGTGGGGAAAAAGCCTGGCGGGTATCATTTCAGACAAACATGGCCGCCATCACAGGCCCTATTCCCCTGCCACCCCACCCCATTAGCTGTGCTGCAAACAGGATTTGAGTAATCTAGTTAGTTCCACTATTTAGGAGATGCATATCTTACATGATTTTATGATGGGAAATGGTTGCCTGTTAATAGCATACCGTAAACCTATACTATGCAGATAATAGTCTTTGTACATAGTATGAGGATGGATTCTATGGATTGTGGCTTTATGTGTTAAGTAATGAGTTCAAACAGTAAACAAATGATGCTTCTTATTACCATAATTTGGCACTTCTACTATAGATCTGCTTTATGGGCGTGGTCCCAGTCAGTAGAGGCCATTCACAAGGACTTTTACTCGACACATTCAAATGGTCACATGTTAAGATTGAAGTTTGCTGAGTGCGTTGTCTATTATCAAACCCACATTTGTCTAATTACTGGCACTTTAGCGCTCTTTCCCATATCATTTATGTACATAATGCAATTTACAAAGCGCACCCATGCTTCAATTCTCAAGCCCTTTCATGCCCCCTTCAAACCTGGGTGTGCCTCAAATAGGCTACCTGTAGCTCCATCCCTCTTTCTCATACCAATTTTTCTAATTTGGGGAGGAGTACAACACCAACTTGATACAATGCACTTGCAGGGCAAGCACACTATCCCTTTGCCAGTAGAATGTACACACTTGGCAGGCTGTAGAACACAAGGTCGCTTATATACTTTGGCCCATGTTACAGAGTAGTCCTGTTGGAAGATGAATTCAGTGCATACACTAACTCATTGCAGAAAGACAGATTAGCATTCATACCCAGAGGTAATGATGTAGTTTGGAGGTGCCGACTAATGGAGAATAAACTGTAAGCCATACGAATAAATAAAGAGAGTCGCACACTCTATATATACAGTGCATTCGGAAAGTATTCAGACCCAATTACTTTTTCCACATTTTGTTACGTTACAGCCTTATTATAAAAATGGATTCAATTGGTTTATTTCCTTATCAATCTACACACAATACCACATAATGACAAAGCAAAAATAGGTTTTTTAGAATTCTTTGCAAATGTATTAAACATGTAAATACTCAGTACTTTGTTAAAGCACTTTGGCAGCGATAAAAGCCTTGAATCTTCTTGGGTACTTTGCTACAAGCTTAGCAAACCTGTATTTGGGGAGATTCTCCAATTCTTCTCTACAAATCCTCTCATGCTCTGTCAGATTGGATGGGGAGTGTCGCTGCACAGCTATTTTCAGGTCTCTCCAGAGATGTTTGATCGGGTTAAAGTCCGGGCTCTGGCTGCGCTACTCAAGGACGTTCAGAAACTTGTCCCGAAGCCACTCCTGCTTGGCCTTGGCTGTGTGCTTAGGGTCGTTATCCTGTTGGAAGGTGAACCTTCACCCCAGTCTGAGATCCTGAGTGTTCTGGAGCAGGTTTTCTTCAAGGATCTCTCTGAACTTTGCTCCGTTCATCTTTCCCTCAATTCTGACTAGTCTCCCAGTCCCTACCGCTGAAAAACATCCCCACAGCATGATGCTGCCACCACAATGCTTCACCGTAGGGATGGTGACAAGTTTCCTCCAGACGTGATGCTTGGTATTCAGGCCAAAAAGTTAAATCTTGTTTTCATCAGACCAGAGAATCTTGTTTCTCATAGTCTGAGAGTCTTTAGGTGCCTTTTGGCAAACTTCAAGCGGACTGTCATGTGGCTTTTTACTGAGGAGTGACTTCCATCTGGCCATTCTACCAAAAAGGCCTGATTGGTGGAGTGCTGCACAGATGGTTGTCCTTCTGAAAGGTTCTCCCATCTCCACAGAGGAACTCTAGAGCTATGTCAGAGTGACGATCGGGTTCTTGGTCACCTCCCTGACCAAGGCCCTTCCCCGCCGGGCGGCCAGCTCTAGGAAGAGTCTTGGTGGTTCCAAACTTCTTCCATTTAAGAATGATGGAGGCCACTGTGTTCTTGGGGAACTTCAATGCTGCAGAATTTTTTGGGTACCCTTCCCCAGATCTGTGCCTTGACACAATCCTGTCTCGAAGCCCTACGGACAATTCCTTCAACCTCATAGCTTTGTTTTTGCTCTGACATGCACTGTCAACTGTGGGACGATATATAGACAGTTGTGTGCTTTTCCAAATAGTGTCCTATCAATTGAATTTAACACAGGTAGACTCCATTCAAGTCGTGGAAGCATCTCAAGGATGATCAATGGAAACAGGAAAAAACTGAGCTACATTTTGAGTCTCATACAAATGGTCTGAATACTTATGTAAATAAGGTATTTCTGTTTTTTATTTTTTTCTAAATTTGCAAACATTTCTAAAAACCTGTTTTCGCTCTGTCGTCACGGGATATAGTGTGGCTGAGGATTTTGAAAAATGTAATCCATTTTTTTAATAAGGCTGTAACACGACAAAATGTGGAAATAGTCAAGGAGCCTGAATACTTTACGAAGGCACTGTATGAACTCCCAGAAATTTACTAGGTAAAACACCAACGTTTCGACATCAGGGTCACCGAAATGTTCAGTGGCCGAAACATTGGTGTTTTAGCCAATGACTTACTGGGAGTTTAAATGGAGATCATGTGTGACTCTCTTTATTTATTTTCATGGATTGTGATTTGACCTGTGAATGTACACTTACAGAAAATACATGACTTGTGCTACAATGGAAGTGCTACTGTCATGATGTGTATTCCTATGGGAGATCAAATCAAATCAAATCAAATGTAATTTGTCACATACACATGGTTAGCAGATGTTAATGCGAGTGTAGCGAAATGCTTGTGCTTCTAGTTCCGACAATGCAGTAATAACCAACGAGTAATCTAGCTAACAATTCCAAACTACTACCTTATGCACACAAGTGTAAAGGGATAAAGAATATGTACATAAAGATACATGAATGAGTGATGGTACAGAGTGGCATAGGCAAGATGCAGTAGATGGTATCGAGTACAGTATATACATATGAGATGAGTATGTAAACAAAGTGGCATAGTTTAAAATGGCTAGTGATACATGTATTACATAAAGATGCAGTAGATGATATAGAGTACAGTATATATATCATATTTTACATCATTGGCTTTCTATAGATTTGGTTGCTTTTATTGTATAACACCAATACTGAGATACAGTGAGTCATACAGTATAAGACTGTAGCTGTTGGGGGGGGGGGGGGGGGAAACAACTTCTAGTATGCTACCTATTTATACTGAAATCGATTTAAGAACTGACATATTGCCCTTTGATGTCAGTTGTCAAGTGTGCATTGTGATATGTGCAATTATACAGTTGGTGTTGCGGCAAAATATTATTTTACTCCCAATATCCTAACCCTTACCTTATACAAGTAAAGTGTAAATACATTCAGTAGGCTCCTAATTAAAGTCTATGTGTGTTTTGGCAGTGAGAAAATTCCAGAGTTTTATAGAGCTCCCATGAGGTTGTGGTTTGGGTGAGATGCACAGTAATGCGTTTGTGACGCAAGCGGGAGGAAATTGCAGAAGCTTCCTGCACAACTGTGCTTTTGTACTCCTTCCAGGTGGATAGCAGGCCTGGATGTACAGTCCGTGGGAGGGTTTTCATTAAGATGTGAGGCTGAATGGCCAAGGTTGAAATGGGTTTCAATAGTGCCCCCTACGGGGTGATAAATGATGTACACCTACAAGCACATAACAAACGCACACACACACAAACACACAGAGAGAGAGAGAGAGAGAGAGAGAGAGAGAGAAACTTCCATATCTACAGGCTGAAATACCACCGTGTGCCATCACAGAGGCAATATTTGTGACCTGTTGCCACAAGAAAAGGGCAACCAGTGAAGAACAAACACCATTGTAAATACATCCCATATTTATGTTTATTTATTTTCCCTTTTGTACATGAACTATTTGCACATCCTTACAACACTGTATATAGACATAATATGACAATTGACATGTCTTTATTATTTTGGAACTTCTGTGAGTGTAATGTTTAATGTTAATTTTACTTTTGTTCATTATCTACTTCACTTTCTTTGGCAATGCCAAGATATGTTTCCCATGCCAATAAAGCTCTTGAATTGAATTGAGAGCGAGAGAGAGAGAGACCAAGGACTGATCACCCCAATCCACAAAAGTGGAGACAAATTTGACCTCAATAACTACTGTGGAATATGCGTCAACAGTAACCTTGTGAAAATCCTCTGCATTATCATTAACAGCAGACTCGTACATTTCCTCAATGAAAACAATGTACTGAGCAAATGTCAAATTGGCTTTTTAACAAATTACCGTACAACAGACCATGTATTCACCCTGCACACCCTAATTGACAACCAAACAAATCAAAACAAAGGCAAAGTCTTCTCATGTTTCGTTGATTTCAAAAAAGCCTTCGACTCAATTTGGCATGAGGGTCTGCTATACAAATGGATGGAAAGTGGTGTTGGGGGTAAAACATACGACATTATAAAATCCATGTACACAAACAACAAGTGTGTGGTTAAAATTGGCAAAAAACACACACATTTCTTCACACAGTCGTGGGGTGAGACAGGGATGCAGCTTAAGCCCCACCCTCTTCAACATATATATCAACGAATTGGCGTGGGCACTAGAAAAGTCTGCAGCACCCGGCCTCACCCTACTAGAATCAGAAGTCAAATGTCTACTGTTTGCTGATGATCTGGTGCTTCTGTCACCAACCAAGGAGGGCCTACAGCAGCACCTAGATCTTCTGCACAGATTCTGTCAGACCTGGGCCCTGACAGTAAATCTCAGTAAGACCGAAACAATGGTGTTCCAAAAAAGGTCCAGTTGCCAGGACCGCAAATACAAATTCCATCTAGACACTGTTGCCCTTGAACACACAAAAAACTATACATACCTCGGCCTAAACATCAGCGCCACAGGTAACTTCCACAATGCTGTGAACGATCTGCGAGACAAGGCAAGAAGGGCATTCTATGCCATCAAAAGGAACATAAATTTCAACATACCAATTAGGATCTGGCTGAAAATACTTGAATCAGTCATAGAGCCCATTGCCCTTTATGGTTGTGAGGTCTGGGGTCCGCTCACCAACCAAGACTTCACAAAATGGGACAAACACCAAATTGAGACTCTGCATGCAGAATTCTGCAAAAATATCCTCAATGTACAACGTAGAACACCAAATAATGCATGCAGAGCAGAATTAGGCCGATACCCACTAACTATCAAAATCCAGAAAAGAGACGTTAAATTCTACAACCACCTAAAAGGAAGCGATTCCCAAACCTTCCATAACAAAGCCATCACCTACAGAGAGATAAACCTGGAGAAGAGTCCCCTAAGCAAGCTGGTCCTGGGGCTCTGTTCACAAACACAAAAACACCCCACAGAGCCCCAGGACAGCAGCACAATTAGACCCAACCAAACCATGAGAAAACAAAAAGATAACTACTTGACACATTGGAAAGAATTAACAAAAGAACAGAGCAAACTAGAATGCTATTTGGCCCTAAACAGAGAGTACACATTGGCAGAATACCTGACCACTGTGACTGACCCAAACTTAAGAAAAGCTTTGACTATGTACAGACTCAGTGAGCATAGCCTTGCTATTGAGAAAGGCCGCCGTAAGAAGACATGGCTCTCAAGAGAAGACAGGCTATGTGCTCACTGCCCACAAAATGAGGTGGAAACTGAGCTGCACTTCCTAAACTCCTGCCCAATGTATGACCATATTAGAGAGACATATTTCCCTCAGATAACACAGATCCACAAAGAGTTTGAAAACAAATCCAATTTCGATAAACTCCCATATCTACTGGGTGAAATTCCACAGTGTGCCATCACAGCAGCAAGATTTGTGACCTGTTGCCACAAGAAAAGGGCAACCAGTGAAGAACAAACACTATTGTAAATACAACCCATATTTATGTTTATTTATTTTCCCTTGTGTACTTTAACCATTTGTACATAATATGACATTTGTAATGTCTTTATTGTTTTGAAACTTCTGTATGTGTAATGTTTACTGTACATTTTTATTGTTTATTTCACTTTTGTATGTTTCCCATGCCAATAAAGCCCCTTGAATTGAATTGAATTGAGAGAGAGAGAGAGTGACAGACAGACAGACAGACAGACAGACATACTATGGTTTCCTTCAGTAGACAGCTGTAATGTCCATGTTGTGTGCCATGCATTTTGGGGGGCATTCAGTGTGTATGTACACACAGTATAATACAATTGCTAGTACTTTAGCACCACCTGCTGTTGCTTGATAACCATCACTATTAGACGACTGAAACTAGGAGTAGACCTACTGTAGTGTAATTTAGATCCACAAGGTGCCAGCCAGTCTTATACCAGCCTGGAAAAATGCATTTTTTGATGACAATGAATAATAAAGCTACACTCCGGAGTCTGGGTTTCAGCCCAATGGGCGCCCCGACTTGACTTGGAACAGAAGCTACGTCATTGGGAAATGTAGCTGCTCTCATTTATAGGTGGAGCCATGAATGCCAGGTTTAACAGTCTATGAAATCGACATGTTTGAGACATATTTTGAAGCTATAAATCAAATCAATGTTTTATTTATTTGTCACATGCTTCGTAAACAATGCTTACTTACATGCTTACTTACAGGGCCTTCCCAACAATGCAGAGATAAAAATGAAATAAAATAAAAATAGTAACACGAGGTATAAATACACAATGAAAAATGATAACTTGGGTACCAGTCCCGAGTGGATGTGCAGGGGTACGTTGTTTGTCTCCAATTCACTCAAATGACAAATAAAATACAAGTAATTCATGAATGAATTGTTACATTTTCGGTTATGAAAGGCGAGACATTTGTATTTAGGGCATAGAGATTGCGCTGTGTCGGATTAACACCATGCAATTATTTTATGGTAAACATCAACTACAGTACAGAGCTAGTATTTCCTGTAAAAATGGTTCAAGGTATTTGCGTTATCAATGAAAGGGCACACTTTACATACACAAGCAAACAAGACGCTTTGTTTCAAATTCCTCACTTAGTATATTGCTGTTGCTTTAAATGAGTGAATGAGACACATTTTGGCATAGTTTAGGATATGTGGAATATGTCTTCTTTGGGACCACGGTGCAGCAATGATAGTAGATCCATCTGTTGCTCTATTCTATTGAACATGACTTCACAAAGACTCAAGCTGTTATATATGTCTATGTGTGTGTGTGTGTGTGTGTGTGTGTGTGTGTGTGCGTGCGTGCGTGCATGTTTGTGTGCGTGTGTGAATGAAAAACTCAAAGACCCCCATAGACGTAAGTACATTTTTAAACACTAGATGGAGCTATTATATAATAGTAGTCATTGCAAGTGACACAGCGCACTTCACATGTACAGAGCTCCTCCACATTGACCTGGCTGTGAAGTCAATGCTGCACTGAAAGAGAATAGTTGATTCGTTTCCCACTAATCAGAAGCCTGCCGCTAGCTGTACAATCAACTGGCTAAAACAGTACAGGTGTGCCCCATTACGTACACATAGCCCTTGGCTCATGTTAATTTATGACCTATCACAACCGATTGTAATTTCGCAATCACCCCGTTGTATGTGTGTGCAGTTTTCAGGAGGATGATAAGTAGTTACATTACACGTGTAAATTAGGTGTAATGTTGTTTTTTGTGGGACAAAATTATGATTATGCAGTCACAGCAGGACAAGGGTTCTCAATGGCCAATGATAACATTGTCCGTTGGTAAGTCTAGCAAGGCAAACAGAGATAGTGTATTTCAGCCAGATCTCCTCCACGCACTATTACGCAGTGCAGACGTAGGAAGTGCTATATAAACAACCTCTCAATTACAGTAGATGTGAAACAAAATGAGCTACATGCTTGGACGGATACTACTGTGGCTAGAAGACTTACTGTACTACATTACAATTAGTGGTTGGTTAGATATAATTTCCATAAAAAGGCTGCGGTTAAAAAAATCAATAAATGCAATCAAACATTTGTGCACCAAATAGTCTGGTGAAATTCAAAATTTCAACCATTTGATCTTTATTTCTGATTACAGATGTGTGCTTTCTTTATTTGTGTAATACCACTTAGGATGAACATTTGTTTTTGATGTATTGTGAACAGCCTCACCTCGGTCTATTGTTGATATAATTTTATTTATACTTTTTTTTGTATTTTGCAGGATATTAGATATTTCCCTCAAAACAGGAAAACCCCTTCAGCAAACCCTCAAAAACACAACAATGGCACAAAAGTATTTTAAGACCAAACCATCTGCTACACTCAGTATTAATCCTCACTTAACACACCAAGCATAACTCAGCGAGTATGCAGATCAGTTCCAAAGGAATTTAACCATTCACAGCTTCTCAAAGAAGCACCAAATAATAGCAGTCAGCAGTGGGATTTTTATGGCTTCCCCCATGAATGTTAAGGCAATATGGTCGCAGGCTGGCCAGGGGTGGGGATTGACTTGTTTCCAAAAGCTTAATTCAATTTGTCATCTCCATTCAGGGGGCTCAAGTGGTCTAATTTGTGTTAATGAGGGGTAATAAAGTCATAGCCCCCTATATTACTGCCAAGAGGAGGGGTGGGGCCATGAAGGAGATGTGTACATGTGAGGGAGGGGAGGGGAGGGGAGGGAGGTGTATTGACTCTTTGGGGTCTCAGGCAGCCTGCCTGGCTCTGTCGTTCGCTCACCATCTCTGCATCGTGGCGGCCGTCAGCAGGCCACCGCCCCCCTCCCCACTTGGCTTCCATTGTCCCCCTAATTAGATTGCCTTTGTTGGGCTAATGCTGCCGCCATCTGGTCGGCTGTCAGGGCCCCAGCAGGGCCGGGGCTGGGCCATTGTGGTGTGGCCACGGGTCTGTAGCCCTCCTCTCCTCCTAGCCTCCTTCTCTCCTCCCCTGGCTACAATAGGTACCTCTAGCCCAGCATCCCCTCTGGCTGTCATCACAAGGGCCCTTTCACACTTGAAGGAATTAGGGAAAGATTGATGTACCCTCTCTCGACGTAAGTGCACCAAAGGGCACAGCTCTGGGACTGTCTTTTTCCCTGACCATGTTGAGAGGAGAAGGCAACAGGCCCTGTTTACAAACAGCCACACCCCTTTTTACTTGTCTTAGTTGATCGTAAGCCAGCAGGCTTGCTGACTAAACTTAACGTTGTCGTTTGATTGATTCACAGTTGGGTTTGTTTAGTGGATTGTCAGGGCCTTGAAAATATATTGATTTGTATTTGGATAGATTTGTATTTTGATATGTGTTCTTGTCATATCTTTCTTGCTAGAGGGTTGTAACGACTAACACATTCGCATTCAAAACCTAAAGCACACTGTGATATTGTGTTATTGTGATGGCTGCAATCTCTCCATAGTGAGAGATCTCCTGATTCAGTAGATGGCAGTGTGGTCTTGGTCAATGGTCATGATGACTGGTCTACCACATTAAAATATACTTTACTCTCCATGGTATGATCCACTCTGATCATTGGAGATTGGACCCTTTGCTATTGAACATTCGATATAGTCATGCGAAACGGACAGCCTCACGTGAAAACAGAGGCAAATAAATGTTGCACAGGATGAAATAAAATCCACACTAGCATCTTCAGTGCTTCTCTCGCTGTGTTGTTTTTAAGGGGGAGGAATGTGTAAGCGGTTGACAACCTTCCCACTGTTTGTTCCTTTGAGTTCCCCTCTTCTTCACCATTTCAAACGGAGACCTGTAATGGATGACCATAACCCCTGGGTGACCCTGACCAATTGGTTGACTAATCTTCCACGTCCCATAATGCCCCTCTTTCATCCTCCCAACACAACATCGTCCATCTGTCACCTGACAGGGAGAGACAGACAACTATGGTCACCATGTAACAGGGTATGAATGTCATCATAAGTATTTTGTAATGTGGACACAAGGGTCTAGAGGGGATACAGAAAGGAGATTTAATTATTTTATTTTTTTAAAAAGTTGAACCTTAATTTAACTAGGCAAGTCAGTTAAGAACACATGTTTACTTTCAATGACGGCCTACACCTTCCAAACGACGTTGGGCCAGTTGTGCTCTGCCCTATAAGAACTCCCAATCGCAGACGGTTGTGATACAGCTTGGAATCAAACCAATGTGTCTGTAGTGCCACCTCAAGTACTGAGATGCAGTGCTTTAGACCACTACGCCACTTGGGAGCCCAGGGTGGGAGTGAGGTACAGTACTAGTCATGTATCGGCACAATCCATGACTGTAGTGGCATTTGCCTATTAAAAGGAGACATGAATGTAAAACCTATTTCACCCATCTTGTGTTATAATCGCTGTGTCATCTCAGTAAACAAACTTACAGTGGTCTGATGCTTCTGATGGAGGACAAATTCAGATTGAGGTCTTTATTATCGTTGAGTGTATGGGTTCATAACACTGGTTATGAGAGCATTTCTCCACACTCTGAGAGAGGATGTTGGCCAGCATCACCGGGTCTCTGCCACACGCTCACTTTCACTGTCAGCATGACTGTCAATCTGCGTCCCACGCTAAATGACCCATTAGTGGCCTTCTCATCTGAACATCCAGAAATGTCACAAATTCAGCCAAAATGTCTTCACACTTTTGGAAATACAACACTATTACTACAGTTAAAAAAGAGGTACCTTCCACATGCTTTTAAAATGTGTTGCACACTTGCTGTCTCATTCCAGCCAGTTTTTAGCCAATGAGTGTTGGAAAAATGCCCGAAATGCTGAGAGAACACAGTCCAACAACAAACAGCATTGGAGAGTATTATTTTAGCTGGTCAATTTTGTGGAAGAGTTATAAACTCTGCATAACTTACGAGAGGCTCATATTTAAGGTCTCAATGCCTGAAAGTCAAACTTCATTAAAACATCTGACTTATCTTGGGCTTATGTTCATGCTCTTGAAACACAAGCGAGAGCACCCTTCGTGTAGTGGACTTATTAACTGGGAGTTGGTTCAGAGGAGCAAATGTCTCCAATAGCAGAAATTAGTCATGAATGGACTATGATTAACAACATTTTGAAATCGTGTCATTTTTTTTCTCACTTTGAAATTAAACATATACAATACAGCCAAGTAATAAAAATGAGCAGACGAAAATCGTGATAACAACAGAGTTACATGGAGTTTGACCATCTTGGCTTCACAAAGCGTATTAGCTGTGATTGATTCCTGAATGTTCTTCTCATGCTGTGGGTACAATAGGTGCAGGATTTATTTGGAGTATTCTCTCTCTAGTGCCTGAAATTGTTTAAAGAGCAAAATAATTTATACAATGATTTCCAAATGTGTTGCTATGGCTTCAAATGAAGGACATAGTATGCCGCAACATAGTAAAACCATATCAAAACAAACATTCTAAAATTATAGGGAGCACTTTTAGCATTTCAAGCTTCCTCTGAGGGAGAGATATCAAGACGAGTGCTGTAAAAGGCATTTCACGCCGCCCATTTTACCCCATGGTGGCGTGAACCACCACCGGTCCACTAGCTCCCTGGATAGGCTAAACGACCTAGCCTCACCAAGAGGCCTTTCGTCCATGAGTAGCTCCACACTCTCTCCATCTCCAGGCCCTGGTGCTTCTGCACACTCACAGGGTTAAAATAAATGTTACCGCTGAACCATATTGTGCCCCCACACTCTCCATATCCTTTATTCACAGCCGCGTAATTGGTAGTCAATTTGAGCTCCCCCTTTGCCTATTGCGGGCACATTTTGCTCTGACAGAGTGCGGAAGATTAATGGCCACGAGCAGCCAAGGGGGACTCGCCTCAGCAAGCATGGGCGCCCTAAATTCATTACACCAATTTCCCCCTGTCCTGCGCTTCCCCCCCCCCCCACACACACTCACACACACACACACACACACACACACACACACACACACACACACACACACACAAAGAAAATAAATAGAGAATGAAAAGAATAGAAAAAGTCAGATGGCCTTAGTGAAAAAAATGTTTTGATGAAAGAAAGAAAACAAAGAATTCATATAGTTGGTTTTTCAGTGAACATCCAAGCACGTAAGCGCATATACAGTGCCTAGAGAATTGTTTTCACATCCCTAGACTTTTTCCACGTTTTGTTGTGTTACAGCCTGAACTTAAAAATATATATTTTTTGTCACTGGCCTACACACAATATCCCATAATGTCCAAGTTAATTATGTGTCAAGGCTCAGGAGAAGACCCAGACAGATTTGAAGTAACAAAAGTGTATTACGACAGGGGGGCAGGCAAACAACAGGTCAAGGGCAGGCAGAGGTCAGTAGTCCAGAGCAGAGTCGAAAGGTACAGAACGACAGGAAGGTTCAGGGTCAACGCAGAATGGTCAAAAAACAGGAAAAAATGCTGGTAGGCTTGACAAAACAAAACAAACTGGCAACAGACAAACAGAGAACACAGGTATGTGACAAGAAGAAGGCACAGGGATGCAACTTGAGGTCCAGGACAGAACGTTGCGACAGGACAGCCCCCACTCCGACATCCAAAGCATCGGCCTCCACCACGAACTGGAGGGACGGGTCAGGATGAACCAAGATGGGAGCTGTGGTGAAGCGGTGCTTGAGGTCCCGGAACGTCCGGTCAGCAGATGGGGACCACGTGAACGGAACCTTGGGAGAGGTGAGAGCAGACAGCTGGGAAGCCAGGGTGCTGTAGGATAACCTGATAAAACTGCGATAAAAGTTGAAAAATCCCAGGAAACGTTGCAGCTGCAGTCTGGATGTAGGCTGGAGCCAATCCACCACCGCTCTCACCTTCCAGGGATCCATCTGTACATTCTCTGCAGCGATGATGTAACCAATGAAGGGAATGGTGGAGCGATGGAATTCACATTTCTCCGCTTTCACAAAAAGCTGGTTCTCCAGGCGGCGCTGGAGGACCTGTTGGATGTGGAGCATGTGTTCTTGGACTGAGTGGGAGAAAACAAGGATGTCGTCAAGGTAGACGAAGACAAACTGGTTCAACATGTCGCGGAGAACGTCATTGACCAGGGCCTGGAACACAGCTGGAGCATTGGGAATGCCAAATGGCATGACCAGATATTCGTAGTGACCGCTGGCCGTGTTGAAGGCAATCTTTCACTCGTCCCCCTCCCGTATCCGCACCAGGTGGTAGGTATTCCGCAAGTCCAACTTGGAGAAAATGGTGGCCCTCTGGAGCGGCGATGAATGGTGAGGCGATGAATGGTAGCGGGTAGCGGTTCTTCACCGTGATGTCATTGAGGCCCCGGTAATCGATGTACAGGCGCAAGGTTTTGTCCTTCTTCTCCACAAAGAAGAAACCTGCGACAACAGGTGAGGCAGAAGGATGGATACACCCTGCAGCTAGGGAGTCCAGAGAGTACAGTCGTCCCTGGGGCGGTGTGGTGCCTGGGAGGAGTTCGATCCAGCAGTCATAGAGTCGGTGCAGAGGAAGTGAAGTGGCCCAGGCCTTTTTGAAAACCTTCCGCAGGTCCTGGTACTCCGCAGGAATGGCGGAGAGGTCCAGGGCAACTTCCAAGCCTGCTGGAAGACATCCCAGGACAGGCTGCGCTGACTTCAGGCAATGGGCATGGCAGAACGGGCTCCAGCCCAAGAAGGCACCATCAGTCCAGTCAATAAGGGGATTGTGTTGCTGGAGCCAAGATAATCCCAATACCACGGGAACCTAAGGAGACTTAATCAGTATGAATTGGATAGCCTGACACTCATAAGTTGATGGGAGTGGTATTGTGGGTGACCCGGCCAATAGAGCGCCCGTCCATGGGAATGGAGAGGGGCTGAGTGGGGATGCCCAGCTCGGACGCCAGGGTAGAGTCCATAAAACTAGAGCTGCCTAGTTGCATCGGCTGAGGTGAATTGGCAGACTTTGGAGACTCTTGGGGGAACTCGGGTAGTCTCGGGTCCTCTTGGCACCTGAAATGTCGGGGATTTCCTGGATGCCTCAGAGGCGAGGTGGAATCCTTGGGCGGGCAAGTGGAATCGGACCTCGTCTCCTTCCTACTTTCCCATTGCCGAACATCGATCTGGTTGGTCAAGGCAATGAGCGAGTCGAGATCTGTCGGTAATTCCCTGGCTACTAGTTTGTCCTTAAACTCCTCTGATACTCCGTGTCGGAATGTGTCAAACAGCGATTCCAGGTTCCAGGCACTCTCAGCTGCCAACATAGGATATCCAACACATAGTCTGCCACACTGCGGGACTCGAAGCTGGAGTTACTCTTGCCGAAGCTGGAGTAACTTCCGGGCAGCCTCTCTCCCAGACAATGGAGAATCAAAAACCTTCTTCACCTCCGCCACAAACTCCTCCAGACTGAAGAATACGGCTGACTGTTGTTCTCACACAGCCATAGCCCAGGCAAGAGCCCCCGTGGACATCAATGTGATGAGGGGAAGGAGGAGGTTGAGGTAAAGTAAGGGCTTTTGGGAACAGCCAGGCTACTGAGGGGCTGGGAGGTTACCGCGTGGTAGGCTGCCTGACAGACAACCCGCGGAATTTCTCCAGCAAAGTGTTCAACGCAAGGCGTTCGCCCAAGGACTGGAACCCTTCCATAAGACCATGAAGCAACTCCTCGTGCCGTCCAATGGTGGCTCCTTGGGAGGAGACAGTGTTGCGGAGCTGGTCCGAGTCTGCTGGGTCAGTAATGGCCAGTTTGTACTGTCAAGGTTAAGGAGAAGACCCAGATGCAGACAGTTTCGAAGTAACAAGAGTAACAAGAGTGTATTACAAAAACAGGGGACAGGTAAAGGGCAGGCAGAGGTCAGTAGTCCAGAGCCGAAATGTACAGAACGGCAGGCAGGCTTAGGGTCTGAGCAGGCCGAGGTCAGTAATCCAGGGTGGTATTATAAGGTACAGAATGACAGGCAGGCTAAGGGGCAAGGCAGGCGGAATGGTCAAAAACCGGGAAAGCTAGAAAACAGGAAATAGAGAGACAGGAGCACGAGAGAATGCTGATAGGCTTGACGAAACAAAACGAACTTGCAACAGACAAACAGAGAACACGGGTGGGTATAAGTACACTTGGAATAATGGGGAAGATGGTCGACACCTGGAGGGGGTGGAGACAAGCACAAAGAAAAACAGATCAGGGTGTGATATTATGTTTAAAAAATTGTTTTAACAAATTAATTACAAATGAAGAGCTGAAATGTCTTGAGTCAGTAAGTATTCAACCCCTTTATTATAGCAAGCCTACATAAGTCCAGTGGTAAAAATGTGCTTAAAACCTCTTAAGTATTCGTCCCTTTTTCTAAATTTTCGCCTAAAATGACATACCCAAATCTAACTACCCATAGCTCAGGTCCTGAAGCAAAGACATGCATATTCTTGGTACCATTTGAAAGGAAACACTTTTAAGTTTGTCAAAATGCAAAAGGAATGTAGGAGAGTATTGCACAAAATATCTGGTAAAAGATAAGAGAAAGATAATTTTCCAGCCCAGGTGCAATTTAGATTTTGTGCATGTGCAAAGTTTTAGACTGATCCAGTGAACCATTGAATTTATGTTCAAAATGTTGTATCAAGACTTCCCTAAATGTGCCTAATTTGTTTAGTAATAACTTTTCATGATCAAAATTGTGCACTCTCCTCAAACAGTAGCATGGTATTCTTTCACTGTAATAGCTACTGTAAATTGGACAGTGCAGTTAGATTAACAAGAATTGAAGCTTTCTGCCAATATCAGATATGTCAATGTCCTGGGAAACGTTCTTGTTACTTACAACCTCATGCTAAACGTTTGGGAAAAAGTCTTCCTTCTTTTCACCCTGTCAGTTAGGTTAGTATTGTGGAGTAACTACTATGTTGTTGATCCTTCCTCAGTTGTCTCTTATTACAGTCATTAAAGTAACTGTTTTAAAGTCACCATTGGCCTCGTGGTGAAATCCTCTCGGGCACCTGAGTTAGGAAGGATGCCTGTATCTTTTATTTATTTAATTTTAAATGTTTTATTTAACCTTTATTTAACTAGGCAAGTCAGTTAATTAGGATAGAATACTGGGAAAATGTTGCACAATCCAGGTGTGGAAAGCTCTTTATCTTCTTTGGGCTTGGGGGCAGTTGACGTCTGGATGACAAGCGTGCCCAAAGTAAACTGCCTGTTACTCAGGCCCAGAAGCTAGGATATGCATATAATTTTTGCCTGCCAAATCAGTTGTGTTATACTCACATACATTATTTTAACAGTTTTGAAAACTTTAGAGTGTTTTCTATCCAATAGCTCCTGGGCCTGAGTAACAGGCAGTTTACTTTGGGCACGTCAGTTATCCGAAATTCCGAACAAAAAACAGTCTCCAAAACAGGATCCCCTTCACTGGGCACAAGCTTTTTAGCTGACCTATCCGACATGGATGACCAGGAAACACCTTAAACTTGGGCATGATAAGGGTGCCCATAATTATAATGATTTATATTTCCTTTCAAAGCCAAAGGGAACGCCCCTCTCCTCTCTCTCTCTCTTGCAAAAGCAAGTTAAATAGATAATAAACAAAAGTGAAATAAACAATCTGAAATTAACACGAAATATAACACTTACAAAAGTTTCAAAAGAATAAAGACATTTCAAATGTTATATTGTGGCTATGTACTTTGTTGTAACAGTACAAAAGGGAAAATAAATAAACATAAATATGGGTTGTATTTACAATGGTGTTTGTGCTTCACTGGTTGCCCTTGTGTCAACAGGTCACAAATCTTGCTGCTGTGTTATTTTACCTAATATATATGGTAGTTTATCAAAATTGGATTTGTTTTCAAATTCTTTGTGGGTCTGTGTAATCTGGGGGAAATATGTGTCTCAAATATGGTCATACATTTGGCAGGAGGGTAGGAAGTGTAGCTAAATTTCCAACTAATTTTGTGGGCAGTGTGCACAAAGCCTGTCTTCTCTCAAGAGCCAGGTCTGCCTATGGCAGCCTCAATAGCAAGGCTATGCTCACTGAGTCTGTACATAGTCAAACCTTTCCTTAATTTTGGGTCTGTGTACTCTCTGTGTAGGGCCAAATAACATCCCAGTTTTCTCCGTTTTTTTGGTTGATTCTTTCCAATGTGTGAAGTTATTATCTTTTTGTTTTCTCATTATTTGGTTGGGTCTAATTGTGTTACTGTCCTGAGGCTCTGTGGGGTCTGTTTGTGTTTTTCCAGGCCCAGCTGGCTGAGGGGAATTTTCTCTAGCTCTGGCCATTTTGTGAATTCTTGATTGGTGAGCGGACCTCAAACCTCACAACCATAAAGTGCAATGGGTTCTATAACTGAAGATTTTTTTTCCAGATCCAAATTGGAATGTCAAATTTGATGTTCCTTTTGATGGCATAGAAGGCTCTTCTTGCCTTGTCTCTCAGATCGTTCACAGCTTGGTGGAAGTTACCTGTAATGTGTATGTTTAGGTCAAGGTAGCTGAGTGTGAACACTCTGAGAGACTCTGGGTTGAGTACAGTGAAAAAGTAATCTACAGTACTACTGCCAAGTACTACTGGCAACAACTCCTTTCGTAGGAGTTCCCTCGAAGCCTACCATTGACTATGTACAGACCCAGCGTGCGACAGAGCTGCAGGAGTTTTGACCCATTTTTGTTGGTTGTTTTATCATAGTTGTGTCTAGGGGGGCATTTAAGGGAGGGAATGCTGTCACATCCAGGTAGGTGTTTGTCCTCCTTGTGTGCTGAGTGTCAGATTCTTGTCCCGTTCTGGCGTTTAGGTCGCCACAGACTACTACATGTCCCTGAGCCTGGAAGTGGTTGATCTCGCCTTCTAGGATGGACAAGCTCTCGTTGTTAAAGTATGGGGATTCTATTGGGGAAATATAGGTAGCACACATAAGACACATTTTGGTCTGTTGAGATCATTTCCTTATTCATTTTTAGACAAATGTAAAATGCTCCTGTTTTGACTAATTTAAAAGAGTGGGTTAGGTCTGCTCTATCCCTGTTTCACACCTGTTAGTTTGGTAGATAGGACTACCAGCTCTTTGTAACCTGGAGGGCAACCACCAGGTCCATCTCTTCTATACCATGATTGTTGTAGGACGACTGTCTGGATGTCTGGATTTCCAATTTCGTTAATGAAGTCTGGGTTCCTGCTCTTTAAGCCAAAGGCAAATGACGTCAGACCTTGCGTATTCCCGGATGAGTATATAGTGTTGTTTTTTTCGTGTGGTTTAGGCTCGGATCACTACAGTACGTTTGATCAGGGCATACTGAGCATCTGATAAATGCTTTTAGGTCACAGGATGTGGCTTGAGCAGGTGTATTAGTGGGGGTTTGGCCTGTTGCTCCACTCACCACCCGGGCATCTCTCTCTCTCTCTCTCTCTCTCTCTCTCTCTCTCTCTCTTTCTCCAGCTTGGTCTCTTTCTCTCCTACTGGACAGGGAATAATGGAGATGTGTGTGTGTCTGTCTGCAGCCCATGCCCTGTGGGATGGCACCCCGCCCCAAGGACTCCAGTCCGGAAGAGGAGCTGCTGTCCTGGGGCCGAGCCCATGGCATTGTCCCCCTCAGTGACAAAGGCTGTGGATAGCCCCACGAGCACTGTCACCACGAGACCCATCACAACACTGCCCTACAATGCGCTGTCTGTCACCTGTCAGCTGGCTGGCTGGCTGACATCACCAAGCCCAAATGCAATCACCCATGTCACTGCCACATCCTATGTGCTTTGTTGTCGTGACTATTTAGACTAAAATCCCACGGACTACAGATGAAAATTTGCCTTTTGGCTAAACGTGGCACATTGACATAAGTGTTTATTCATGTGCATTGTCAATGTCAAATGTAATGAGGTTGTTGTTTGGTTCTATGCATGTTTGGTGGCCATTTTCAAGATTTCAGGAAATTCCATGGTGATAATAATGCAAGCTGTGTGAAATTTAAAGTCCAACCAATTTATATACACTATTTACAACCAATACTTCTGGCCATGCATTATGATTGACAGGGAGGCAATTTATATATTTAACAATAATCCATGACTAACTACATTTTCACACATGGTTTGGATTTAAATAACCTTGCGTCACTTGAATTGAGCTGCAGAATAAAGGCTATATCTATAAACTCTGTCGCTATCATATTAATATACTGTACATCAATAGAACAAGTTGTTATTATTTACCAATTTACTGTGGGAAAAAAAACATTTCCTGTCTTTTGGGTAACAGTTGATCAAATGTATTGAATTTATAGTTATTTGGTATGTCTCTTTGTAGATGTCAGATACTTGCCAGGCGGCCATGTTTGATGGTGGCAGTTGAGTGTCTCAGGTTTTCTTCCCAGGGTAGATTCATAATTCTTTGTCCTGCCTTCAAAGCCCTCGGCAGATTAACACGGCAACAAACAGAGCTGTGTGATTTGGCCTGCCGTGTAATTTATGTACCTTCCCTGGCTCAAGGGTTTGCCTCGGCACCTGTTCGGGTCCCACAATAAGCAGTGTGTCCATGCCAAGACTGTTGTGTGAGGAGAGATGGTGACTATGGCTATGGGGGCTGTGCAGGTCAGCTTTTGAAAGACAACTCGTATTTTTTTCTCTCTCTCCTTTTTATCCATATGAGTTGTGGTCGAGAGGGAGGGCATGAGGGGTGCACTTCCAGGCCAGCCAATAAATCCGCGGTGACCTCATACTGTAAGCGAGATAGATTCATCGATAGGCGCAACATAAAAGGCCTCCACTGTGGTAATGCGGACAAGGTGCGCAGGCTGTCTTAACAATGGCTCCTTCTATGGAGTTATTTCAGTGCCAACAGAAATTGTATTTGAATTCCATCATTTCTCACTTGTATGAGGATAATGAATTTGAATTTACATTTTTGGAATTTGGAATCCACAAATTGAATCATTGAATTCATAAACTGAACTTGTATTTCAGGATTTGAAATTGAATTGAGTGAATATTGAATAGTGAATATATATATATATATATATATATATATGTGTAGTTATATATATATATATATATATTCCATTTCAATATAGTAGATATTGCATTCATTGTCTGTTAATCAAGTTTACAAGTTGATCAAAGTTGATCATATTGCTCAACTACTCAGATGCATTCTGATTCAGTTCTCTAAATTCAAAACCAGCGACAACAACCTGGTACTTAGCCAGCCAGGAAAGGTAGAGGAGAAAAGATAGACTCAAACACTTACTGTGGTAAACAGAAGCTTCTGGCGGTTTCTGAAGCCAATGTTGCGACGCGTTGAATTTATTTTCTTCCTATGAATTTGGCCCTAGCATTTGAACAAATTTGGCTATCAGCTATTACATGGACGTGCCTCCAGTTTCCCTCTATGATGATCACAGTCCGCGTTCGAAGGGAGCTTCACAAAAAAATGCAATTTGACCCCAATAAGAATATAGTTGAATAGCCCTGTCATGGCCCTTCTAAAGATAAACTTTCCACTCGCTATTTAATCATCTTGCTCTTGTGACTGGCTGGGCTCAAACCAGGTCTCCTACATGTTGATTCAGGGGAGCACATATGACAGCCACTAATTTGCAATATAGTCTAAGTAATTCACCTGGCTTTTTATAGCGTATAAGGCTTAAGCAGACAGACAGAGTGACAGCAGAGAAGACGATGAGACTGATAGACAGCACAACATGGAGGCTAACAAAATGTCTAAGAGCATAGACACAGTTATAGTGGTGAGTTGTATCTCCACTGGTGTTTTTACTTATTGTATTTGTTTTAACGGAGTGGCTTCCAACTAGACTAAAAGATCTGGAGCTTCCAGAAGCTTCTGCGCATATGTTGATCACGATCTGAACATGTGTACATTCTCTACTTTATGCTCAGAGAACAGGCTACTCAGGTGAAGTTAGAAGTCAAAGCTACATCAAGCAAAATCAATGTATGCAAGATCACATAATGATCACAGTATTCTACATAACAGAACCGAATATAATAGCATAGTATAACATTACTGTAAGACAACAAAAAAACACCACATTTTTATCTCATGTGGCCAAAGCCACTAGGCAAAATACACAGGTAGGATATGCTCCATTTTGTTGGCACCATCTGCTCTAAAATTAGCTCAGTCTGCATAATTTAAAGCAAAACGGTAGGCTACATCAAAAACAACACTGTATTACTCACGATCTAAATGCATATTCATGAAACTGATTGAGATCAAATGGTTGGTTACTAATGTATGGGTAAAACGTGATTATCATTCACGGTTGAACGCGGTGGTGTTTTTGTCTTACCACAACGTTATGCTATTATATTCGTTTCTGTTGTGTAGAATACTGCGGTCATTATGTGAGATATGGCAGACATAATTAAGCTTGGTCTAATTGTATTAAACATGCACCATTCACCTGAGTAGCCTGTTCTCTGCGTGTGAAGTAGCGATTCGATATACACGTTTCGAAAATGGTCCGCACATGCACAGAATCTTTGGGAAGGTCTGGTTCTTTTAGCCAGCGGACTAAAGACCAGGTGAGCTGGCGGCTCACGCAGTGATGTAGGCTGGTGTGGATAAAATGCCAGGGCTGAGCTTGTGTCCCAGTAGCCCCTCGAAACCTTCAACGATAGATTGTGATCTTGATACACAGACCATGAGTGCAATATCTACCATAAAATATTGAATTTGAATATTCAAATAAATAGAAATGTAGTTTTATAACTGAACGCGATATTCACTCAATTCAGTTCCAAAACAGGATGTATTCATTCAATGATTGAATTTCTGCATGACAAATTCTAAAATATGAAATTCAAATTCAATATCCTAATATAAATTCAAAATTCTGGAATTTAAATGTAATTAATGTTGGCACTGAAATCTCTCCATGTCCTTCCTTCACAACATTCAACATGGATGGACTAGACTACTACCCCAGTGACGAGATCTAGTTTGTCACTTGAAGCACCTGAAGACCGAAGACCTGGGATCGGAAGACACCACAAATGTTTCACATTAAGGTTTCATCATTAGGAGGAGGACAGGGTGCAACGGAGGAAGGGGGAAGGGCGGATGGGAATATGATGGTGTGCCGGTGGGTGCATTGATGGGTAACGGTGAGCCCTAATAAAGATGTCCCAAGCAAACATCAAGAGACACAAAGTCTCAATTTCAGCCAAGGTGCTGCCAGGCAGATGTGTAGGCATGAAACCGTGATTGGACCATAACCCGACCTGTCTGCCATGCTAAATCCAAACCTAACAGGCAGAACCTCAGAGCCCTTTTGAAGTGGGTGCCAAGAGGTGTCCGGATCCTTAACGACCGACAATTTATTACAACATTGTCCTGCTGGGAGTGAGAGGTCAAAGTATGCCTGGTGAACCCTAGAAACCCTTCCCCCTCTCCCCTTATTTTTCTCTCCTCTTCTCCTGTCCTGTGCTCCACCCCCTCGTTCACCTCTCCTTTTCCTCCCGCTTTCTTCTCTCCAGCACCTGTTTAACACCTTGGTCCATTTATGAACTTTGTCAAGCTGCTGTTAAGTGTTTCGTGTTACTCTTGCCCTAGTAGGGGTGCAATTGGCTGTGCAAACTGGGGTTGCACGTGGTCGTCTGGACAGGCTGTTAGTAGCCACCTCTTCCCTCCTCGTTACGTGTGCCGCACATGGAGACCGGTAGCCTTGTGGTGACCACGTTAACTCCTTCTCGAAGCATACTGTGAATACAGATCATGAACACATCATTTATGTCGCTTTGCACTGATATGGTAGGAATCAGGATGCATCAACGTTGACTAATTTAGAACGTGTTAAGACCTCTTTAGGTGTGACCTCTTTGATAACGAGGCGTTTGGGGAGGGCTAGATTTAGTGTCATGTTTGGGAGCCTATAAAAAGCAGTTATCCTAGCTAACAAACAGGGATGAATTAGTCCTCTGAACTTGTTTGGTGCTTTTCCAAGTTTCTTTATGTTAAGTTACGTTGGATTTATTTTAACACTTCAGACTTCCTCTCAAAAGGCATTTAAATATGCTCTCAACATCATCATTATTTTTCAAAATGGCACTTCTGTCAGTGTTAATTGAAAATTCAGCACAACCTGGGAGTGACTTAGGCCAAGACCAGATGGCCTTGTAAAATGTAAGAAGAAAGAGCATGTGAAACAAAGCACACATGTCCTGAAATTGCCAAATTCCAAGGGGATTCCCTGCCTTTCATCGAAACAAGTGTGAGGCCGCAGCATTCAACTGAAAAGAAATATGCACAAATTTGCACCCGCTAACATGAAATCACGTTTGCTCTCCTTACTTTGCCCCTGTCTTTTTGACACTGCCAAATAAAAGTATTGGCCTTCACATGGAGTGTGCAAAAGAAAACTTGAGGAGCGAGGAGGGAAAAAAGAAATCAAAGAAAATATCTGGCAGAGAGATTTACGACTGGCGAAGCGTTTTCACTGCCTCTTAACCAGCAGCAGAAGTAGAAGGCTCAGAACTGTGGATCTGACAGCTTGTGATGGGGAAAAAAGAAGATTCCTTAAAATGGCTTTACGACTCTTGTTATCAGGACTAAATAAATCCCACTTTGGAGAGGCCTACTTATTTCACCGCTCTTCTCTTGAGGCCTGGCTGCAATGTTTGAGACTTTTCTTTATCCCTAAATTTGTATCTGTATGTAAACTTGATCTTTGTTGACTGTTTTGAATGAAATCCTGTATTGGTTAGCTTCAGAATACCTTTACCACAAGACAGGTATATTATACAGTGCATTGTGGGTACTGTAGCTATAGTTCCTGAATGATATCAAATTTCTAGTTTTTATTGTCATGTGCATGAGTACAAATGCCTTTCTTGCAAGAGCTTACCTTAACATACCTTATGTTACAAACCCTCCCTGTAATTGTGGATGCCGGTCATGTTCTGCCTCCTCCTTGAAACTGCTGCTAGCTGAATGGTTGTGCCTGTCTTCCATCCATCCTTATCCAATCTCAGATGTTATTACAGGTATTTATGTCTTTGTTTCCCTTCAGTCTTTTATTTTCCCTGTCGGATACAATGTATTTTCCAGCTCTTCTAACTATGCCTCTTCAGTTGTCTCTTCTGAGGAATTTTTTATTGGTTTTGTCTTGTTGCCACACAGTGTGTGTATCCTCTTCAGGTTGGTGAGTGAACATGCACTAAAAATATAAGTCACAGTTTTGACATTATGAGATGCAAACATTGCCATAGCAATGTATACGGTAAGTTCCTGCTATGTTATGTTCTTCTTCCCTATTGCCCTTTGGATGCAACTACTTTTATTCAGATGTGTTATCTGGTACAGGAAATGCCTGGGAAGTTCACCAGTTGCATTGCAACCTTGTTAAATACATGATGCGTGAATGTGTCTGCACGTGTGTGTGTGTGTACAGTACTTAAAGTTGAAGTCGGAAGTTTACATACACCTTAGCCAAACACATTTAAACTCAGTTATTCACAATTCCTGACATTTAATCCAAGTACAAATTCCCTGTCTTAGGTCAGTAAGGATCACCACTGTATTTAAAGAATGTGAAATGTCAGAATAATAGCACAGAGAATGATTTATTTCAGCTTTTATTTCTTTGGTCACATTCCCAGTGGGTCAGAAGTTTACATACAGTCAATTAGTATTTGTTGCATTGCCTTTAAATTGTTTAACTTGGGTCAAATGTTTTGGGTAGCCTTCCACAAGATTCCCATAATAAGTTGGGTGAATTTTGGCCCATTCCTCCTGACAGAGCTGGTGAGAGCTGAGTCAGGTTTGTAGGCCTCCTTGTTCACACACACTTTTTCAGTTCTCCCCACAAATTTTCTATAGAATTGAGGTCAGGGCTTTGTGATGGCCACTCCAATGGGGCGGCAGGGTAGCCTAGTGGTTAGAGCATTGGACTTGTAACCGAAAGGTTGCAAGTTCAAATCCCAGAGCTGACAAGGTACAAAATCTGTCGTTCTGCCCCTGAACAGGCAGTTAACCCACTGTTCCTAGGCCGTCATTGAAAATAAGAATTTGTTCTTAACTGACTTGCCTAGTAAAATAAAGGTAAAATAAAATAAAATAAATAAAAAAATACATTGACTTTGTTGTCCTTAAGCCATTTTGCCACAACTTTGGAAGTATCCTTGGGGTCATTGTCCATTTGGAAGACCCATTTGTGACCAAGCTTTAACTTCCTGACTAATGTCTTGAGCTGTTGCTTCAATATGTCCACATAATTTTCCTTTCTCATGATGCCATCTATTTTGTGAAGTGCACCAGTCCCTCCTGCAGCAAGGCACCCCCACAACATGATGCCGCCACCCCCATGCTTCACGGTTGGGATGGTGTTCTTCAGCCTCCCCTTTTTTTCTCCTAACATAACGATGGTCATTATGGCCAAACAGTTCTATTTTTATTTCATCAGACCAGAGGACATTTCCCCAAAAAGTATGATCTTTGTCCCCATGTGCAGTTGCAAACCTTAGTCTGGCTTTTTTATGGCGGTTTTGGAGCAGTGGCTTCTTCCTTGTTTAACAGCCTTTCAGGTTATGTAGATATAGGACCCGTTTTACTGTGGATATCGATACTTTTGTACCTGTTCCTCCAGCATCTTGACAAGGTCCTTTGCTGTTGTTCTGGGATTGATTTGCACTTTTCACACCAAAGTGCGTTCATCTCTAGGAGACAGAACGTGTCTCCTTCCTGAGCGTTATGACAGCTGCATGGTCCTATGGTGTTTATACTTGCATACTATTGTTTGTACAGATGAACGTGGTACCTTCAGGCATTTGGAAATTGCTCCCAAGGATGAACCAGACTTGGAGGTCTACAATTCTTTTTCTGAGTTCTTGTCAGATTTATTTTGATTTTCCCATGATGTCAAGCAAAGAGGTTTGAAGGTAGGCCTTGAAATACATCCACAGGTACACCTCCAATTGACTCAAATGATGTCAATTGCCCTATCAGAAGCTTTTAAAGCCATGACATCATTTTTTATGGAATTTTCCAAGCTGTTTAAAGGCGTAGTCAACTTAGTGTACGTAATTTTCTGACCCACTGTAATTGTGATACAGTGAATTATGAGTGAAATAATCTGTCTGTAAACAATTGTTCCAAAAATGACTTGACTTGTCATGCACAAAGTAGATGTCCCAACCGACTTACCAAAGCTATAGTTTGTTAACAAGAAATGTGTGGAGTGGTTGAAAAATTAGTTTTAATGAGTCCAACCTGAGTGTTTGTAAACGCCCGACTTCATCTGTATGCACTTACATAATATGCATACGTGTGATATAGCACATAGCTGAGCTCTGTTTTTTTTTGTGGTATGTGTTGTGGTATGTTCTGTCGTGGCATGTTCAACAGGGTCACCTAGTCAAGTCACACATACCTTAAAAAAAATAAAAACATGACAGGAAATAGAGAAGGCTGTCCTGTTTGACTTGGTCATTTATTGCACGTTAGATGAGTGTCATATTCACATAGTTCACAGTGCAATCCTCCAGCTCATTCAAAAATACAGGTCATAAATGGGGGGTTAGACATTTCAGGACAGGCTTTACTTTGTGTCCTCTGAGTTTACAGTATGACCTGTGACACTAGATTGCTAGTGTAATTATAAAATACTGCTTGGAAAACAAATCAATAGGCAATACCACCAAGTCATGTCAAAACAGTTGTCTCCCACTGAGAAAACAGTTGAACCCATAAAACTTAGGAAACAGGAAACTAACAAGGAACAACCGACCAGTGGGGAACCTGTGGGGGGGGGGGGGGGGGGTGTTGGGTCTACTTACCTCTTAGGTGGTATTTGGGAGGTGATATGATGTGGGAGTGTGCCATGTTTCACTCCCCACACCTCACCCACTCTATGGCACTGCCTGAAGCCCATATGGCCAATCACTCAAGTGGCGGAAATGTTTTGAAAGGGATCAGGCAGCAACTCGATGCGGTCCAGTTTCCACAGGGGTCAGTGTCTGGTTGGGATAGCCACTTTGCTACCGGCCGGCCTTTAAAGGACATGCTGATGGACAGTATTCTGACCCCCACAAAACATGAAATAACTAGTGCTCACCAAAAGGACAGGGCCCATGACCTTGAGACAAACAAACCTAAAGAGAGCACAACAATCTAAGAAGAGGCAAAAAAGCAAACAATATATATATATTTTATTTTGTAAAAAGTCATAGGCCTAATCACATTTTAAATTGTTTTTTAGTTTTAGTTTTATGTAGAGAAGTACAAAATTAGGAAAGCGTGTCATATGTTGGTTTAAAATACTAACTACAGGACTACTTCGGTCCAAACGGACTCTTCTCTTTGTGTCTGACCATAAATGTGTTGTGATGGGGCATTCTGGGCTAGCCCGGTAAGAGACCAGTGAGAAAGAGAGTGAGCGACACTTGGATAAAATTTCCTTAGGCTCAAGAGCAGCATTTACGAGTCTGTGACATTATAGCGTAGCGACAGGGTCCCACATCTGTGCAGATTCTCAGCTGCTAGAGCCATTCAGGATGTGGACATTAATATCCACTGGTGGAAAGGTAAGAAACCCTAAGGATTATGGGAGTTATTCTTGAAGACGGTGACACTTTTCCAATGGAGACATGGATAGTCGCCCCCTCCTGTTTTTAGGATTGTCGTCATGCGTCATCTTAATTATCAAACACTGTCATGGTTTTGTGTCATAAAAAGGGTTTGGACAGTGAATCATGGATGCAAATAAATAAAAATCAACAAAAAAGCTATTCTGGCTTATTGCATTGCACACATGACAAAACTGATTTCAGTGTTACACTGCCCCCATGTCATTAAGGCTATTCATACATCTTCAAGCCCGTTTTCTAAAGATAGTGTCCAAAATGGCTGCTTAAACATACAGTATACGTGCAATAAAATCTCAGTGAACATCAGTTCATACTGACAGAACGTTGTTGTTTTCCCTCTTTGCATTCAATTGTATAAAATACATGTAATCATTCTCATAACCAGTCCATGTTGTATGAAAACACCAAAAGGTCATTATTTTTCAGTGATACACAATAGTTATTCTTGTAGAGGGAGAAATGTCAACTTAAATGTCAACCATTGTCCACCTCCACATTTGATCGATTTGTCAGGGCCTACAACTTTTTTTTCCCTCTTCCAAGAGTTCTGCTCCTTGACATAAATCTGAACCTTTTCCGAAGGCAAGGAATGTAAACCCCGAGTTTTACAAGGATAACATGGTTCACAGCAACTATGTCCTTCACTCAGATGTCCAGCTATACCACACGTGAAATACAAACCTAGCCTGATTTGATTGAGAGCCAAGGCCTGACCGTTCTTCAGGTTGTTTGTAAAGCTTCCAGTTAGCATTTTACGGCAGACTTTTCATCCTCCTCAACTGCTCGCAAGCTTTAAAAGCCTGACTAGTTCAGATATTTCTAACGGTGATATGTAGCTTATGTTGCAGTCAGGAGGGGTAATTGCCACGGGAACAGGCTGTAAATGATGGGACCATGCAGATATTGGTTACCTTTCTCAGAAATAGGAGCAACTCCCACTGTGGCCTGGTTTGTACGCGCACCTGTTCCTCCCCTATACAGACAGACACACTCATAGTATGAGCCACACACAATGGCCAATATGCAGCCCACCTGCTCCCAGCATATAACAGGAATTATTGTACTGTAATATTGGTCAAAGGGTAAACCTGTAACAGCCATGGTATAACTGTTTGGACCCACCAAAATGCTATAAATCAGAGACAACACATATATAAAACAAACTACCCCAATATTAGAACAAACTACCCAATAATTTGATTATAATACTGGTTGAAGCATGACTTCTTTCAGCAACTGCTCTCAAGGACTGTGACATGGCTGTATTTGAGGAACAGCTCATCATGTCAATAAGAAGACAACGGCCGATTCTTTTAATAGAAGTCTGCAACCAAATTTGCTGAGGTGGTAAATCACTTAAACAGCTGGGCTACTAACCTAGAGTCAATCTTGTTACGACGTGCAACCCAGTTTGATCTAAATACCACATCCAACCACATATGGATTTTCATACAATGTTTTTTTATAGGACATGTACATTTTTCTTTTTAAATGACGTTGACCTTTGGTCTTTGTCATTATGATTGAGTACCTACAAGTAAACAGTACCAACAATTCTAATTCATGTTCCTGAATTTCTAGAAGGCATGAGAAACATGGGAGAGAAAGTAAGCAGCCGTGTCTTCTTCACTTTGTCTAGCTGCCCGACCTAACTCCGCTGTCAGCATTCCCTCCAGCCTCGCTCTCCTCTCCCCTTTCAGCTGCCAAGTCGTTTGGGCTGATCATGAATCATGTAAATTGATTATGCTGTCACACCTCAAATCCCCCCCGCCCAGGGCTTGACCGCGGTGTGTGTGACTATCGGTCGGTCAAGCCTGCTTAGGGATGCACTGCTGGCCTACCCTGGAGATGGGCCAGCCGGCCGGTCATCCCCGCGGGTCATGCAACCACCTAACCGTGGCGAATGGAAGGAGATCGCTCACGTCGGCAAGAGGGAATGAAGACATCCTGCTTAAAATACCAGAGGCGGCCCAATTTCCCCGCTGTCTTCCCTGTCTCCCCTTCCAGTTCCCCGTCGCCACCTTTTCTACGCGCTAGCCCAGTGTCATCCATCTTAATCCTAGTGCTGACGACACCCTACTTTGGCCAGAGAAGATTCCCACCAACTCCATGGAGATATCTAGAGAAGTTAGGATGAGGAGGAGGAGAATCATGTGTTCCTCGGGTTATTTGCTGGTTAGGAATATCTAAGCCTCAGAATATCTGAAGAAGCGAATAGGATTCAGTAAACCAATATTAGCGAGTTAATCCTATTAAAAGTTTGAACTCGCTCCAGAACAAATAAAGGGTGTTGAAAAGTAATGTGCTTGTTTTTATAGTTACATGTCATTGTGATTACCTTGACCTGAAGCAGTCTGAACGATTCCCTGGTCATTTTCCCCTCACAAATCAACACTTTCTGATCTTCTTTGTTTTTCCATATTGTTGATACTTCATCCAAAACATTAGATAAAAGGAACCTGAGTTTACAAACAACGCAACAATGTGATACTTACAAAGTGGAATGGAGTGTTTGGCTTTGCCAGACATAATGGGACCCATCTCATCGAAAAAGGTTGACTCAAGTGCCAAAAGGTACATGGAAGCACCTGGATAATCATCAAGACTCTTGAAAAAATTTTCTATGGACAGATGAATCAAAATTATACCTTTTTGCATGACACGGATCAAATCAAATGGTATTGGTCACATACACTTGTTTAGCAGATGTTATTGCGGGTATAGCGAAATGATTGTGTTCCTAGCTCCAACAGTGCAGTAATATCTAACAATACACAACAATACACATACTTCTAAATTTAAAAAAATGGAAATAAGAAATATATAAATATTATGACGTGCAATGTCGGAGTGGCATTGCTAGAGGCATCACTACAGGCCCTGAGTTTGATTCCAGGCTGTATCACAACCGGCCGAGATTGGGAGTCCCATAGGGCAGCGCACAATTGGCCCAGCCAATTGTCCGGGATAGGGTTTGGGTAGGCCGTCATTGTAAATAAGAATTTGTTCTTAACTGACTTGCCTAGTTAAATAAAGGTTAAATAAAAAATTCATAAAATTAAAGTGACTACTGTTCCATGTCTATGTATGAAGGGCAGCAGCAGCCTCTAAGGTGCAGGGTTGAGTAACCGGGTGGTAGCCGGCTAGTGATGGCTATTTAGAGATAGCCACCTTTTTTGAAATGTTTGCCTAAATGGCATATCCAAATCTTACTGATCCAAATCTCCCTGAAGCAAGGATATGTATTTTCTTGGTGCCATTTGAAAGAAAACACTTTGAAGTTTGTGTAAATGTGAATTGAATGTAGGAGAATATAACACAATAGATCTGGTAGATGAAAATATAAAGAGAAAACCAACCAGTCTTTTTCTACCACCATCTTTGAAATGCAAGAGAAAGGGCATAGTTATAGCCATCACTCTGGTTGTAATTCTGATAGTGTCCACAAGTTGTCAGCAGTTTATGTGTAAAGATTCAGATGGGTAACTTGAAAAACTAATAAACATCAAGACTTTTAGTGTGAAGTACCCATGTACATTTGGGCATATCGTGAAGGAGTCATTCGCATTCATATTATATTATTTTTCTGCAATAATATCGTCAAATCTGTATACTTTGACTTTGATTTAGCTTTCCAAGTATTAGTAGCCATATTATAAGTCCAACATTTGCAAAACAACCAGTTTTCATATCTTCATAACTCTGAAAATCCTTATAATTATTGTCCAAAATGAAAAAGCATGCTGTCATACAAGGTTAGTAGCTACATTTTACGACATATACATTATTCAGTAAAGCCCAGCTCATTGTCTATCTATCTATCTAGCTTTGTTTGACCCCAATTGGTGCTTATTTGACAAAGATACAGTCAATACAAAGATACAAAGATACAAAGATACAGTTCATCGGCGTGCCATTAAGGCGTCACTCACTCACCAAATATGATGTCCTATAGGATATATACTACACCCCTAATGAAAAGAGTGAAGTCTTGTTACCTTCTAGGATCTCTGAGGAATAGATACGAACGTGATTTGACTCGTTGAAACAACGAGTGAGATATTCATAGGTTACTTTCTTTGTAAATTTGAACAAGCGGAAATACAAAATCGATCGTGCATGCTATATGGATCATTTTAGGATATGAAAAAGGATTTTATCTAACAAAACAACACTTCAATGTTATCTCTCGGCCCCTTTGGATGATAAATAAGAGAAAGATTGCAGAATGTAAGTGAACATTTAACCTTCAGAGGTGAATTTATCAAACCTATCGCAAAGAAAAAAGTGTTTTGTTGTTAGGAGCTTTCCTCAAACAATATCATGGCATTTTCCACAGTAATAGCTACTCTAAATTGGACAGTGCAGTTATATTAACAATAATCTAAGCTTTCAGCCAATATAAGACACTTATACGTACCAACATTTGTTGTTTCTCTAAAATCGGCGATCTTGACATAACGCACTGCATGATTTACAACTGTCCCGTTGACGGAATGACGATCCTTAAGAGGTTTTTAACTATCTGATGGCCTTAATTAAGCTAGAAGTTGTTTTTCAGTCAATCGGCCCCAGCTTTGATGCACCTGTACTAATCTCATTTTCTGGGTGACAGCAGGGGGAACAGGCTGTGGCTCGGGTGGTTGATGTCCTTGATGATCTTTTTGGCCTTCCTGTGACATCAGGTGCTGTAGGTGTCCTGGAGGGAAGGCAGTGTGACACTGGTGAGGCTGTTGCGCCTTCTTCACCACACTGTCTGTGTGGGTGGACCATTTCAGACCATCAGTGATGTGTATGCCAAGGAAATTAGGTGCGTGCTCCCTCTGCTTTTTCCTGAAGTCCACGATCAGCTCCTTAGTTTTGTTGAATATCTCGTCATTGTTGGTAATCAGGCCTACTCTGTGTCATCTGCAAACTTGATGATTGAGTTGGAGGCGTGTGTGGCCACGCAGTCATGGGTAAAAACGGAATACAGGAGGGGGCTGAGTACGCACCCTTGTGGGGCCCCTGCGTTGAGGATCAGTGAAGGGGAGGTGTTGTTTCCTACCTTCACCATCTGGGGATGGGCAGCCCGTCAGGAAGTCCAGGATCCAGTTGCACAGGGTTCAGATGCAGGGCCCCAAGCTTGATGATGAGCTTGGAGGGTATTATGGTGTTAATGGCTGAGCTATAGTCAATGAACAGCATTCTTACATAGGCATTCCTCTTGTCCAGATGGGATAGGGTAGTGTGCAGTGCAATGGCGATTGCATCATCTATGGACCTATTAGGGCAGTAAGCAAATTAAAGTGGGTCTAGGGTGCCAGGTAAGGCAGAGGTGATGTGATCCTTAACTAGCCTCTCAAAGCACTTCGTAATGACAGAAGTGAGAGCTACGGGGCGATTTAGTTCAGTTACCTTTGCTCACTTGGGTACAGGAACAATGGTTGACATCTTGAAGCAAGTAGGGAAAGCAGACTGGGATAGGGAGAGATTGAATATGTCCGTAAACACTTCAACCAGCTGGTCTGCGTATGCTCTACGCGGCGATAGTCATTTAGTTCAGTTACCTTTGCTCGGCGTCTGGGCCGGCAGCCTTGCGAGGGTTAACACGCTTAAATGTCTTACTCACCTCGGCCACGGGGAGCAGGCAGCGTCAACGGCATTCTGTCTGTAGACCCTGCCACATACGTCTCGTGGCTGAGCAATTGAATTGTGACTCCATTTTGTCTCTGTACTGATGTTTTGCCTGTTTGATTGCCTTACAGGGGGAATAGTTACACTGTTTGTATTCAACCATATTCCCAGTCACCTTGCCATGGTTAAATGCGGTGGTACAGGCTTTCAGTTTAGCGCGAATGCTGTCATCTATCCACAGTTTCTGGTTTGGGTAGGTTTTAATAGTCATAGTGGGAACAACACCCCCTATACACTTCCTGATGAACTCAGTCACTGTGTCCATGTATACATCAATGTTATTATCTGAGGCTACCCGGAACATATCCCATATCCCTGTCCCATTATGCCTGGCGAAAACCAAACACTGCATTCCACAGTAAGAACCTTATACCAATGGTCAAGTATGGTAGTGGTAGTGTGATGGTTTGGGGATGCTTTGCTTCTTCAGGACCTGGATGACTTGCCTTAATAGAAGGAACAATTAATTCTGTCTTTATCAGATAATTGTACAGGAGAATGTCAGGCCATCCGTCTGTGAGCTGAAACTGAAGCACAGCTGGGTCATGCAGCAAGACAATGATCCAAAACACACATTCATGTCTACATGAAAAGGGCTAAAAACCAACACATTTGAAGTTTTGGAATGACCTAGTCACAGTCCAGACCTAATCCCAATTGAGATGTTGTGGCAGGACTTGAAACGAGCAGTTCATGTTCGAAAACCCACAAATGTCGCTGAGCTAAAGCAGTTCTGCATGGACGAGTGGGGCGAAATTCCTCCACAGCAACGTGAGAGACTGATCAACAACTACAGGAAGCGTTTGGTTGCAGTCATTGCAGCTAAAGGTGGCACACTGAGTATAAGGGGGCAATTACTTTTTCACACAGGAGCATCGGGTGTCGCATAAAATAAGTATGTAATTGTTGTGTTATTTGTTCACACAGGTTCCCTTTATCTAATATTACGTTTTGGTTGAAGATCTGATAACATTCGGTATCAAAAAGTTGAGGAAATTATACTTTATACTTTTCACAGCAATAGCGCATCCAAAACAACCAGAAATGTTTCATGTGTCCTCTGTTCTTTTTTCATGTCAACACGGAGTCTGCTAGCCAGGCGTACACTCCCCAGCCCAAGCTTTCATTCAAACTCCACTAATGGCTTCTGCAGATTGCTGTTCTTTTTTATTGTCAGGATAAATCTGCTGTAACAAGCTGAAAACACCCGTAAATCTGGCACTGGGCTCAGGTTGCAAAGAGACTTTAAGGGTTAGCGTTGCTATGGTGATGCATCAATCCTTCTGCAGGCTGAGGAGTGTGCCGTAAAAGAGTGGACTGTGTGTGACAGCATTACTATTGTTATTGTGGGGCGACCATTAAAGCATTCTTTGAGGACACAGATTGAGAAGACCTACTTAACCTCTCCCCAGCATGTCTGCACTTTGGGCTTTACGTGCTTCTTTTGAGTGCACCAGCACATGTTCATCTATGCTCACAATATCATTCATTCAAATACACTTTGTGGTACTTTAAATAACACCATAAATACTTGGAATATGAAATAACTATGTAAATATGTGGTAACTATTTCTAGTTAATTAACTCATGAGAGATGGTAGCACATGTATGGTAATGAAGGGAAGAAACAGGGAGTCTTTCAAGAAGTGCTTTAAATGATACTTATTGACATAGGCCAGAAGGAGTGCCCCCTACTGGCCCCTTGAACACCCCTTCCAACAGCATCGGGTCTCCCATCCACATATTGAGAATGTTAAACTCTGGCCTAGCTTCAGATTAAAGCAAGGGTTGGGATGTTGGATAGCATGAAAAATGCCACAAACCAAATAAAATAAAAATACAATATAAATAAGATTAATTGAGGTATTTCAATAAGGGTTTATAAGGAATGCAGATGCATTTTAAAACCTAGTAGCTCTTGGAAAAACTGCTACAGTTAAATGGTAATAAGTGCCAAAATTAATCATTTTCTAAAAAAGGACATGGCATCCAATTTTCAGTATACAGTCGAACAGTGTCATGGGATTGGCACCTGACCCTGTATGCTGTCTAGTTGTGACACCTCAGTGATGGACACAGACTCTAATCAACTTTGAATTTGCCACTATCGAAAAACTTCTGCCCACACAGCCATTTGAGAATGATCAAGCATGACTGACTTTACTGTCAAATTGGGAACGACAAGAAGTCATTGTGTACCTAATTTGAAGGTATTGACCACAATGCTGGTAGATTGTACTTGCTCTTCAAGTGTGCCTATGTTTTACGCATTTCCCAGAACACCTTCTTTAGCCATAGCCTGCTGACCCTCTGTGCATCCTTTGGTTCCAGTTGACAGAGGATGGATGCCCAAATGCCATGGTCTTTGACAATGGTTTAATGTGATATATCTATCCTTTAGGTAATTTGATCAAACGTTCCAAACCAATAGGGAGAAAAAGATTTTCACTCTGTGGAAAAAGTGGGGTGAGTGAGAGTCATTATTGGGCAGTCATTAAGTCAGCACCATTGACTTGTCCTTTTCATGTTATCACTTTGTCAGGACAAAATCATTTGGGACCAAACCACCAGCACTGTTCATTTTCAAAAATGGCATAAAAATGCAATTAAAATAAAATAATATTCTCAATCCTAAAAAAATGTGTCAGTAAATCGTATTGTTACGTACGAGAAAGCCTGGGTGACTTTTCTTTTTATTTTATTTTTTTTACTGCAAGAGGATTGTCTTTTTTATTTTGACTGCAGAGTAGCCTAATCATTTTGGGGTTATTTAATTTATGAATAAATGTTCTACCTTGTACTGTTTTGTTATTTTTACTACAATTATGCTGTTGTGTAGTTGTTCAAATCAATCCAAATTCTCATCTTTCATTGCGGTGTTGGGAGCAGGTAGAATATGAAAAAGAATGTGCCCACAATGGATTGGTCATTTTTTTTCCTGACAGAACCTATTGTGTTTTCCATTTTACTCACTTTGGATGAAGGTAAGTTACGTATTCTGTTCTGCTTACTCTGTCACTAAAAGTGTGTTGCCCAAATTTCGCTACACTGCCACAAAAAAATAGTAACATATGTTCCTTGTAAACTTTATTCATGCATTGAGTCATAATTCAGATTTGTTTAAATGTTATCTTTGTGCTCTGCTCAACATAATTTCTGAACACATAGCTATAGCTAGCAATCAGTGTTTTTAGCATTTTATCCATGTAATGTTAGCTTTAGCGTGTTAGCTTATACCTACACTGTGATCTTTCCTTTGGTAAAATGAGTATTCATTGTGTTTTCACTGGTCAGACACTGAGTGTTATTGCTTTGTTAACAGGTGTGGATGGTGTAAGACTGGTGGCATATTGACAAGACAATTGCAAATGGTTTGTTTTTTATTTTATTTTTCACATTAATGCATTATACTGTCAATTTGTTATAATTTAAATTTTAGTAAGACTATTAGTGTAAGCCATTACATACTGTAAACTAAGACAGAGAGCCTCTCTCTAAGACAGAGAGCCATATCACAACCTCTAACTAAGGAGCATTCAACATTTTTTACTGCTCAGCCTTAATTTCTTCAAGTTCAATATTTTCTTTATAAGCCACTGGCATGGTAATTGTATAATTGTGTAACTGAACAATTATGGATTAAGACCAGTGGTGTAGTGGAGGTTAAGTGCAAGTAAACACAACCAGCTATAACTGATGTCTTGAGATGTTGCTTCAATATATCCACATAATTCTCCGTCCTCATGATGCCATCTATTTTGTGATGTGCACCAGTCCCTCCTGCAGCAAAGCACCCCCACAACATGATGCTGCCACCCCTGTGCTTCACAGTTGGGATGGTGTTCTTCGGCTTGCAAGCCTCCCCCTTTTTCCTCCAAACATGACGATGGTCATTATTGCCAAACAGTTCTATTTTTATTTCATCAGACCAGAGGACATTTCTCCAAAAAGTACAATATTTGTCCCCAAGTGCAGTTGCAAAGCGTAGTCTGGCTTTCTTCTGACGGTTTTGGAGCAGTGCCTTCTTCCTTGCTGAGTGGCCTTTCAGGTTATGTCGATATAGGACTCGTTTTACTGTGGATATAGATACTTTTGTACCTGTTTCCTCCAGAATCTTCACAAAGTCCTTTGCTATTTTTCTGGGATTGATTTGCACTTTTCGCACCAGGAGACAGAACGCGTCTTCTTCCTGAGCGGTATGACGACTGCGTGGTCCCATGGTGTTTATACTTGCGTACTATTGTTTGTACAGATGAACGTGGTACCTTCAGGCATTTGGAAATTGCTCCCAAGGATGAACCAGACTCGTGGAGGTTTTTGTCTGAGGTCTTGGCTAATTTCTTTTGATTTTCCTTTGATGAGGAGTGATCAAAGGAAGTGATTTTGAAGGAGTGATTTTGAAGGTAGGCCTTGAAATACATGCACAGGTACACCTCCAATTGACTCAAATTATGTCAATTAGCCTATCAGAAGCTTCTAAAGCCATGACATAATTTTTTGACCCACTGGAATTTTGATATAGTGAATTATAAGTGAAATAATCTGTCTGTAAACAATGGTTGGAAAAATGACTTGTGTCATGCACAAAGTAGATATCCTACCCGACTTGCCAAAACTATAGTTTGTTAACAAGAAATTTGTGGAGTTGTTGAAAAACGAGTTTTAATGACTCCAACCTAAGTACATGTAAACTTCCGACTTCAAGTGTTTTATAATTGTGAACGCAGTCATTTGGCTGACCATTAACCGTCATCTGAAATTCCATGACCGTCACAGCCCTACATAAGGTAGAGTTGGTCGTGTATTTCTGTCAAAAATGTATTTGTTGAAGTGGCTATTGTACCAAACTGTTGTAAAGTTTGAAACATTAAAATATATGTTGTGATTAGTTTAGCATCACAGGAAGTCAAAGACATTCAGTCAGACGACTGACCTCAGTTTGCTCTTCATAAAGTCATCAGCGGTTGATGGGAACCACATGCCAGCAATCTGTTTCAATGAATAGTTAGGTATAATGTAAGACTTGGAGAATGACATGGGTCCTATCAAGGTGAACTCTCTGTGATATATTCTGACGAGCTGAGAGTGCACCCCTCTCTCTAAGTACTCTGTCTTTTCTAGGCTATTAGAACGTTTGGCTCACGCTAGCTGTTGAAAGAGGCCTGACAATGGATAAGTTCAAGAATGGCAGAATTGCTTTGGAAAATGTTTGAAGTGTGCAAGAACACCATATATACAAAAGTATGCGGAAACCCTTTCAAATTAGTGGATTCGATTATTTCAGCAACACCCGTTGCTGACAGGGGTGTAAAATTGAGCACACCGCCATGCGATCTCCATAGACAAAACATTGGCAGTAGAATGGCCTTACTGAAGAGCTCAGTGACTTTGTACATGGAACCATCGTAGGATGCCACCTTTCCAACAAGTGCCCTGGTCAACTGTAAGTGCCGTGGAAACATCTAGGAGCAACAAAGGCTCAACCGCAAAGTGATAGGCCACACAAGCTCACAGAACGTGATCGCTGAGTGCTAATGCGCGTAGCACATTAAAACCATCTGTCCTCGGTTGCAACACTCACTAACGAGTTCCAAACTGCCTCTGGAAGCAAAGTCAGCACAATAACTGTTCGTCGGGAGCTTCATGAAATGGGCTTCCATGGCCGAGCAGCCGCACACAAGCCTAAGATCACCATGTGCAATGCCCATGGTGGCTGGAGTGGTGTAAAGCTTGCTGCCATTGGACTCTGGAGCAGCAGAAAAGCGTTCTCTGGAGTGATGAATCACGCTTCTTCATCTGGCAGTCCGACAGACAAAGCTGGGTTTGGCGTATATCAGGACAATGCTACCTGCCCCAATTCATAGTGCCAACTGTAAAGTTTGGTGGAGGAGGAATAATGGTCTGCGGCTGTTTTTCATGGTTCCGGCTAGGCCCCTTAGTTCCAATGAACGGAAATCTTAACGCTACCGCATACAATGCTATTGTAGATGATTCTGTACTTCCAACTTTGTGGCAACAGTTTGGGGAATGCCTTTTCCCGCTTCAGCATGACAATGCCCCCATGCACAAATCCGAGGTCCTAACACAAATGGTTTGTCGAGATCATTGTGGAAGAACTGGACTGGCCTGCACAAAGCCCTGACCTCAACCCCATCGAACGCCTTTAGGATGAATTGGAACGCCGACTGCGAAACAGGCCTAATCGCCCAACATCAGTGCCCGACCTCACTAATGTTCTTATGGATGAATGGAAACTAGTCCCCACAGCAATGTTCCATCATCTTGTGAAAAGCCTTCTCAGAAGAGTGGAGGCTGTAATAAGAGCAAAGGGACTCCACATTGTATATCAGCAACTCCACATCGTTTATCACTCATCTTCACTAGTTGTTCTTATCATTGACCTTGGGGTCAAGTCAAGAAGGAAAAATGTTACCTTTCAGTGTATGCTACATGTGACAGTTGAGTGACAGTTGAATACAAGAGCTTGTTTTGTATTTTTTACAATAAGACTAATTGTTGAAGTCTCTCCGATACCACTCCCATTTAGATGTAAGTTCCTTAAAAAAAAGGGTTTTGTGCATTTGATTAATTTCTAATTTTGCTATGGGAACGTTGTTCCTGAGCCCTCACATTGACGTGGTTGTTCCAAATGTTTGACTGAACAAACTCAGAAAACGCCTGACCTCTCTCTGCCATGTCCCCTGTCCCATCATGGAATCCTTCCTCATAAAACAAAGTGATAAATGTTCAAAGGTGGACCAGGTTCATTTTATAAGATCCAAAGTAAGAGGGAAAAACGAAGTGATTGAGCAGGGAACATCACTTGCTGCCGAGCCATTTCGTATTTGATTGATCTACAGCCAAACATGAAGTCTGTGATTGTGAAACGCTGGATCTGTTAAGGAACAACTGGCATTCATTAATGCATTTCGGGGCAGCTCAGACCAGGACCTGGCAGTCAATGTGAGAGTGAATGAATCAAGGGGAGGGTTAGTTGGAGACCAGTGAGGCTAGAGTGTGAGATCTCTCTTTCACCACCTGTTCTGGTTCCTTGTCAGGACACCTTGCTGGAAGTGGTCTCCGTCGAATATGGACTGCTCAGGTGGAGGATCACATAACACCTAGAATCAGATTCAAGAGCCAGAGGTTTTCTTTGATCTTATTCCGGTCAGTCTCGTGGTGATTTAGGCCCTAGGTGAAGTAGAAAGAAAGCGCAAATTGGCCATCATTTGACAGGCAACAAGTGCTTGACTTGAGACTGAAAGAAGTTTGCTGTACACAACAACCAGGAGCATTGTAATTTATTGTTAAATTATTGAATAACGATTATTGAATTATTAGGTTCTAGTTTGTACTATGTCAATATTTTTTTTTACACTTGTGCCACAGCTCTGAAAATGTGCCTGGCTGTCACGCCCTGATCTTAGTTATCTTTGATTTCTTTATTATTTTGGTTAGGTCAGGGTGTGACAAGGGTGGTTTGTTTAGTTGTTGTATTGTCTAGGGGGTTTTGTATGTCTATAGGTTTTTTTAAAGTCTAGGTGTTTATATGTCTGTGGTTGCCTAGATTGGTTCTCAATCAGAGGCAGCTGTTTATCGATGTCTCTGATTGGGGACCATATTTAGGTAGCCATATTCCTTGGGTAGTTTGTGGGTTGTTATTCTATGTTTAGTTGCGTGTCTGCACTAGCGTCACGGTTCGTTTTGTATTAGTTTTGTTCAGTGTTCGTTCTTCTATTGTATGTACGCTTACCACACTTGGTCTCCTCATTATGACGACCGTGACACTGGCAGTTTTTAGGATATGGAATAAGCTTCCATTAATATATTCCTATTGTTGTATTTTTATTTTATCTTCCAAAATGTTTACTAGGAATCAGACCCAAGACAATTTCTGTCTCCGATCCCAAAAAAGGGTCATATCAAATAAATCACACTTAAAACCCCTTAATTTCGTACGTCAAACCTGTCAGAACCTCAGTGCCTCACCACATCAATGTGATTGCTTCTCAAATCCTTTGACCCAATGAGGTGGTTGCCAGGATACAGCCCAGCATTGCTAAAATCCCAGTAAATACTGGACTTAAGCGTCTGCTGACAGCTAAGTGAAATGCACATTTCCTGGCCGTATTTTTTTTTTAAATTAAACAAAGAAATAGCTGTAGTTGTGTGCTTTTCTACCAGAGCATCTGTTTGGGATCTGTTTTTATTTCCCTCCATTAAATTTGCCTTCCCCTTCGAGATATGGCTCCCTTGAATGCTCACCCTTTCTGTGAATGCTGCAGGATATGAAAATGTTCATTCCGCATGCCAAAGCTGGTTATCGCCCTCATCAAGCTTTCATCAATTATTTAGGCCTTTCTCATGCGTGCTAGATCAAACATCGCCGCGAGTTTGCAATGATTTCTCAAGACTTCAGAATGAGACTTCAGAACTCAGAAGTGTGTAAAACAGTGAGATAAATGTGATGTTACAGAACGGAACGGAAACATCGAAGTAATAGAAAACTTTCAAAGAGAAAGAGTAGAAAGTCATAAATTGCAATCACATGTGAGTTGTCTTCCTCCCACAATGTTATTAAGAGGACATTAAGAAGAGCTGAGCACAAACAAAAAAAGAATCAGAGTATCTTGATGTCACAGTCGCCAGCGGTCTTTCAAATTCTCTCGAAGTCTCACGCTTCTTAATACATCTGTCATAGCTTGTCAAGCCTTGTATGACGAGTCGGATCTTTCAGGCAGTAACGTGTACGAATTTCCTGTAATTTCTCCTATCCATCTCTAATCTTGGCTAATGAAATTGTCATCCGACACCAAGTTTGAGGAACGCTTGGGGAAGAGACAGTCTATAATTGCCAGGATAGAGCTGTGGTCCCAAGAGACCTATCTATCAGTAAATCTTGTTATTGTTCAGATGATGAAAATTACATTTAGCTGGATTGTGATTTTCTTCCAATAAAATATTTTTTTTGTAAGCAAATATCCCACGTCTCAACAAGGTACCTGTGGTACATAAAGTTTTGTTCAGATGCATAATTCATGTGGAATCCTAAAATGGTCCTGAATAAAGAGAGACAGTAATGACATTTTCTTTTTTTTAGGCACCATCTCCGCTATGGTTCGTTGGACATAGCCCATGGAGAAATGAATGGCGCTTTTTGGAGGGTTTTTGGATAAACGCCGAAAATAAGGTCTGTGGTAAACAGGCTTAGGAGATCTTATACATTTTGTTCTATGGGATAATCGTCAACATCACTTACGATGGTGGCCTCCCGGGTGGCGCAGTGGTTAAGGGCGCTGTACTGCAGCTCCAGCTGTGCCATCAGAGTCCCTGGGTTTGCGCCCAGGCTCTGTCGTAACCGGCCGCGACCGGGAGGTCCGTGGGGCGATGCACAATTGGCCTAGCGTCGTCAGGGTTAGGGAGGGATTGGTCGGTAGGGATCTCCTTGTCTCATCGTGCACCAGCGACTCCTGTGGCGGGCCGGGCGCAGTGCGCGCTAGCCAAGGTTGCCTCCGACACATTGGTGCGGCTGGCTTCCGGGTTGAATGCGCGCTGTGTTAAGAAGCAGTACGGCTGGTTGGGTTGTGTATCGGAGGACGCATGACATTCAACCTTCGTCTCTCCCGAGCCCGTTCGGGAGTTGTAGCAATGAGACAAGATAGTAGCTACTACAACAATTGGATACCACGAAATTGGGGAGAAAAAGGGGGTAAAATTAAATTTAAAAAATAAAAAAACATCACTTACGATGAATTTTGAAGCATTTATGTAATAAAAAAAGCACATAAAGTCTTACCTTTATTTTACTAGGCAAGCCAGTTAAGAACAAATTCTTATTTTCAATTGTTGTAGTAGCTACTATCTTGTCTCATAGGAACAGTGGGTTAACTGCCTTATTCAGGGTCAGAACGACAGATTTTTATCTTGTCGGCTCTGGGATTCGAGCTTGCAATCTTTCAGTTACTAGTCTAACGCTCTAACCACTAGGCTACCTGCCGCCCCTAACCACTAGGCTACCTACTATCCTACATAATTCATGAAGGTCATGTTAACTGACTGATATTATCTCATAAGCCTGTGTTAACCTCAGACCTTATTTTGGGGGTTTATCCCAAAACCCCATTCATTTTGCCCATAGGGATGGCTGAACAAGCCAGAGGTAACTAATTTCCCGGGTTTTAGGACTTCAAACTGCCGAGCTCTATAGATCTGGAATAAATCAACTCAGTTATACAGCAGAAATATGCCTCTGCCATAGTAGTCATGTGTGTTATTACTAAGAGTACTCCAGCCAGGTGATTGGTGGAATTAACTTGTGCTCTATGGTGAACTTGATATCACTGCCACAGTTGTTATTATGTACAAAGTGCTCTTTCTATTTACATTTTCATTATTTTATTTCACTTAGTCCTGCATGTTGGATCTCAAAGCCTAAGATTTTCACTGTGCCCTGCAATCACACCTGCAACCCTGTACGTTTGATTGTGTGTGAATCTGAATGTCTTGATCCTTTTTGAAAATCATGTGAAAGTTGACTGTTAGAAAAAAAATGAAATGGACGTTGTCAATTCATATGGAACCATACAATGTTCAACAGAAAACATGGGGATTCTTTTTGTGATCAGGCTCTCTTAGACTTAACATTACTGGGTCTGTATCATCTCAACGTTAAACAGACACAATGCAGTAGCACAGATAGTTTGCCTCATAGAAAGCCATAAGAACCCTTCCAAAAAATATTTATGTTTTAGAGGTCAAAAAGGTACGCTAGTCCACTGTAACAATGAACAAACTGTGAGAACTGCTCTTTATTAATATAGTATGGTCTCATTGTATCCATGTCCTTTTCTGGAACCCCAGAATTGATGTTCCACGGGGAGAATTCTACCACCCCCCTTTCTTGTAGCTGCTTTAGAGGCATTCTGGACTGATTTGGAGGATATCGTAAAACAAATGATACATTTGTACCCCTGTCAACTGGGGCTGTGAGTTGAAGATTTCCTCCTGGAATCATGCAAGAATACCATATATTCCAACTGATTGCTACTCCCTCAACTGGAAGCAGAATACATTACATCATTAAGGTAGAAATAACTTAGCCTTTGTTTTCAGCTATTGTTCTGACATCTAACAGCCTGTTTGATGTAACAAAGATGTATGCAAAGAGACAGACATTGAACATGTGTCTCTTGATGCACAGCCGTACTTTAGCAAAGGAAAGAAGGCACATTAAACTTGTTTTGAGAGGAGCTACATTTGTCATGTAGACCACTGTACCGTTGAACATCTCTCAAAGTGTCCTTTGTACTGTATCTATAGATAATATTTTGTAACTGCCGCTACACATCCATCAAAGGTTGCATAAACTATGATGTTTTCTCATAAATATCTACTCATACTACCTTTTGATACATTTCCACTGTGCATATAGACAGGAACATTATTCTATCCTGTTGAGGATATATTTCATGAATTCTCCCATTGACAATGACAGTCCGGACATCCATTAAAGATGGGACAAACAGAAGTTCATTTGTGATCTCCAGCATATGCTCTGGCTCTGTAAACAGATCAATTAACTATTTGCAATCCTCTTGAAGTGTAAATGGTATCCCGACCTAGATCCTATTGTGCTCAGAGAGATTAGCATTATTTGAGCCGTGCCTTTGGATTACACGGTGTGAGAAATGTGCCTTGAAGGTTCAAGGGGCCTGGGGAGCTGCCGCCGCTGCATCTCTGCCATGGTGGTGGCTGGTAATCCCCAGGCCAGAAGCAATAAAACTCTGGTTTCTACTGTACCTGCCAGCTGACCGTCTTAGTATATTTGAAGCATAAATAGCATGAAATTCCGAGGGCCATATCAAAGCCCCAGCCTTGTCATTATGACATCAGAGCCCTCTGAAGTCAACAAGCATGAAGGCGCACTGGAGCTCTGTGTGGGTTCACAGCCTCGAAGGGGATCGCTTATAATTAGGGGGGTAGAGGTGGGGGAGAAGGGGGGAGAGAGAAAGGATTATATCTATCACCATACTGACCGACTCCCCTCTAGAAGTCTGCCCACCGTTTCCCTGGCAACATCTCCAACTGTTATGACACTCGACTCGGCAATAAAGATGGCGGCGGTGTTGTCAACGCAGCATGAAAGCGGGTATCAAATATTTTTTTGCCCAATGAGGAAAACAAATGAATGCATGATTTGACTGCATGAAATGAATACATTTATGAGGATTCTGATGATGCCGTTTACATTTTTGCCCACTGCTGTGCATGTCTTCGTGGGTGTCATACTGCTGAATATTACTGAGCCCGGAAGTTTGGCACTGTGGTGTGATTGAGGATTCACCAGGTGGAGGGGTTGCTACTAGCCTGTTGTTGTGGTCTAGACTGTGTGTGAAGTTTAGTCTGAGCACCTTTTTGATGCCAGTCGTTGTATATATATATATACACTTCTCTTGAGTAAACCATCATTTTATAGTTAATAGTTAATCCTGCCTGTTCTAATGCGTTTGAGGGTTAAACTCTGTATGGATACCAATGGGCTCTTTTCTACAAAGACAGTTTGGTCCCTTTTTACAAACCAAACCAATCTTGGTAGGTATAGTACGTAGACAGAGGCTTGCTTTGAATCACTGGCTCCAGATAGATCAAACCCAATCAACAATATGCTTGGACGTGTTGACAGAAGCTCTTCCAGCAAAGCACTCATTTGAGTCAAAACCAATGAAATGGCTCATTTGAAATGCACAAACCCACTATTCTGAGCAATTGGCTACAGACATATAAATCACTTAGCCAATTATTAACTCTATGGAGCACACTATTCTTTTTAAGAAAACCGTGTTTTTCATGGAAACGATTGCAATCATTTAAGATGGAGAAATCAACAGCTTCTTTAATTTAGCTTCAAACAGAATATTTGTTGATTCCCCCCCAAAAATGTGTCTTAAGGTTTTCATGACTTTCTGTCATGGTTTCACTGTTGTTGTTTATTTGTAAGTACTGAGTAGTGCTGTTATGCTCAGTACACTGAGTGTTTTTTTTAAAAATGAATGTGATAGGGTGCTTCGTGAGGCTAGCACTTGATATTCTAAATGGTAATTATATTGTAGTAAAATGAATTCAAACAGGTGTGCTATGTGCAAACTAGTTTCGGTAACACTTCCTATGAGACCCATACAACGTTTTATAGCAACCGTTATAATGCCTTATCATACACTACGAATGTGTTAACGCATATAAGCAAGGCTGTTAAAATTGGAATTGAAACTACTGCAGTTTCCATGAACATATGTTGTTGTCAAGAATTTCATGAACTAAAAATCGGTGCGAGGAAATCTGTACAAAATAAAATAAACTGTTAGGTTGAGAAGTATGCCGCAACATATGCTGAAGCAATTGATACAAAACACTGGTTTTCATTGGAATGTGTTTCTTGACAAATACAGTCATTTATTAGGGCACAGTATCAAAGCCTAACAAACTGTGTTTCTTCAGTTGGCCAGATTAAATGGATACACATGTTAATAATCCACATTGTTTCCTCGATTGTTTAGAAGGAAATATTGAAACATTTAAAACCAGGATCGAGCCTACAGTGGAATGTGCTTTAATTGCTGCGCTTGGCAGCAGAAACATATGCGTATTTGATCTTACCCAATGTTGGCACCACTGGAGTGAACACCACCCCCCCCCCCCATAGACATTGTTATTTACTTCCAGGCTACCAAACAATAACTGTTGATGATAACAATGACCAAGCACGCTTTCCCAACAGCGGCATAGAGCCAAATTCCGATCGTTTCTGCGGCCTCCATGCAACACGTATCTCACATCAAGAAGCAAAGTGAAATTCGTTATGACGAATGACTGGGTTCATGTGAGGCTGCCGGATGGGAATGGTCGTCCAACACTGGGACGCAAACCCAAATCTCTGTGTAATGGCCCCCACCTGCCTTGTCAGTCACCGGAAGATTCCGCTTTTTAATCGAACAAACAATCATGAATCATTCGATCCCCGACCTGACAAATTGATTTGGATTCTCATCTGACGAGCCACTCTCCTCACAGTCTCTGGCTGATTATACTGGGCCCACGTAGTCTTGAGCAGAAAACTAAGATGCAATAACTCAAGATGCAATATGGTTCCAGATCAAAAGAACCCGTCCACTAATACAACTAGTGCAACCTTCACTTATAGTTCATCTACTTTTGTTCATATATTTTTGCATCTTTAACTCTGCACAGATGGTAAAGGACCCATTTCACTGTTAGTCTACACCTACTTTTTTTTTACAAAGCATGTGACAAATAACATGTGATTTGATTTGATCAGCCGATTTGGCTCGTCTTAGGTCAGCAAGCTTTGCTTTGGGTTTGTTTGCTTATATACATGATTCGGGTTTGGAGAACTGCCTGACTGCTCTTCTAGCACTAGCAGCAATAACTACTCCTCAACCGTTACGTGTCCTTCATTTTCAGTCAGCTACAGTTGAAATGCACCCATTGTAGTCAATGAGACTTATTACACTGGCCCCAGCATTACGCAATAAAACAATACAGGCCTACTGTATAACTGTGACTTGCAAGTGCAACACAGCAGTGATGAATGTATAGATTCCAAAATAATCAATAAACTTCAGTTTTATTCAATATTTCAAGCTACCCACACATTTCTGCTAAGTTAATTAAGATGCGTCTCTGTTAGGACTTGCTGACTTCTTTCAAATGGTCCAAGACCAATACCGAGTGAAACAAGAGGACGTTGGATGTAAAATAAGCACAAAGCTCATTTGGGAGACATTTCCCTGTCACTAAGATATGGACTCTTTATGAAATTGTGACTGACAAACACAACTCACATTCAGGCTTTCGTGCTCTCCAGACTCCCTGGAGGAAACGTCTTGATGTCCTCTCTGCCTGTCTGAATGATGATATCTAAATCTCAGCACAGCTGCCCTGCCAGAAACAATGAGAGAGTCACAGAGAGGGATCAGGAGTGGTAGAGACAACTCCTGCTACACTTGGGACGTGCACAAGTCTCATTCAGAGATCAGTGTGAGATATGTGCATAGTTGTAAGCCCCCTGAATTTCTCTCACCCAGAAATGTAGCCCCCCAACTTAAGATGGGACAGCCTAGTATCCACATACCACTGGGTAATGTAGTTTATTGGTTAGGTGGCACTGTTCCAAGCATAACATGTTTCTTTGAGATGGAAAAAAAGAGGATACATAAGATCTTGGAAATTGGAGAATGTAGCAAAATCCTCCCAATAATAGAAGTGACTTTATGGATAAGATGACCACAATCATTCTTGTTCCTCAGAGCTATAAGGCTTCATGCCAGAGTGACTACCGCCCTGTAGCACTCACATCTGTATTAATGAAGTGCTTTGAGAGGCTGGTTATGGCACACATTAACTCCCCCATCCCAGCCACCCTAGATCCACTCCAAATTGCATACCACCCCAACAGATCCATAGACGACACAATCTCAATTACTCTCTTCACTGACCTCACCCACCTGGATAAGAGGAATACCTATGTGAGAATGCTATTCATTGATTACAGCTCAGCGTTCAACTACATTGTCCCCTCCAAGCTCGTCACCAAGCTTAGGACTGGGTCTGAATACCTGCCTCTGCAACTGGATCCTGGACTTCCTGACGGGCCGACCCCAGGTGGTGAGGGTAGGCAACATCACCTCCACCACACTGACTCTTGACACAGGGGCCCCACTTGGGTTTGTGCTTAGTCCCCTCCTGTAGTCCCTGTTCACCAATGACTGTGGCCAAGCACCACTCCAACACATCCACATCGACGAGGTGGCAGTGGAGCAGGTAGACAGCTTTAAGTTCCTCTGTGTCCAAATCACTAAAGACTTAAAATGGTCCAAACACACACACGCGCACATTGTCGTGAAGAAGGCACGACAGTGCCTCTTCCCCCTCAGGAGGTTGAAAAAGTTTGGCATGGGTCCTCAAGTCCACAAAAGGTTCTACAGCTGTACCATTGAGAGCATATTAACTGGCTGCATCACTGCTTGGTGTGGCAATAGCACCGCCCTCGATCCCATGGAGCTACAGAGGGTTGTGGGGACAGCCCAGTACATCACTGGGGCTGAGCTCCCTGCCATCCAGGACCTCTATATCAGGAGGTGTGAAAAGAAAGCCCGGAAAATCGTCAACCACCACAGACTATTTTCTCTGCTGCCGCATAGCAAAACTACCGCTGCATGAAGTCTGACACCAACAAGCTCCTGAACAGCTTCTATCTCCAAGCATTACGACTGATAAATAGTTAACAAAATAGCTACACAGACTATCTGGGTTAACCTTGTATCTTTATTGACCTTTTATTTGCACTGTCTCTACTCACACCCACTGGGCCCTACACACTCACACACACTGTCACTCCAACACACACACAAAAACATACTCTATCATCTGCTCACTCACACATAACATGCAGATACACTATTTAATTCCATAAAAAATCTACAATAGTAACTTACAGCGTTAACAATGTCTACATTGTATTTCTGATCAATTTGATGTTATTTCAATGGAACAAAAATGTGCTTTTCTTTGAAAAACAAGGACATTTCTAAGTGGCCCCAAACTTTTGAACGGTAGTGTACATGTATACTGACTCTAGACACCCACACACACACTCAGATATAAGCTGCTGCTACTCTGTTTGTCTTATATCCTGTTGCCTCGTCCACTTACCCCTATACATATCTACCTCCATCACTCCAGTATCACTGCACATGTAAATATGTTATTCGAACTGACTTTATAAATATTTCCTGTATATAGTATGCTTACTTACTTACTTTATTGTGTATTTATATATATATATATATATATATATATTTCATCATTCCTATTCTTATTTCTCATGTGATTTTTTTTTCTAGTACATTGATTATTGCATTGTTGGGTTTTGAGTTTGCAAGAAAGGCATTTCACTGTACTTGTGCATGTGACATTAAAACTCTGTCGGGAAATGGTGGAAGTCCTCAGCCACTGAAACATTCTGTTGCTCGCAATGCATATATTCATCATGATGAATCGTGACGAATATGGAATTGAAATACATATCGCATCAGCACCAAAGTACCGTGATAATATCGTATCATGAGGTCCCTGGCCATTTCCAGCCCTAATGAAGACATTGTTTACCTTCTTATTGCACACATTTCTGTAGACACAGTCAGGTCCAAAATGATTGGCACTTGATAAAGATAAGCAGAATAGACTGTAGGCTGTAAAATAAATAATTGAAATACTGAGTTATATTGTATGCTATTAAAAATATATATATATATATTTTAAACTAATACAATTACTCAAAGAAAGATTTTGTTTAACAAGTAATAGATTTTTTACAACAAAAGAAATGACAGAAAAGAAAATATGTACCACTTACCACTATTAGGGCAACAATTACGATATTTAAACTCACTGGAACAGTGATACATTTGCCTGATATTGGACACAAGTGTATCTTGTTCCCACGCACAGTGAGGAAGGTTTCATCTTCTGGTCACCAAGTCTCCAAATCCACAATCAGACACCACCTCCATGACAATAGGCTCTCTGGAAGGGTTGCCATAAAAATAAAAAAAACTTTATTGAGTGAAACCAACAAAACTCCTAGTTTGCTGAACGGCATTGGCACTTGGATTGGAACCAATGCTATTGTCAAATTACACACTCTATGGCATCAAAATAAGGATGCATAGGCAGAAAAGAACCTCATTCCTACTGTAAAATATGGTGGTGGATCTTCGATGTTATGGGGCTATTTTGCTTCCACTGGTCCTGAGGCCCTTGCTAAGGTAAACGGCATCATGAACTTCACCTATTGGGCTGTTTTGCTTCCACTGGTCCTGAGGCCCTTGTCAACAGCATCATGACCTCTACCAAGTACCTGGACATTATAGGCAAAAACCTGGTTGCCTTTGCCAGGAAGCTGAAATTTGGACGCAAGTGGATCTTCCAGCAAAACCCCCAAGCAACACATCAAAATTGACAAAGAAATGGTTAATTCACCACAGAAGAAACATTTTGCAATGGATATCTCAGTCACCGGACTTCAACCCCATTAAAAACCTGCGTTTTGAACTGAAGAGAGTGATCCATAACCACAGACCGAAGGATATCAAGGATCTGGAAAGAATCTGTATGGAGAAATAGTACGTCATTGCGATGGTTAAGTTACATTGCAACTGGAAAACGAGGCCCAGTTCTCTAAGAAGAGAAGCCTGCTTGTTGTAATGTGCGTGTGTGTGCACACGCAAGTGTATCTGTCTGTGCGTGTGCGCACACACAGGCCAGGGTGTCAGGGGGCACAAAGAAAAAACGACAGATCACTTCCTGTCTGTGGGTTGGAGGCCACTTGTAGTGGGACTGACCGAATGACTGTCCCCCTACAGAGGGTATAAACAACCATTCTGCCTCTCCACACCCACAATAATTAGCCCCCATAATTAGCCCCCATAGTGTTTGGCACTCGTCAACTCATGAGCTCTTTAACACTGCACTGCAGCATGAAACCATCAACGTGTTAAGGGTCTAACGCTCACAGACACCATTTTGGGGGTTATGCATAGAACTCAACCATCATAGTGAATTCATCACCTGTTATGGGGATGATGAATGATGATGGAGATGTGATTGATGCATTTCTTCACAAGATGTTAAAAAGGCACAAATAGAGGACATATAGAGTCTGATCCAAAATGAGTTGCACCCTTGATAGACGAGCAAAAAAAGATAAAATAAATTATACAAATAATGAGCTTTATTGTATGCTCAAAAAAAATCTGAAAATTATGTTATTTTAAACTAATAGAATTACTCAGAGAAATAGCTTTTGTTTCACACAGAGTGTTTCTTGGTAGTCTAACAAATCTACTTCACACCTCACACACATGGTTATGGGCTTACAAAAAAGAAGACACCGGTACAATGTCAGATATAGAGTTCAAATGTATTCAATTTTGAGCTTGCATTCCAAATACTACACTTTATATACATCACAGAAGACTGAAATATAACAAAACTGTTTGAAATAGAAACACCGGCTTTTCGGCAGGTTTTCCACCCATGAGGCCATTTGACTGCACTACCAAGTAATAAAAACGTTTCTCAAAAAGATAGGTGTGAAAATTATTTATTAACGGCACTGAGCCTTTTTCAAAAGATTCCAGAAAACATTGGGAGGGATCTTGCAGATGCATCGTTATGTACGAGCCAACTTTTTAAGTGTTTCCCAAACAAGCATGTGTTTCCCAAACAAGCATGTAAGAGAGAACGTTCGCTAAGTGCATCATTAGGACATGTGTCGATAGTGATAGGATCGAAAGAAACGTAGCGCTGCTCTCGGATCAGCTTTCTCCATTCAAATATTGGCGACAGATCAGCTTTCTCCATTCAAATATTGGCGACAGATCAGCTTTCTCCATTCAAATATTGGCGACAGATCAGCTTTCTCCATTCAAATATTGGCGACAGATCAGCTTTCTCCATTCAAATATTGGCGACAGATCAGCTTTCTCCATTCAAATATTGGCGACAGATCAGCTTTCTCCATTCAAATATTGGCGACAGATCAGCTTTCTCCATTCAAATATTGGCGACAGATCAGCTTTCTCCATTCAAATATTGGCGACAGATCAGCTTTCTCCATTCAAATATTGGCGACAGATCAGCTTTCTCCATTCAAATATTGGCGACAGATCAGCTTTCTCCATTCAAATATTGGCGACAGATCAGCTTTCTCCATTCAAATATTGGCGACGGATCAGCTTTCTCCATTCAAATATTGGCGACGGATCAGCTTTCTCCATTCAAATATTGGCGACAGATCAGCTTTCTCCATTCAAATATTGGCGACGGATCAGCTTTCTCCATTCAAATATTGGCGACAGATCAGCTTTCTCCATTCAAATATTGGCGACAGATCAGCTTTCTCCATTCAAATATTGGCGACAGATCAGCTTTCTCCAGTCAAATATTGGCGACAGATCAGCTTTCTCCATTCAAATATTGGCGACAGATCAGCTTTCTCCATTCAAATATTGGCGACAGATCAGCTCCTAGAGAGATATTACCACCTATGTTTGCAAATATTGAGGCGGCTTATTCTGAATATGCACTAAATCGAGATTTGGCACATCATTGCGCACATGTTGTTACATATAATGAAATATATTGAGGCAAAAATGACAGACTGTAGCCTAAAATAACCAAAATATAATTACATTGAATGAAAACATAAATATATATATATATATATGCAGCCTATAATGTATGTATATTTTGCAGTCCTCTCAGTTTTTATTTGAAGCATTGTTTTATTCTTCGCTTGTTTAACAATTCCAAAGACATTGACAACTTTGTATTTGTCGTCAACTTCCTTCTGAAGTTATTGGCGGTCACAGAGAGCGAGATAAACCTCTTGAATCTGTGTTTAGTGGAGAACGTCTGTGTGTCTGTATAAAGTGATGTGGAAGGGCAAAAAAACATCTAAAGACGTACTTACCTGTTCTGCTAGTGGTCTGAGGCAGTCGGTAAATAAGGAGTGTTTTCAGGTGCGACTTTTGTAACAATAGTTTGGGAAATTATGATCTAAACGCTATGAAAGCTTTGGGAAACGAGGCCCTGGTGGTTTTAGACAACATTTGAGTCATGCTGAGTATCTGCTATCTTTTCTTGACACCTTATTAGAACAACTGCTATTATTTAGTTAGTATCTGGGGGCAATTGGCCAGAAGCCATTCATTTACAAAGTCTATGGAAACCTGTCAAAGTCTTTTTACCTCTGAATAAAGTAAACCTGAGCCCATTCCTCTGCGCTGCCAGATGGACATAGCAAGCAATCTGTGTTTTTAATTTGGAATGTGATGATAGCTGTGGCTTCTGTAACATTATGGAGCAGTGGGCTCCCATTCGGTCATCATAATGGCAGTTTCTCTTTGTACTTTATCAGATCTTACATTAGTGTGTAGCTACAATGACTGCCATTGCTCTACAATTCAGTGCACTCATGCATTTTAGCAACGAAACGTACTGTATTTACACACTGCTGTAGAAGAAATCGTCAGGAGGGATAAATATAATTGACATGCCATTTTAGACATTTCCCTCTTAGATGCGTTTTCCATCACACAACACCCACATGCATGAAGCTTCTCTGTTCATGCTTTAATAGGAAATTTGAGACACTATTGAGTCCAGAGCTTAGACTGTCACATCATATGACGCGCTGCAACTAATGCAACCGACAAATGGGCATATCATAGATCCCAGTTTCATAGCTATCCTCCCATAGAAACAGGTGGCAGCCGTTGAAAGACCAGATGTCCCGCTACAGCCGTGGTAAAATGTGTCTGTCGCAATACAGCAGGGAACAATGCGTGACGAAGACCGAAGGTGGTCCGGCTTGCGTTGAAGCTCCAGGAGGGGCTGGGAGGGGGTGGGGGGGGGGGGGGCATTGGAAGCTAGGCGAATGAAACACTTCAGTACCCCTTCGAAAACCATTCTATTTCCCACTTTGAGGAAATGGGTACTTTTCAACACGTAGAAGCCATCCCAAACATTCCAGAGGCCCATGCCAGACAATGCTCAAAGTCCAGCGTTTACTTTGTTCAAAATATCAGCTTGTTAATGCCACTGTGTGAAACCTGCTACGACCATTTGCTCTTGTTGTATAAATAGACACAGGCATTACCGGTCCAATGGAAGTAAGGTTATGGCGCGGCGCCAACCTCCGGTAAAGGCTGCATAGTGCCAGGTGGCAGAAGATCAAGCCACAACCAACAAACACTGTTGAGCGAAATTAGCCCTAACACTTTTGCCCCCTGTTAAATATCAGCAGCTTGAGTGTTGCCTTTGTTATGGTGTTGTCTCTGTCCTTACCAACACTAACACGTAATTGGTGCTATTCACCAAAGGGGTGTGTTTAGTTGTGTTTACCATCCACTGACCTCTGACCTTAAATCAAATGAAGCTGGTGCTGGACGTGAGATGTGGATGAAATTGTGTCAGATCTTGCCAGTAATGTTTACATCAATGTGGACATTATGAGAAGAAAATAAGTGGGTGACCAGCGAAGACAATGCCGAAGTTAAAACTGCAGGTCCGATGACAATTTCAACGATTGTTTAGGACCATGTAAAAAAGTTCCTCCAATTTTTTTGCTAAGCTCATCGTGAGTACTTATCATTGTTTGAAGTAGATCAAAGGGACATAATAGCTCACACACTGACATGCTTCATGGGAACAAATCACTCTAGATTGACTGGCCACGTCTATTTGTAAAGACAAGTGCGACATACTTGAATTCCTTCAGCTGCACACGTGCTTTACAGACATATTCTGCTTGTGATGCACCCTGTGCTGATAGCATAGATAGCGTTATATGAACTGTATATCGGAAATCTGCATGCAGTGAAATCTGGTAGAATGAACTCAGCTACACTATGTATACTTGTAAATTAGACATACAGTATATTAACAAATGCAACGTTGCAGTCACATAACATGCCTTGACCAAAACCTTGTATGGTAGTGTACACAATGTGAACCAATCTATTATACCATTGGACCATATTGTACCATTCTACCATTTTGCTTCAATTGTTTGCTTCTCATGTCTGGCTAACAAAATTGTATCTACTCATTTAAATCTGGTCCAATCTGAGGACCATCCATAATGAGGGTCTTCTCATTATGTAACATTTCTCACTCACTGTGATATACCCCTACTCACCCACAGTGACATAGGATGCTGCATGCCAAATCTATGCAGAGGCGCAATCTGTGATATCGGCCCTAACCCTGACGTGGCTTGTCAGTCACATGCAGACATACACGGTATGGAGGAGGGATATCATTCCCAGCTTCTGGATGGATCCTCTTTCCATAGAAGACTGTCACTCGCTCTCTCTATGGACTCCGTGTACTGGCAGGTGCCCAATCAGTCAACGAGGATTTCTCTTACTGTTTGATACCGTGGCAACACTCCTTGGAGACAAACACTCACTCCCACACTCAACCCTAAAAAGACTTATAGACCCTAAGCATGTTCATGTTCGTGGCAGAATTGCTAAAGAGGAATTGCTAGATGTAACATGATCCCTCTTTTGTTGCAGAGAATGTTCCTGCACGGCAGGAAATGCGAACTTGTGGTGTATTTGATTTTCAAAAAAGGCTTGTGAAGTTTGTTATTTCCAATTTAAAATGTAAGACTTGATTTTCCCTAATGAAAAATATATCAGCCCCTACAAAAATGTCCATTATCATCCACGTAATAGGCTTTAGAAGGCATGTATATTAGCAATAACGTATATGTTCCAATATTCACGCTTACATGCAGTTCAGTGCTTAGGATCTTCTATAATGGTAGTGTGGTATAGAATTGCATTCGGATGTGAGAAATACCGTTAGTGCAGTCCTAATGGTGTTGGCTATAGTGTACTTTATACCCCCCAGTACAGTGTAAATAATCTAACATTATATTCTTGGATCTCAGGTTTGTTTGAATGAACTTCAAATTCTGATGTAATTGTGATGAAGGCAGTGATAACACTTCATTGGAATGTTATACCTACATACAGAAGTGTTACACAGGACTTGGGACATGACATTTCATGGCATGGCAATTTATTAAAGCATCACGGGTCTCCCCTATAAATCTGTTTTGAAGCATGGTATTTTTGAATTATGACAGAACACTCCCATATAGTTCTGTGACAGTCATGGAATTTTGGATGACAGTTATTGGCCAGCCAAATGATTGTGGTTAAAAAAAAAAAAATTTGCTGCCATAGAATTATAATGAATTCATTATATTTCAATGTGTGCTGCTGATGCAGGGCAGGGTTGTTGTCTAGGCAACCGAAGACTTGTTTCCTACAACACCTTGCTTGTTTCAGCAAAGAGCAACAAGGTTTCATCACGTTGTTGAGAGTCCATGTAACCTCAGATTATGACTTTTTCTACGGGTATGACTGTTATTTTATTTTCATGACGGTCTTCATCCTTACCATTGGTTACATGGTTAATGTGCTAGCCCTACTCCCAACAGTGGTACCAAACTGAGTGACCACTTACTTTGAGAGCAACAGTATATTCGATGGAATCAGAAACTCCCATGTTGTCTGTTAGTCAATAAACCAGGCGCAACAGGTCCTTCATACAAGACTCATTTCAGTCACCAGGGGTCAGACCTCAGCTTGGTGTCAATCATTGCCAACCCAAGGCACTCAACTTCATGATCACTCCCCTACTTGATCCCGGTAGAGCTTGACTAAAGATGTGTAACTTGATTTGCGTCTCTCCGATAGGGGAAGACCTGCAGGGGTAGTGTAATGAAGGACACTTCATTTATAACTGCTTGGTGACAGGAACCTAATCAATCAGAGGTGGCAATTTCCACCCTCCACTGGCCCAAAGAGTAACAAGCCTAAACCAGAAAGCTAACAACTCAACTAGCACAAAGAGTAACAAGCCTAAACCAGAAGGCTAACAACTCAACTAGCCCAAAGAGCAACAAGCCTAAACCAGAAGGCTAACAACTCCACTAGCCCAAAGAGCAACAAGCCTAAACCAGAAGGCTAACAACTCAACTAGCCCAAAGAGTAACAAGCCTAATCCTGAAGGCTAACAACTCAACTAGCCCAAATAGTAACAAGCCTAAACCAGAAAGCTAACAACTCAACTAGCCCAAAGAGTAACAAGCCTAATCCTGAAGGCTAACAACTCAACTAGCCCAAATAGTAACAAGCCTAAACCAGAAGGCTAACAACTCAACTAGCCCAAATAGTAACAAGCCTAAACCAGAAAGCTAACAACTCAACTAGCCCAAAGAGTAACAAGCCTAATCCTGAAGGCTAACAACTGAACTAGCCCAAATTGTAACAAGCCTAAACCAGAAAGCTAACAACTCAACTAGCCCAAAGAGTAACAAGCCTAATCCTGAAGGCTAACAATTTACAGCCTTGATCTAGGCCTACAATCTCATTGAAGGGAAACTGAAGAGAGGGAATTACAAACTAATTGACCACTGTCAAAACATTCCATTATGGTTTTACGAGGTGTGAATGGTGACGAGGTAAAATAAGGCCCCACTCCCATGGGCTTGCTCGAGCCCGTACTGCAGTTTCTTCTCTTAGAAGGAGAGAAACATTGCTGTCTCACAATGAAGCACCCAATAATATCACGTCTCTATGCATGCACAACATTCCTTGACAATTTATGTTTTTGTGAATGATGAATGAGGCTAAGAACAACAGAGGTTTCAAGATATGTTGTCTATTCTGCAGCGTGCCACATATGATTGAAAATATATATATTTTTCAATTAAAAACGTATCGTAGAATTCTTATCCAGCCTAATCATATGTGCTTTTGTAACATAACAAATGGCTCTAGGCAGGATGTTTTGTTTTTAGACGCTTGTTGTTCTATGTTAATGATCGGAAACAACTGTGCACCAGCAAAAATGTTAACTTAAACCTTAAAATCTGAGAGACCATTTGGAGCACAAATTCCATGTTTGGTTACCTATAATAACAAGAACTATTCAATTATTTTATCATTTTAATTTTCTGCAATACATGTTGGGTATATAGCTTTACACAAATATACAATACCATAAATTAAAATACATGAAACTATATATTGGCTAATATCATAATGGGCAATCTGCTGCTGGTAGCTACACACTTGTATGTCGTTTTTCTTTGCTGGTGTCAACCTGTCAGTAAGCAGCCTCACAGATCCGGGCTTCACTGCGTTGGACACCCAACGTAAACAAATCTATGTGCCTGTGAAACAAAATGGTGACATATATCAGAAGAATTTCAAGAGATGCTACGCATTTTTTCGTACCTCAAGGTGTCAACCATAAACAAATGCAATGTCCCCTTCCCACTCATGCCGTCGTTTACAGCTGTTTCTGCCCACTGTAAGTGAGATATACCCATAAGACAGCTAGTGTGCTGTCTTAAGCCCGTGAAAATGTGCTGCAAGGGATACATTCCGAGCCGTCAGAGGAGCTGTCAGTATGAGAGAATACCCTAGTCATTACCACCTTTTAGATCTAGCTTGCATGCAAACTGTGGTGCACCCCTGGTGAGGAGTTGGACTTTCCCACAGTTAGGAGATCCTGACTTTTATGGCTGGAAGCTACTTCCTTCACTTCCTTGTAGCGTTTTCATTGAAATGATGTGTACTGTGTATATCTGTACTGTAGCTATATTGTAGCATTAGTGGTCAAATATATGTCATATTTAGTCGGACTGGTTTTATTTTTTTATGTCAGATGAGCAGTGGTTTACAGTCGGGGAAACCAAAAATATGTTAAACTGATATTATATGAAGTCTAATAAGAAGCATGAGCTGGTTCACACCCAGAGAAAATTATTTAGTGAAGAGGTGCTGACTACTGGTGAATAAACTGTAAGCTATAAAAACAAAGAGAGTCGCACACCATATATATTACCTCCCAGTCATTTATTGGGTAAAAAAACCACCAACGTTTCGGCATCACTGTGTCTGAGGAAGGCACAATGATGCTTACAACCAGTGTTTGTATAGCTTACAAATTGTAAGAGGTTGGGCCAGTAACTGAATGGTTGCTGGTTTGAATCCCCTAGCTGGCTAGGTGAAAAATCTGTTGACGTGCCCTTGAGCAAGGCGCATAACACTAATTGCTCCTGTAAGTCACTCTGGATAAGAGCGCCTGCTGAATGACTAAGATGTCAATGTAATAGTCAATAACATGATCCTAGAGCGATGATTGTTACAAATAAAAATATAGCATGTCATTTGAGATGGACTTGCTTGATACAGTTGTCAGATGTCCTTAAGGGTGTCTAATAAGTGCAGGTTACAAGATGGTTCTCAGAAGTAACAGATAGCAACAGCACACCCCCATACAATAAGGCAACAAGTCTGGAGTGGATTTCACATTCATGCCGGAACATACTCTAAACCTATTTTTACTGTCCTGATCTCAGGCGGCCCTGGACAAGATCCATAATGGCTACAGTAATATTCTGTGCTAATGCTGCCCATTGCTGTTCCGTCTACTGGGAATAGACAGAGACCGGAGCATAGCACAACCGAAAGGGGAGGGAAGACACCGATTTAGAGTTCCCCAAACTTCCCCAATCTGTATTTGCACTATGCACATGGATGCACGAGTAAAGGCAACAGCATGCTTCAGTTCGGCTGATACCTAGCCGAATCCGGCTAGATGAACCGAATGAGCGGCAACAGCACTGTTTGTCCATTTTGAGACGCCATAGCCAGTAAACACTTCCTCAAAATAGTCAGAACTAATCTAAGACATCTCAAGATATTTGTCATTAATTTTGACGTTTTTGCCTAGGCGATCTACACAATTGTATATCTAACTAAGATGTTTGGTGCAGTATTTTTCAAAGAAAAAATGTGCATCAAAATGAGTCATCTCTCGTTGAATGACAAGACTTTATAGAAGAATCCCTACTGTTGACCAATTACTGACTAAGGGGCGTAGACTTCAGCTCGAGGAAAGCGGACTTCGGCTTTCCTCGAGAGAAAATGTATGCCTGAACAGCCGAAAAAACCCTCACCGAAGGCCAAAATGTCATTGTAATAAGTGCATGAAGTCTACTGAACTGTATCAGCTGGAAAACATGCGTACGCCCTTAGTCCCACAATACCCCATTTTCTTTCCATGGTGTTTTTTTGTTTCCAGGTAGCCCAGGCCATCCCCTTTCAGCAGGGATCGGCATGCCTGCTCCTTCAATAGTCAAACTCCCCCACTCTTTAGTTACACTGGATACCTGATTAGGAGGGGCGGCCAGCTCAACTCTTGACCGAATCAGAAGGTGGAATCGCCAAGAGGGCATTGCGAATGAAAATGATGAAAAGGTGACGTTTCAACGTGTCTCCAAAAGTATCCAGTGGATTTATGGCTGGGTCCTGGGTCCTCTATTTTCTCTTCTCCCATGGAGATAAAGGCGTTTTTCTGAAAAGCTGCAGGGGCTTGGGGGTAGTTAAAGGGCACACTCAGCTGCTAGATTAACTCATCAACACCGCATTGCCGGATGTCAACAGAAATGTTTCACACACAAGACCGACAAGGAATGAATACCATTTGGAGGTCACAAGTGGCAGCCCCCTCAGTCCTTCAGTCATTTTAAATGTTAGTGTCTGCCTTTCAAGAGCAAGGATGTAACCTCTAAACCTTTGAGAAGAAAATAGATCTGTGTTGGATGGTACTTACCTCGTGTCTCTGTTTCAACTGCTCATTGCGGTGTGGAGTCATGCATTTAATAGATTGAGTACTGTTTGAATAATTATCCTCCAGAAAAGTTCAAATGCTGCATCTATTTGAAAAGAACTGGAGATGTACAGTTGAAGTCGGAAGTTTACATACACTTAGGTTGGAGTCATTCAAATTTGTTTTACAACCACTCCACAAATTTCTTGTTAACAAACTATAGTTTTGTCAAGTCAGTGAGCACATCTACTTTGTGCATAACACAAGTCATTTTTCCAGCAATTGTTTGGAAACAGATTATTTCACTAGTAACTCACTGTATCACAATTCCAGTGGGTCAGAAGATTACATACACTAAGTTGACAGTACCTTTAAACAGCGCAGCCGTCATACCGCTCAGGAAGGAGACGCGTTCTGTCTCCTAGAGATGAACGTACTTTGGTACTTTGGACTGCACTTGAAGAAACGTTCAAAGTTCTTGAAATGTTCCACATTGACTGGCCTTCATGTCTTAAAGTAGTGACTGTCATTTCTCTTTGCTTATTTGAGCTGTTCTTGTCATAATATGGACTTTTACCAACTAGGCAAGTCAGTTAAGAGCCATTCTTATTTACAATGACGGCCTACCAGGGAACAGGGGGTGAACTGCCTTATTCAGGGGCAGAATGACAGACCTTTACCTTGTCAGCTGAGGGATTCAATCTAGCAACCTTTTGGTTACTGGCCCAACGCTCTAACCACTAGGCTACCTGCCGCCCCAAAATGACAGCTTCATGACTACCTCATGATGCTGTTTGAGATAATGCCAAGAGTGTGCAAAGCTGTCATCAAGACAAAGGATGTCTTCTTCGAAGAATCTCAAATATAAAAAATATTTTGATTTGACATTTTTTTGTTTACTACATGATTCCATATATGTTATTTCATAGTGTTGATGTATCCAATATTGTTCTACAATGTAGAAAATTCACTGGTACTATAACTATTTGACATTGGCCTTTAAGACAACCAGAGCAGGATAATGGTTATCCAAATTGTTGACTCAACATTTTCCACTTTACTGCTTTTATCTTGTAGTTTTAGCTGTCCGCCTGCGCTTTAGTTTGAGACTGGGTACTCACACACCCACACCCTACTCAAGTACCATGGATTGTGAGGCCTACGCATTTGGCTGGCAGTAAAGCTTTGATAGCAGCTAAGCGAAAGTCAATGTTTTCCCTCTAAAGCTTCATTATGAAGGGTAGCTTCATGGCTTTCATGTTGCCCATGTTTGCTTTAGATTTGTGGAAGATAAAGTATGTGGCTCACTAAGCTGCAACACCATGTGTGCGGCCCTCCTAAATACATTAGCGAGCCCACACATCTATCAGTGGGATAGTGCCATTGAAATCGCATTTGTCACTCAGATATCTCCCTTGAGGAGCTATCATTCTCATCTCACCACCCTACGGAGCAATGCTACTCAGAGATTCAGTCATGATTGCGTAGTGGACACACTGGTTCATCGGAAAACCCTTTTTCAACCCACAAGTCAAGCCGATGGAATCAGGTCCCAAACACATGCCTCGGCATTTCTACCATTCCTGTCCACTAATGAGGATTGTGCAACTGGTCCTGACAGTGTTCTTAGTGTTAGTTTCCTGGGCCTTTTAGTGGTGGGGCATTGGGGGTTAAGGAGCGAATGGCAACGTTGGCCCCGTCAGCCCCCTAGCTCTATGGGTCCCAGAGGCTGGCGCCAAGCAAGCCCCGAGCAGCCGGGGTAAAAAATAGACCGCTGCAGTTGTTGCACAGGCGAGAGTGACGGGAAGAGCATGTCACACTGGGGGATCGGGTTGCAGCGGCTGTCATCAGAGAGCGGTCATTACTTCTAGGCTAATTATCTCAGGCTGCGTGTAAACAAACAACCTGCCAAAGTGAGGACCACATTGTGTTCACAGATCCGGGCCTCGTTTTTGCCCCCTTCAGACCCTAGCATTAATTTGGGGACCTTGAGAAATTGTAAGGTTTACAAAGTTTCTCAGCTGCAGAGGGAAGCAGCTACTGTAATTGAGACGTGATTAGTGCCTGATAATAATAATTGCAATGATGTCATTTTAGGTATGGGTTAAGATGCAACCAACACAGTTCATCAAACATCTACACATTTTAAAAACTATAAGTATTGAAATTCATTCACATTATTAATCATATATGTCAATGTCATCTAGAGGTGACATTATATAAATTAAAGTACACACATACCGTAAATTAAGTACATGACTACATTACGACTACATTGCATTTTTACATTGCTGTGGGTCAGGGGAAAAGTCTGATCTGCATATAAGTACATATTTAATGAATTATGACTTATCAAAAGGCAATTTGAGATCAGAGGCAACTGGACAAGAGAAGAACATATCAAACAAATTGCTATTCATTTTCAGACTTTGTTCCCTGCCATGCATCATGATTTAATTTCAGCAAATGCCGAAGGGGGGAGTCCATAAAGAATCTGCCATGCACGGTCTCACTGAAAACCATATCCCCCCCCCCCCCCCCCCCCCCCATCCCCAAACCCCTCGCTCACATTCCCTAGCCTTCATGGCACGTTTACTTTTTCGGCTCCTCTTCCTATCACACGCTTGCCATACCATACCTGTGTACCACGACCGCAGCCACAAACCACTGTGCGTGACAGTGGTAAAGTTGTCTTCGTCTCCTCAGAGTTGAATTGTGTCTTACAGTAAGAGCTGGTTTCCATGTGTCACTGTGGTGCTGACGTACAGTAGGTTGTCACTTTGGCACAGGTCTAAGGTGTTATTGAATGAAGCAAGGCGTAATAGAGATGCAGAGCGACAGTAACCTTTGCATGGCTAGTGTCAATTATAACCGTCCGGGGTAGATGGGCTGTCAGCTCTAACTGTACATTATTAATTACCTTGTTGCTCAGCTCACTCCTTGTATTTGTAGCTGTTTAGAATGACCAAAGTCTTCGTGCTGAAATATTTATGTATGCCTCGCAAACCAAATTACTTCATCCCCGGGACATAGCTAAAGAGCTCATTTGCAGGCCGGGCCTCGTCGCAAGGGCACGAGTGAACGCCAAACTTACAGAAGTACACTGTCAAGCAGGTGACTGACATTTCTAATGGAATACGAGTGCACTGCTGAATACAGATTTAGCCCTACCATTAGCCCTGGCACTTTGATGATGGCCAGAAACATGATAGGTCATTAATTTTTGAGAACAAGTGTGCTCATCCCGACCAATCCCTATTTAGGGTTTGCGTGATCCCCCATTAGCTAATTGAGTTAGCTGTGGTGTTTTGGTTTGGTACTCGAGAAGTGACGGAGATCAGAGTGTGTTTATCTAGTGTTATGTGGGAGTGAGAGGCTTAGTTTATGATATAATTATACCTCGCAGGACAGTGACCCCGGCCAACCTCGTTTGTACTGCAAAGTGGTCTGGCTGGGGGACTTGCTGCAACCAAACAAACTTTGCCATTTCATCCAGCTTTTCTCAATGCTGCTTTTATCTCCCCTGACCTTTTTGTAACACAATCAATTGGAATATAAAATCTATGTGCACCAAGAATAGGGAATGAGTATTTTCTTAAACGCAGAGAGATGTTCAATTAAAATGCCAGGCTTTTGCCAGATGTCAGTGGTGTTGTGAGAACATTGAATATCGCTGAGTGTCTTGTGGTTGCAATCAAGCACGGAGATAGACTTTCAGCAATTTGGCCCGATCATTGACAAAGTCAAGGGAGACAGGATGCCTCTATTAGATTACACAGACTATTATCAAGAATATTATTATGTGACGGATGAAATGTTGACTTTGCATGGTGTGACGGTTTATGAAAGTTTAGAAATAATCATAAAGTAATATATATTTTTTTTATTATTTAACAAATCATACTCATACCTTACATACCTTCTACATTAAGGCAAACAGTGATTTTCCACCACTATCCTGGTTTTATACTGTATCTGCAGTTCCACAGTTTTTTTTATTTTTTGTTTATTCAAATATTGTTCTTTTAATTAAAGTCATTGTAGCCAAACACATGCTAATTCATATAACTGTCCATAAACATACATAAATATTATATTGCTATAATAATTAAACTGTACGTTTCTATGTCACTGCTATGTAAATAACTAGGTATGATGTGACACGTATTGTAAAGTTAAGCAAATATTAATAGTTTGCAAAATTCAGTAGTCAACGGTTGCCTATGCACTATTAAAAAAGACAGCTGAAAAATAATTCAACAGTAACAAACTACGTGGAAAAAAACGTTATAAAGCATGAAAAAACATCTCGCCAGAAATGTAACAGTATGTAGAAAAACTTCATTTGCTGTGTGTCTGAACAGCGATTTAATAGACACTATCCACTTTCACAGAAGAGCCCCTCTGCCCTCTCTGAAGACATTTGCGACTGGTGTCAAGGCCCAATGAATCATTCAGTATCAAAGAGGCCATGTAACGGTTTCTACATTTCAACATATGTGGAATCAGAACGTGTCTGTCATCAATGTGCACCACTCTCAGGGATAACATTTTTAGAACTCTTTCCCACTGTAATGTGGAACATATGTGCCATTGATTTGGGGGAGGCTTTACCTGATGCCCCGGGATACCCACAAACGAGGGGAGGCAGACATTGTCATACGCCTTAATAGTGAAGGATTATCCCTGTAAACTAAAGTCAACAATGGGGCTAACTATATCATGCAATGGTAAAAAACACTGCAAGTCACCAGTCAGGAATCCTGCAAACAGTGAAGGGATAGGAGGATTGGGAATTGCAGACATACCAACAAGTAGGATCTATTTAGTGATACAGTAATTACTTGTGAATTAACTGTAATTAGGGGTGCTGGTAATAGGTGCTGGTTGTTTATTCAGGGTTTATTATTTGGCTTCCACATCGGTCTCATAATATTTTTCAGCTGAATTTGACAAATGAGTGTTAAATCAGTCATTTGAGTTTGTTCACAAATGTAATCCATTTAAATACCTCAACCTGTAAATATATGACAGATAAACATTGAAACAGTTGCAAGTACTATGTAACAATGTGTTCCAAATTGTTATTACCTGCAAATACTAGATTGAATTACTACTATATGAAGGCATAGGGACTTACTGTAAAGTGTAAAAAACACTTACTGTAAAAAATTCCTCCTCTAACATAATTGCTCCTCTTGTCACATTTTAAAGGTACAGTGTCTTTATTTTACTAACTCAAGTAGGTTGCCTTATTCACCACTAACATTCTTAACATCACTGTCGCTTTAAACAATGTTGGACTCAAAACCAGTCGAGATTTGGATCATTTGTATCCAACGAGACAAACTTTTAACCATGTCCGCCAGTGCCAAGAGGAGCCTATCCATCTTGGCGTTTAAAATGGCCCTCCCTGTCGTCTGCGGTTTTAAGTTCCCAAAGCCACTGATCCTGGTTCTGGCCTGCCTATATATCTCTCGTTGAAAGCAAACGGTTTGAGCCTCCTGCTGCTTTGTATTTAAGGTTGGCCCTACATCTAGGTTTAAAACCTGCTTCTTAAATGACCATCATAACTTTCCAAGTCCGTTGTAGCCAGTCGGGGGGGCATCTCCATTTGTTTTGCCTAAGGTCTTGCGTCCTCTAAGTGTAAATCAAACGATAAATACTATCAACGCATTTGTTCCTCGTTATCCTCCCCTCTTAGTTTCTAAATTCAGAATAGTTTCCATGCCGTTCAAAGCAAAATTCCGGGCCGGTTCTAAATATAAACTGCGGAGGACCAACGGTACAGTGATACCCATATTTCATGGTCAAAGTCGCTGACGCATAGGGGGACTTTTTTATGAAGCTACCCCGTAGTCTTCACGAATTTGAACAATGTCCATTTGTCATTGCTGATTACAATTTTACTTCTAAAGGGGAGTGCCATATCATCGGTGACCAAGTTCAGGAAAGATATACATATAATCGTTGTTCATGCTGTAACTTGCACTACTTTATGCTATTGTCATGACATATCTTGTTTGCAGTTGTACGAGAGGAAGAAAGAGTGTAGTGCTGGTGAATTCTTTTCAGAGAAGTGAAATAAAGGATATTCCAGTGTGAGGGCCAAATGGCTACTAACTGACCCTGGCAGAATAAATAAACTGCCATGTTTGGCCTTGCAGTGCTGTGGGTGATACTCTGATGGCAGCCAATACCTGCTGGGACAGAGAGACCGTCCCCGTCATTAGCAAATACACGCCACATACTCCAACCACATGGGCTAGTTACAAAGCTCAGCTATTCTAGGAACCTTAGTCTCCATAGCCTCAAACGAAAGCTGTTTTAACATTCCTGGCTTAGAATATTGTGTTCCAACTAGGAATGCATTATGAGGTAATGCAACTGCTTGTGGGTGCCAAAGAGCTCCATGTCTTATTGGCTGATGATGTCTATGACTCAATTACAAATTGAAAATCACAGATCGAAAACTACACACTACTAATTATTGCTGGGAATTGGCCAGAGACCCCACAATACGATACTATCGCGATACTTTGGTGCCAATACGAAATGTATAGCGATTCACACGATTCTCATGCTTCTATATGTATCGCAATTCGATACTGTGATTTTTTTTTTGCGATTCAATGTTCCAAACATATTACTCACCATATGTCTGCTGCAACGAGACAAGAGAAAGCTATGAGAAAAGACGTTTTGATCAGTCATGGAAATGGAAGTGTTGAAAACAAATTGGCTCCCTATTTAAAAATAAGATTGACAACAAGCTATGACGCAAAAATAATAATGTGATATTGTCAAAACGATAAGATATACCGTCAAAAATAATATCCCGATATGTATCTGTATAGATTTTTTTCCCCCATCAATACTACTAATCAGTTATTAATATTTCTATTAATAAATTAATTAATATAGTCATATCCGAACAACATCATGTATGGTTTTTCACTTTAGATAGCACTTTTTTTGAATATTGTCTCTCCTAAAGTATGTTTACTTCAATTGTTCTCACTCTAACATTCCTTATACAACAGGTGGGTCTAATCCTGAATGCTGATGGTTAAACCGCATACCACCGGCTAAATCTATGACATTAAAGTGCCTATTTACTCGGTTCCATCTGACTGCGCAATCCAGCCTCATCAGCCCAGCCAGGAAATGTATAACCTTGATCTCCACTATAAAAAGCATCTAGACATTCTCACTTCTTTTAGACTAAAATGTTGTTTTCAACAGCGGAGATTTGTATTAACTTTGCTGTCTGTCTCTCCGACATTTGCAACATTGTTTCAATATTCAAATTCAATCTCCAGCTTTCGCAAAGTAATGAACATGACAGGAGTCGGGACGAGACTGACAGACAGCGTTTGTCAGACAGTCAAAATCATGAATCAGCTAGCATAATTTTTATGGATACATACAAAGAAATGTCAATTGAAAAAAGGTCAAACGAAGTGCAGCTAGTTTGCAGTCTTTCCAGCTTTAGTTTGAAGTGACTGTGTTAGCTGTGTTGTTGGCTAGCTCCTCTGAACAACAATGTCCTGATGAGTGAGCATATTTTCTAAGCCAAGCGAAATCACACCACATTAGCTCATTGTTATGGATGTATCTAAATAATGTCACTAGAAAACCGTTTAAACATATGCAAATGCAGCTAATTTGCTGTTATTCTGGATGCACTTTTTGACGTAACTGTAAGTTAGCCTTAGTTGGCTAGCTAGCTAGCAAGGGATAAGAACGTTGCCAGACAGTATGGCATTGAAACATTTTGAACGACTGAGTCGCGTCCATAGATATAGAACAAAAAGACTGAACGACTTGGGTTGCATCTCTGGCAACTGAACTGATAGAACGAACGACTAGCCGGCTTGGGTAGCAACCCTAGATTTGTGTCTGGACAATATCTTGTGAAAGGATGAAATAGTATGAATAAATTCATCAAAATAACGTTTTAAATGAGAATGTGTCAATCGTTATTTGAATATGTTGGTAACCTGTTGTATAAAAGTGACAATGCCCTCAAAGCCGGTGTTTGGAGGATATATTGGCACGGTTTGCCGGCCCTCTGTCACGTCTGTCAACGCCCTCGTTGATTATACCTTACATCACATATGTCAGAGTCAAGGCCCGCGGGCCACATCCGGCCCGCAAGAAGGTTTTTTACGGCCCCTGGGATGATCTTGATTTATTATTAGAACCGGCCCGCAGCAAGCCGGCAGCCCGCAGATCTTTTACACGCACCAATACTACATTTCCCACAATGCAAAGGTGACGCACCGAGCAGTAGGCTGCTTCATTTCAATATTTATTGGCACAGCAGTCGTCAGCATCACAGTAAAATTAACTTTCAGATACCCATCAAAAATGGCAAAACGGAAGGTGGATACTGAGAACCGGGGGTTTCAAACAAGGTGGGAGTCGGAGTATATGTTCACGAAGGTAGCTGGAAAACCTGTGTGTCTTCTGTGTGGAGAAAGTGTGGCGGTACTGAAAGAGTATAATCTGAGACGACATTATGAAACGAAACACGCGGACAAAAACAAGAATATGGACATGGAACAAAGGCTACAAAAGGCAGAGGAATTAAAACGAGGCCTCAAATCTCGACAGGCTCTGTTCAAAAAAGCCAAATCACAAGGCCAGGCTGCTGTCAAGGCCAGTTTTATTTTGGCAGAAGAGATCGCTAAATCAGCCCGGCCATTTACGGAGGGGGATTTCATCAAAAACTGCATGATTAAAGTTTGTGACGAAGTTTGCCCAGAAAAAAGGCAACTCTTTTTAAATGTGAGTCTGAGCAGAAACACCATTGCCGAGAGAGTAGACCAGTTGTCCATCAATCTAAAAGAGCAGCTTGTGAAAAAGGGAAAAGATTTTATTGCATATTCCTTGGCTGTGGATGAGAGCACCGACATTTCTGACATTGCCCAGTTGTCAATTTTCATCCGCGGAGTGGACTCCAACCTAAGCGTGACAGAGGAGTTTTTGGCTTTACGTCCTATGCATGGCACAACTACGGGGCATGATTTGTATGAAGAGGTGTCAAGATGTGTAAATGAGATGGAGCTGCCTTGGGAAAAACTCGTGGGTTTGACAACCGACGGAGCACCTGCGATGTGTGGACACAGGAGCGGACTGGTGGCGAAGATACGGGAAAAGATGCAAGAGGAAAACGCGACAGGTGAGCTGACAGCTTATCATTGTATCATACACCAGGAAGCGTTGTGCGGTAAAGCCTTGAAAATGGAGCATGTAATGAGCATCATCACGCGCACAGTTAACTTTATCAGAGCCAAAGGTTTGAATCACCGCCAGTTCAAGGCATTTCTGACGGAGTTAGAAACGGAGCATGGTGATTTGCCTTATCACACAGAGGTGCGATGGCTAAGCCAGGGAAAGGTGCTTCAAAGATGTTTCGAGCTTCGTGAGGAGATTTGTCTGTTCTTGGACAGCAAAGGGAAAGACACAACACAACTCCGAGACGAAATGTTTCTGTGTGAAATGGCTTTTCTGTGTGACATTACGAGTCATCTGAATGCAATAAACTTGCAGCTGCAGGGTCGGGATCGTGTCATCTCTGATATGTACAGTACAGTGAAGGCATTTAAAACCAAACTGACTCTGTGGGAGACGCAGATGCGGAAAGAAAATTTGAGCCACTTTCCCAGCTGCCAGACCATGAAAGAGAAGCTCTCTACCAGTGCGTTCCCGAGCACACAGTTGGCTGATAAAATAGGTATGCTTGCCGCTGACTTTCGACGCCGATTTGCTGACTTTGAAGCACAAAAAAGCAGGTTGGAACTGCTCGGTAACCCATTTGCTGTTGACGTGGAAAGCTCACCACCAAACCTCCAAATGGAGTTGATTGACCTCCAATGCAATGATGCACTGAGGGCAAAATATGCGGCAGTGGGTGCTGCGGAGTTCGCCCGTTTCCTCCCCGGCACAATGCCCCAGCTGCGCATCCAGGCTGCTCAAACGTTGTCTATGTTTGGCAGCACATACCTGTGTGAACAACTGTTTTCTTTGATGAACCTGAACAAAACATCACACAGAAGTCGACTTACTGCTGAACACCTCCACTCAATTCTGAGGATTTCTTCAGCTCAGAGCCTTACCCCGAACATTGATGAACTTGTGGAAAAGATGGGACACCACCAAGTATCACCCTCAACCTCAAACAAGTGAACATTACTGTGCAATCACATATTTAGAGTTTTTACTCAGTTCAAGTTTAAAAGTTAAAATTTAATATTTGTTTTCACTGCATGTTACTTCTCCTTAAACAAAGTGTTGTTTTTGATTAATAGATTTTTGCACTTTATTTTTTTGTATTTCAATCCAATTATATTTTAAAAATATTTCAGTTGAGTGGATGATAGAAAATTGCTATTATTGTTTTTTCTTTGAAGTAAATTTAGCCCACTTTTGCCAAAATAGAAAATATAGTCTACTGATGGTGCCTTGAATACCGGTTTCTTTCATTTAATGTTCATGTTATGGGGATATTTATATAAAGGAAATTTGTCTTTTGTGTCTGTTGAAAATTAAAGATTACTGACAGAGCCATAAGAAAATATTGCTTTATTTATCTGATCATATTGTAATATATTTGTTAGGTTTTCAGTAGGTTCAATTAGGTTCACTAGACTATATGCGTCATTTAAAAATTTTTCAATGAACATTCGAACAGTCCGGCCCTCGTCTTGTAGCTGATTTTTTTATTTGGCCCTCCGTCCATTTGACTTTGACACCCCTGCCTTACATATTGTGTGGACTAAATAAATTGTCCTAAAATGTTATGTTGGCCTATTTAAATATTTTATTTCTACCAATATATTTTGTACATTACATTAAGCCAGAGCACCTATAAATTGACTTAAACAAACAATAAACAAACAAATCAACCTGAAAAAATAAACACATATCTCAATGTTTTAGCGATATATCCTTTTGTGGGACGCTGGCAAACAGTCAGCCATCAATGGTCTCATATCTGGAAGTGGAAAAAGGTATTTCGAAACTATCTACAGTATGCTATCCTACAGCTGCCGCCCGCGCTGGCTAAAATTACCTTGATGCAGCGTTTCGAAAGACCAGATTGGATTTTTGCTTCGCTGTAATTTTCTGCCATATTTTTCCACAAATGTGTGCGAAAGGTTATTCACAATTGATTTCCCTGGTCTTTCTAGTCAAGTATCTTATTAGGAGCAGCTAGCGTCACGTGTAGGAAGGAGTTTGTTGTTAGCATGCTTACAAGTAGTTCTTCGAGGTTGGCCTCCAAGACGTATTGAATTCACACATAGACATGAGTATTGGACTTGGTTTATGGTTTATTGCCAAGTGTTACAGTTTGTATTTCCCAGTTTGTACCTGAATAGATCAGTTTAAAGGGCTAGTGTGGAGGGTAGTGTGAACTCTACTCTAAAGGGGAGAGCTACAGGTTCTTAATGCTTTAACGAGTCAAAAAAAACTTGACATTGAGCCATGGAGTATGATGCAATGACATTCAACAGAGTGTTTTGTGTCTAATTTGTGTCAAAGAAAATACCAACACTTTCAGGGGTCCAACGTTATACCAAGCGTCCATATACCCATGCATTTGCATGTACAGTACACTACATAGGCAGGTACAGTATAATTACAGTGTATTGTTACATATTGATATTTGCAACTGTTATAGCTGTATATAATTGACCATTTCAAGATAACCAAGTGATCCAAACCAATACAGTAAATCTTCAGACAAGAAGCAATTTGTGAAGTATCCTGCATTTTTGTAATTATTTGACAATTACATTGTGCCATATAGATTCAAATTTAAAATGATGTGGATATAATAAGATATTACAAATGGTCTAGTATGAAAAGATGTCTTGGTTTGCAGTTTGTTGTAAGGCACATACTGTACATTAGGCATATAAACATCAATGGAACTAGGCCTCTGATTGTGTGTTGTGACATGGCAATCTTATAGTCACATTTTTTGACAACCATTCTATACTATAGTTGTGAGAATGGAACAGATTTACTAAAGTGACATAGTTGTTGGTCTATATATTTTCTGCCGTAAAGTATCCAGCCTGTGACTCGGTGGCATGGCGCGAATTCCAGAGGTTAATGTAAATGATAAGGAATCTGCAACTCTCCAGATTTTAAAATCCAAGGGATTAAAGGTTCAAGTTCCAGCTGACACCCAAAAGGATTACTCACTGTCCAGCCCTAAGTGGTATTGCATTTCCCCAGTATTTTCATTTTGAAAGGAACCCTCAGTTCAGACACTGAGCTAGTGGCCAGCCGATGTCCGGGATCCCCACGGTTGAGGATTTTATGATGGTTGTTAATATGAAGGCTCAATGTTAATACAGGGTGTTTTGTATAACACCAGAATCTCACCAGCTTAATATAGAACTATACAACTTCTTTCTCTGCTAAAGTGAGCCATCATTTTTGGGAAGCAGCTCAAATGCTAACAATGCATCTAAAGTTTGGAACAATGAACTTAAGGCTATGGGAACCAAGGGAACCAAGGCCTTGCTTTTTTAAAACTGGCACATGGCCACACAATGAGCATGCTCTTCTGAACGACTTTAAAAATGCCCCTCAGAAATACTCCTTTGGGTGGGACTTTTTGTCCTGCTCGCCTTTGAGGACTCTTACGTGTTAATGTGTTAAGTGTGAAGTGTTAAAACAGACTGAAAGATGTCTTGAAACAATATAAACAAAAAAAATCTCTCCTGTTATCTGGATCCATGCCAAGTGGATGACCTCCACCTCAGTCAAGGTTACTTTCCATGTCATGACAGGGGTTGTTCATTGATTGCTGTCCTTCCTCACAGGCCATCCCCTTCATCCCCTTTTGTGCCATGTCTCCATTAACAAAGTTAACCCGGTTATACACTGACCTCGTCCCACTCCCGCTGACCTGGAGAGACAGCCATGCTTACCTGTGCAAAAAGTGCCACGATAGGTCATCATTATCAAATTAATCACACCCGTCGAATGGAGTGCTCAGATTATGCTTTACTTCAGACACACGCACAAGTACGCGCGCACACACACACACTGTATGAGCCTGCACTAACAGAAAAAAACATAGTCCTTCGACTTCCCCAGATATAAAAGCTGAACGCCACCGTTAATATCACAATAACATTAACTCAATAAGAATTTGCTCAAACATGAAATATAGCTACAGTATGCTCCCACAAAAGCAGAGTCAAAAGAACTTACATTTACCTGAATTACAGTCGTCTTTGCTTAGGAAAGATATTCATCAGCGTACAGAGCCTTCAGAAAATATTCACACGCCTTGACTTTTTCCATATTTTGTTGTGTTAGAAAGTGGGATTGAAATTGATTGAATTTTCTTTTTTTGGTCAACGATTTACACAAAATACTCTGTAATGTCAAAGTGGAAGAACAATTATAACATTTGTAAAACATTCATGAAAAATATAACACAGATATATCTTGATTAGATAGGTATTCAATCTCCTGAGTCAATACTTGTTAGAATCAACTTTGGCAGCGATTACAGCTGTGAGTCCTTCTGGGTAAGTCTATAAGAGCTTTCCACACCTGGACTGTGAAATATTTGCCCATTAATCTTTTCAAAATTCTTTAAGCTCTGTAAAATTGGTTGTTGATCATTGCTAGACAACCAATTTCAAGACTTGCCATAGATTTACAAACAGATTTAAGTCGAAACTGCAACTCCAGTGTAGATTTGTCCTGTTGTCCTGCTGAAAGGTGAATTAATCTCCCAGTGTCTGGTGGAAAGTAGACTGAACTCGATTTTCCAATCGGAGTATGCCTGTGCTTAGCTCCATTACATGTATTTTTTATCCTGAAAAACTCCCCCGACCTTAATGATTACAAGCACACCATTGGCTGGCCCTCACTAATAATATTCGTCGCCAAACCCACTGGCTCCAGGTCATCTATAAGTCTATGCTAGGTAAAGCCCCGCCTTATCTCAGCTCACTGGTCACGATAGCAACACCCACCCGTAGCACGCGCTCCAACAGGTATATTTCACTGGTCACCCCCAAAGCCAACACTTCCTTTGGCCGCCTTTCCTTCCAGTTCTCTGCTGCTAATGACTGGAACGAATTGCAAAAATTACTGAAGCTGGAATTTTATATCTCCCTCTCTAACTTTAAGCATCAGCTGTCAGAGCAGCTTAGCGATCACTGTACCTGCACACAGACAATCTGTAAATAGCATACCCAACTACCTCATCCCCATATTGTTACTTATCCTCTTTCTCTTTTTCACTCCAGTATCTCTACTTGAACATCATCATCTATCACTCCAGTGTTAATGCTAAATTGTAATTATTTTGCCTCCATGGCCTATTTATTGCCTTACTTCCCTACTCTTCTACATTTGCACACACTGTACATATATTTTTCTATTGTGTTATTGACTGTACATTTGTTTATGTGTAACTCTGAGTTGTTGTTTTTGTTGCACTGCTTTGCTTTATCTTAGCCAGGTTGCAGTTGTAAATGAGAACTTCTCAACTGGCCTACCTGGTTAAATAAAGGTGAAATAAAATAAAAATAAAAAACATAACTTCATGCTTGTCAAGGTCGTCATAATGAGGAGATCAAGGCGCAGCGTGATAAGCGTACATAACTTTTAATGAAAAGAACGAACACTGAACAAAACGAACCGTGACTAGTGCAAAACAGGCAACTAAACATAGAATAACAACCCACAAACTATCCAAGGAATATGGCTACCTAAATATGGTCCCCAATCAGAGACAACGATGAACAGCTGCCTCTGATTGAGAACCAATCTAGGCAACCATAGACATATAAACACCTAGACTAGAAACCCCCATAAACATACAAAAAGCCCTAGACAATACAAAAACTACACAAACCACCCTTGTCACACCCTGACCTAACCAAATAATAAAGAAAACAAAGATAACTAAGGTCAGGGCGTGACAATGCAGCCACCCCTATACTTGAAAATATGGAGAGTGGTACTCAGTAATGTGTTGTATTAGATTTGCCCCAAACATTACACTTTGTATTCAGGACAAAACGTTAATTGCTTTGCCACATTTTTTGCAGTATTACTTTTTGCAAACAGGGCGCATGTTTTGGAATATTTTTATTCTGTATTCCTTCTTTTTTCTCTGTCAGTTAGGTTAGTATTGTGGAGTAACTACAATGTTGTTGATCCATCCTCAGTTTTCTTCTATCACAAACATTCACATCTGTAACAGTTTTAAAGTCACCATTGGCCTCGTGGTGAAATACCTGAGCGGTTTCCTTCTTCTCCGGCAACTGAGTTAGGAAGGATGTATCTTTGTAGTAACTGGGTCAATTGATACACCATCCAAAGTGTAATAAAAAACTTTACAACCATGGTGTTCTTTTGTCACTGAAGCTTTTATATCTAATAACCTGACAATGATCCACATCAAGTGGGTAGACAAATAATGTAAGTATGTTATGCAGCAAAACACAACTATCCTTTTTTTAGGATGCAAACCTGTAATATGAACTGTTGATCCATCCCGTTCTGATCTAATGAGATGAATGTAGGATTTTCTACGGCCTAAAATCAAGGCCTTTCCCAGTCATGAAGGACCAGGCTAGGACCCTCTTGGTTCTCATTGGCTAATACTGAACTCAAGTTAGGGGTTATATGTCAGACTCTCCAATACCACTTTGCCCATGGTATACCCCAGAGGTTGTAAATAAACCCCTTTTAAAGGTGACATAACTTGTATCATTATTATCGGGCTGTGTAACTCATAGCCGAATGATTCAGACTGAGCATGTTTCCCCATTTATTTTGAGAGAGCAATTTCTGTTTTATAACAGGTAGCGTCCATTTATTTACAGTAGTGTGTTGATTCATTATTGCTTTCTTTAGTGGAAATACAGAATATGTATAAAAGTGCCAAATACACCAAAAACTAAATAAAGCAGATTTAGTCTACTTAACCATGTTAATCATTACTGAAACATGCAAACTACAAACATTTAACCAGTTAAAGATAATGAATACATGATACAAATAATTCACACAAAAGCCAAGAGTTGGCTATAAAATGAGTACAAACAAAGTGAGTGTTTGTGTGCAGGTGTGTGTATTATGGTGTGTATTATAATTTCCCATAATAAAAATGTATCCCCATTCCCAAATCAAATACCTTCATTAATACCCCAAAAATATATCGTATTATCTGTCTTTTTTTCTCCAATCTGGCAACCCTCGTAAAATTCGACATACCCTTGTATAAAATGCATTATGAAAGAAATGGTGTAATGTAGGCTCCACAAAATATAAAAATGAACAAAAACATTATTTTGGTAACAACCTGGTTGAATAGTAATATTGGGTTTGTTAACACTCGTTTTTTTATATAAATAAATGTGGGACACAAAACAAAGGCATTGTAGAACACCATTGCCCATCATACATTGCTCTAATAACTTTCAAAAGATTGTTCCAAAGTTCGCCTCCAAAATATGTATTTTCCTATGAATGAAGTCGCACAATTTTTTATTTATTTTCCAGCAAATTAAGTCACACATTTTTTTTGTGTCTTTTCACACCAAATTAACCACACAAAAATGCAGAAAAATGCACAGAATCTGCTGAAATACTTTTTTTTACATATTTGAACAAATTGAGTGTGAGATTGTGTTGATTGATTTAATATAATGCAATAAAATGACTTATCATTGACAACACATTTTTCATGCGTTTATTATATTTGCTGTACTGTGCATTGAATTGGGTGGATGGCTTACAATACAGGTACTTGGAATAAAATGTGCCTTGAAATACAAATGTATATTATTAAGCGATATAAATTATGTAGCATTAGGATTATTAGCATTAGCATTACTAGAATATGTATTTCCGGTATATCATTATTATTAATATTATTATTTTTTGCATTAATAATATTATTAATAATATAAAGATCATTAATATGCATTTTGTGTACATGACCTCATTTATCTGAAGTAAATATAGCTGGAACACTGCCATATCTTGAACACTACCCTACCCCTCTGTCGATGGAGAGGATTGGAGTAACAAGAGAAAAGGACAAACAGACTGTGGTCTCAACAGCATAAAATTGCCAGATTGATTAACTTGTCTGTCAGCTTGAGCTAGATGACAATAAACTCCATACCTCAGGGAACTTATTGAGAGATGACATGTCAAAGACACAAGGGAGAAGACACACACACACACACACACACACACAATAAAAAACCCGTCAAAGTGAGCTGTCGTGGTGAAGGGTGAACAACACTCCCACTGTATTCCCCATGGATCTATACTAGAGTCTGGTATTGGTGCTCGGCTTCATTTAAACGATTCTCTCCGTAATTGAAAAGGAAACTCCAGGGCGCGTTTGGCCAGTTAATCCATTTAAGATCATTATGTGCATTGTCAATTGGCTTGACTCAGCTGCAGCGGCAGGAAACAATGGAGGGGTCTCAAGAGTGTGTAGATCCAAATCCCTTCCGGGTCAGAGGTTAATGAATGATTATTTCTCACACTGTGGGATACCAGTCCAAAGGCCATGATCCTAATCCCTAGGGTCCCCATAGCACAGACGATATAATAGGTACATATCACAGACCACACAGCCATTAATGATGATCTACAATGATATGAGGACATTTAATGACATATGGTTTTCACCTCCACCCCAATATCGCCACCCTATTCTTACTTAGAAAATATTAAAAATGAAGCATACATTTCAGTACTGAATGAAAGAACAAACTTCGTCGTATAGGTTTCACCTTTTTCAGCATCAGTTACAAATAGTACAGGATTTCCATCCAACTCACTTTTCATTCGGAGATCTCTTAGATTCCCAAACTGGCTGCTTGATCACACTTTATGGTCCTGTCACTTTCACCACTGTGTAGGGTGTTTTAAATAAGGTAACTTGGCACAGGAGTATATGAGGACACAGAGGTGGATTATCACAGGAAGGGGCCACAGTCTCAGATTCGGGCAAGTCTCAGAGCTGGGGAGGAGGGGGTAGCTCTGTACTACAGTGCAGCTCCCTGTATGTGCCACTGGGGGCCTGCTATTAAAACGGAGTCAAGTGTGATTCATGTCGAGGATATGCTTGTGGCTCACCCAGACCCCACAACTGACAGACAGACACACAGAAAGACAGAGAGAGAGAGAGAGAGAGAGAGAGAGAGAGACACACACACTTGTGTATATGTACACACATAAATATACTGTAGAAACCATGCACTTATCCATATTTACTTCTAATGGGTTTCAGGTTAGACCATCATTCTTTTGAGCAATGGTTTTTATCACTTTAACTAACTGTCAAATACTGTACACTGTGCACACTCAATTCTGTAGGAGATGTAATGGTGCTGTATATCACAATAGTATGAGTGTAAAGCTTGAAGGTGTGAAGTGTATCAGAGAAAGGAGAAATAAGGAAGTGTGTTAATCAGCAACTGAAATAGCACAGCACCCATTCCTTATGTTTTCACACTGAAATGAATAATGGCTTCCCATGTTACATTGTGCCATTTTTACTCGTGACGTTAGACCTGCAGAGACAGAAAATTATGTGACAGAAGAGAAATTGGCCTCGGGCGATTGATTTTCAATGCTTCTGTTTGAAGTCGGAGGGCCTTCCTGTTCAAATCCTGTATGAGCCATTTGTTTATGTCCTCCTGGTCTCTAAATCACTTATCGCATCAAAGAGCACCATTCTGTCCCATACAACAATGGGGGTCATGCCAGCATGAAAACATGACAAGGATACAGACAAAGAAAATGCTTTCCTCTCTTGAGGTGATGACAATTGGTGTACCCAGATTTATGTCATTTTAACATTACAGAGGGGGAAAAAAGTCAGAGTATTCGGGAGTAATTCAATGCCATAGCTCTCACTATTTCAATATTGCTTAATAATTGTATTTGTTTTGGAAAGCAGTACAGTATGTAGGAAATGGTTAGCTCAAATCGACATCTACTGTATGCTCTGAGCTAATTTACTGGTGTGCATGGTTGGGTAGGTTACTTTCTCAGTGTAATCCATTGCAGTTACCTGTCCAAAATTGAAATCAGTAACATAACTTTAGGATAACCCAAACTCAGTAACGTAATCTGATTACATTCCGTTACTTTTAGATTACTTTCCCCTTAACAGGCATTGGAAGAAGACAAAAATGTGTGTTTCCAATTGAATGATAGATCAATGTTAAAGTTTACATAGCTGGCCATATATGGATGTTAATTTTTACTTTAAGGGTTGGTTATGTAGGTTTATTCTAACCCATCACTTTCTACCAGATATAATAATGCGATTCAATTATATCTTTACATTAAAAACCAAAGTGTATCAGAATTCCAGTCATTACAATATATGTTAAACCCCTTGATCTTCAAGAATAGGACTTGGAAATATGGAAGTATAGATTAGCCATATTATTTTATCTGAACATGACCCCAAAACTAAGGACTTATTAGCCAGCGCTACTCTGTTGTTTATGATTTTGTTGTCATGGAGGACTGATTGGGCTCATTGATTCGAGTCGAAAAATAAATGCTGCGCTCATGGAAGCAGTACTCAAATGTGCTATTTACATGTGAAAAATGAATGCCATATGCTGCATTTGCAATAGGCCTATTGTTTACCTTTTTGTTGGTGACACTTTGACATCTTGATAATGTGAAGCTGTTTAAAGGGCCAATCCACCGATGTGCCCCACCTCTGTTTTGGTAAAAGCTGAGGGATGGGCCTGGAGAAGTGTAACCACTCTCAGATTAATAGACAGAGCTATGGATGCAAGGACTGACCATCAGTGATATCAACAGTATTGTTTTAACCATGTTATGAGGCAATACATTGTTTGTTTACATTTCAGATGTTTACAAACATTGGAGCAAAACAAGCTTATATTGTGGGTTCTCATGGAGTGTGACAGTTGAACTAAGCTCATGAGGCATTTACAAGTTATATTCTTCAAGAATAATTGAATCTACACTACCGGTCGATGGTTTTAGAACACCTACTCATTCAAGGGTTTTTCTTTATTTTTACTATTTTCTACATTGTAGAATAATAGTGAAGACATCACAACTAAACTCAGCAAAAAATGAAACGCCCTCTCACTGTCAACTGTGTTAATTTCAGCAAACTTAACATGTGTAAGTATTTGTATGAACAAAACAAGATTCAACAACAGACATAAACTGAACAAGTTCTACAGACATGTGACTAACAGAAATGGAATAATGTGTCCCTGAACAAAGGGGTGGTCAAAATTAAAAGTAACAGTCTGTATCTGGTGTGGCCACCAGCTGCATTTCTGGGGGGAATGGCCCTAGCTCTCACCCTCCGATCCAACAGGTCACAGATGTGCTCAATGGGATTGAGATTCATGCTCTTTGCTGGCCATGGCCGAACACTGACATTCCTGTCTTGCAGGAAATCACGCACAGAACGAGCAGTATTGTGCCCATAGGCAACTTTGTTGCCGGTGATGTCTGATGAAGACAGGCCTACAAGCCCTCAGTCCAGCCTCTCTCAGCCTATTGCGGACAGTCTGAGCACTGAAGGAGGGATTGTTTCATTCCTGGTGTAACTCGGGCTGTTGTTGCTGCCATCCTGTACCTGTCTCGCAGGTGTGATGTTCAGATGTACCGATCCTGTGCAGGTGTTGTTACACGTGGTCTGCCACTGCGAGGCATACATACTGTACATACATACATACATACATACATACATACATATATACATACATATTTATTTATTTTTAAGTCCAAAAATGTATGTAGGAACTAGATTGCCTCTTTAAGGTAATCAATAGTGGCTATCCACTGGTTCCAAAACAATAATTGATAGGCAGCTTAAACTTCTTGAATTCAGCCATTATTGGGTTCAAATACACATTTAGATTTGTGAACAGCCATCCACAGCAAATACAATCTGTAAGGCGCAAATAGCTTAATGAGAGAGCAGCAGTGTGATTCACATCAATACGCTATGTAGATATCAATAATAAGTGATATTCGTATCGCCGTAGACTACACCACTGCTGTCATCCTTACTTCCAAGCGTTTATTCAAATTGGATAATCTTTCAATGCCGATAGCATGGAAGACATAACTTGGACTGTAGCCTACAAAAGCCTATTCCTGCTCTTTTCCCGCGATCGATCAAATACATTTGGTGAGTTATTTGGTGCTCAGACTCGCTCAGGTGGAACAAACTTAAACTTGCACATTTTTTCAATGATGATTTGAATTTCACTGAGAAAACAGAGAAGGGTCAAATATTTTTTTCCCCGCAAACATCCTTTCTGAATGTAAAAGTAATCCTTGAAGTAATCATCAAGTTTTTCAAAAGTATCTGTAATCTTATTACAATATTTTTGGTGGTAAGGTAACAGATTACAGTTACCGTTTTTTTGTAATCCTTTACATCCCGTTACTCCCTAACCCTGCTGGTGTGCTACAGAAAATCTTCAGAGCTCCAACTAATTATGTCTTCCACTCAGTTTGGTGATGAAAAGTGATGGATGAGAGGAGAGAGAGCAGTGACTTGATCAATTTGAAGAAGGTAGGGGGGAAGGGGAGCCTGTGCCATCTGAAGCACTTTGTAGAGAGTGACCGAGTGTGGACTTGGTTTCAAGTCCTCAGAAAAAAAGGCATGTTTTTTTAGTCAGGTAGCCTCCACACAAAATGTCTATGCAAACAACTCATAACCCCAATCAATGCACCAGTCTCTCTTTGAAGCATTTTGACAAACAGACAAACTAGGGTATTTGAAACAATGTTTCGCTTTGGCAGCAGCCTTCATTTTAGACATATCACAAGGACAACCTGTAGTACCTTTACTTCTAACACTGCCTCTACACTGGGTTTATCCATCACCTTTGGTCCAATTTGTCTGTAGAGATTCTACAAAAAACAGCCCAGCAGCAGAACGTTCCCAGGAATACACTCGATTTTCCATATGTTTCGGGGGAGACAAAGTGACAGGCTAAACAGTTTCACAAGCTATACACAGCCATTGCTGAATCACAGAGGACAAGGCCAGAGTAATTCTGCCCTTCGCAGCTATCAACACATCGTAGGAAGCCAACGCATGGCTGACGTCAGGGGGGGATGCTCTCCACTCCCCCGTAAATATACTTTGTCACAACCACAACGTCCCTTGAGCCTGGTAGGCCTAAATGTAAGGGAACAGGAAACTCGCAAGGTAGACTAACGCCCTACTACTGCAACTCTAAAAGACCTGAAAGAGATTGTGTGGGTGAGACCCAAGGCCAACAATGTGCCTACATTCCCATTCCCATACCCACATCCTGTCTGGAAATGGCACCATCCCCAATCTCTTCCTTTTTTTTCTGCTAAATGGCTACATTTTGGGGGCAGAAAAGGGCCCATTATATGAGGGCCGACAAACAATAGTGGGCACAAAGTTCGTGCGAGCCTGTGTGAACTGTTAGGAGTTTATGGCTTCAAACCTCTATGACTGGTCCCCATAGACCTCTGCTAAATGACTAGTAGCTTTTATTTTTGCTTTGTTCCGGAATAGATAGCCCAGATATACTCCAGAAGGAGTTAAACAAATATTAAAGAAAAAAGTTGTTAGGATTACACCCTGTTGTGAATATGTTATGCACCCCTATAGACTTGCTCATTTGCTAACCACACCTTGCTCTTGTTGATGATCAAATTGAAAATGAAGACATTTCAAACATCCTAGTATACGATGACTTAATTGCATGAGGAATAACTCCCTCCATATTAATAGCAATATTCACACAGTTATGGCACACGCATTAATTTACCGCGATGACATTAGTCTGATTGCCTGCATTTCAAGCAAATGTGCTGGGGCAGCAGACCAGAGCGGACCCCCTCCCTCTGGCGCCTAATGGAAAAGGCATAAGCAGGCGTTGAGAAGGTCAGGCGCCGGGCTGACAGTAAACCTGCATGTCTCTCCCTCTCCCCTGACAGCTTTTGATGCGTCAGGGGTCATCGACTCCATCGTGAAGGTGCGAACAGGGGGCAGCTAGAACGGGATGGCCCTATTTGGCTCTTTCTGGCTGGCAACAGCACGTCTCTTTCTGCTGGAGGCTACTCCCCTCCCTCCCTCCTTCTTCTCCTGCACCCTCGCCACCCTGCCATCCTTGTCACATCTAGTGTGGCGGCCGTCACCTTGCTTTCCGCCACGTCCCAAGGCTCCCGCCAGGTGTTCTGGCTCCCCCATAATGAAACATAAAGGGCAGTGGGACGAGGCGCGAGGAGCCAAATTGAATCGGGCCTCTCCTTTTGTGCTGCATTAAGAACTCAATTAAACGCCAGGCAGCATCTGCTGCTGCACTGGCAGACAGTCAGGCACACCTCACTCACTTCCTCGCTCCTCTGTGCGAGAGTGTGTGCGAGCTCGCGCAATGGATAAGGTGTAATCTTTGACAGTATAATCAGTCCTAACATTCTTCAAGGTGACAACTGTCCTTCGGTTTTACTCTCCTTCGGCTTTGGGGGATAAAAGGGTGCATAATCCTGTAGATGGGATGGAGTTTAGCAGTGCTGCACATTGTCTTTCTCAGACAGCCATTGTTTGTATTGATAAGTAAGACTTTCTGAGAGGAGTATAGGACTATGGGTAGCACGGACATATGGGGTGGGGGGGTGGGGGGGCGAGACGGAGAGAGCGAGAGCGAGAGTGAGAGAGGACTGTTCATCCCAGACTGGGACTTCATCCATCATTGGAATCAGTGTGTGCTGTAATTACTGTGTCAAATAGATGGGACGATGCCTTTGAGGAAAGTGTGTGTATGCGCACGCGTGTGACTGGGGGAGGGGGGGGGGGGGGGGTGTCCTGCGGACACCTTATCTTCATAATCATCTCCACTTCCAGGTCGCTCCTACCTCCACTGTCATCTGTCATACATAGCTGTGCTGTCAACTGGTGCTGTCATGCATTGCCAAAATCAGGGTATCAGGAGAGAAGAAGTCTTAACTCTTTCAATGGCACAGCCCTTTGAGGAGACAGGATCTAACCATTCTAAGGTCATAATGTAAGAATGCAGCAATTCATAGAATGATGGAAGGAATGCTAACAAACTTATCAGGCTAGCTCAGATTGACCGTAGTTTCCTAATACCAATTATTGATTTTTATAGAGCCCGGAAGAGTGCTACTGTACAGTGCCTTGCAAAAGTATTCATCCCCCTTGGCGTAAATTACAACCTGTAATTTGAATGGATTTCTATTTGGATTTCATGTAATGGACATACACAAAATAGTCAAAATTGGAGAAGTGAAACGAAAAAAATAACTTCTTTCAATAAATTAAAAATAAATTTAAAAAATCGGAAAAGTGGTGCGTGTGTATGTATTCACCCCCTTCGCTATGAAGCCCCTAAATAAGATCTGGTGCAACCAATTACCTTCAGAAGTCACATAATTAGTTAAATAAAGTCCACCTGTGTGCAATATAAGTGTCAGATGATCTGTCACATAATCTCAGCATATATATACACCTGTTCTGAAAGGCCCCAGAGTCTGCAACACCACTAAGTAAGGGGCACCACCAAGCAAGCGGCACCATGAAGACCAAGGAGCTCTCCAAACAGGTCAGGGACAAAGTTGTGGAGAAGTACAGATCGGGGTTAGGTTATAAAAAATCCCCCGAAGCACCATTAAATCCATTATTAAAAAATTGAAATAATATGGCACCACAACAAACGTGACAAGTGATGGCCGCCCACCAAAACTCACGGACCAGGCAAGGAGGGCATTGATCAGAGCGCAACAAAGAGGCCAAAGATAACCATGAAGGAGCTGCAAAATCCACAGTGGAGATTGGAGTATCTGTCCATAGGACCACTTTAAGCTGTACAGTCCACAGTGCTGTGCTTTACAGAAGAGTGGCCAGAAAAAAAGCCATTGCTTAAAGAAAAAAGTAAGCAAACACTTTTGGTGTTTGCCCAAAGGCATGGGAGAGACTCCCCAAACATACGGATGAAGGTACTCTGGTCAAATGAGACTAAAACTGTTTCAGTCTTCCAGAGATTTGAGACTGGGACGGAGGTTCATCTTCCAACAGGACAATGACCCTAAGCATACTGCTAAAGCAACACTTGAGTGGTTTAAAGGGAAACATTTAAATGTCTTGGAATGGCCTAGTCAAAGCCCAGACCTCCATCCAATTGAGAATCTGTGGTATGACTTAAAGATTGCTGTACTCCAGTGGAACCCATCCAACTTGAAGGAGCTGGAGCAGTTTTGCCTTGAAGAATGGGCAAATATCCCAGTGGCTAGATGTGCCAAGCTTATAGAGACATACCCCAAGAGACTTGCAGCTGTAATTGCTGCAAAAGGTGGCTCTACAAACTATTGACTTTGGGAGTTAAATAGTTATGCACGCTCAAGTTTTCAGTTTTTTTTGTCTTATTTCTTGCTTGTTTCATAAAAAAAATATTTTGCATCTTCAAAGTTGAAGGTATATTGTGTAAATCAAATGATATAACCCCCCCCCCCCCCCCCCCAAAAAAAAAAAATATTTTTTAATTACAGGTTGTAAGGTAACACAATAGGAAAAATGCCATGGGGGGTGAATACTTTCGCAAGCCACTGTATGTCAACTTGATAAGGCACAGGTCAATCCCCTTATATGACATGAAAGTGAAGCCATTTCCTCAGTCAGTCATACAAACACAAAAAGCTCCAATTAAATTGTACTTAATTCAGAGATTAGCTGCTTGCTGGTCATACAAGAACTCTGACCAGATAATGGCAGCTGCTCCATATTCAAAACATGCATGTGGGGAGGTAGGGCTAATTCTCCAGAGCTCCGGCCCTGTCCTCTCGCTTGAGAAGTTATCTGAAAAATGAGGAGCGTGTCCTGCAGCCATATGGCTCTCCTGGAGCAGTGTCGAGGAGAGAAGCGGAGCACGTAAAGACGTGGAAATAGCGTTAGCTCCTTGACTGCCCGGCGGTGGCATTCAAAGCACTGGCAAAAAAACCTGGGCTGGTCACCTCAGTATTGTGACAGGTCACGATGGGGTAACAATTTGATCTGTTGGCGAGCAGGGGCTTCCAGTGCTTGAAATCAGAAAAACATTGGTTGATAACACAGTATACAATAAAATTATAACACATTACAGCACTTTAAAATGCATTAGTATATACATTTACAAACATATTTACAAATAACTATGTTATAGCAGGTTTGGTACATCTGAAGTGATACCCTCTGAGATGCAACCCACTTCTGTGGTTTCAGCACAGCTTTCCCCTTAATTTGAATGGCAACACGGCTACTCTCATGGGCTATTAGAGAAATGTAACATTTGGTGCCATATGCTTGCAGGTTGTTTGGGAATAGCGATCATCCGGCCTTATCGTGGCTCATTGTAACTTACATTTTGCCAGTTAATTACCATTGTGACATCGATATTAGGGGAGCAAACTGCAGATGCCAGGATCATGGCAAGTTGAGAAATGGCCCTTGGAGAGAAAACAATAGCATTGAACTGGGAACATCATTAAACAGTAGAACCTGGATATCTCCGGTAAACAGGGATAGTTGCTTTTTGTAAATATTAAACATTCCACAGTTCATCTGTAGTAGTAACAAAGTCAAACCATTTATTGAGCATTGCTGTTCTGCATACTGATACTGCTTCTACACCTGCATTGCTTGCTGTTTGGGGTTTTAGGCTGGGTTTCTGTACAGCACTTTGTGATATCAGCTGATGTACAAAGGGCTATATAAATACATTTGATTTGATTTTATACTGTTGTGCTTTCTCATAAGGCAAAGGAAATGATGACAGTTCTGCAGCCAATATCAAATAATAAGTGGACAAAACTATCACACTTGCAGGGCCATTTTGAACCCATGGACATGTGGTTATTTTGAACAAATAGACATTTGGTCAAAGCAGGTGACATGAGGAGAGAGCGTGTGTTGTGCGTGTGTGTTGTGCGTGTGTGTGTGTGTGTGTGTGTGTTGTGTGTTGTGTGTTGTGTATTTGCTGCCACAAAACAAAGTGAGCCCTGGTCCAGAAAGCCTTGGGGCTATTTATAGGAGGAAGCAGGCTGACTGGCAGACTTCTCTTAATCAGCATGCTACAAGAGGTAATTTAAAGACGCTTTGCCGCTGACAAGAATTCAATTGTGTTTTGATTTTCTCATTAGCCTAATCTCAAGTGGGCCTCGTTATTGTGTAATTTTCCCGCGTTGACACGACATCTCGTTTTGGGAGCTGACAGCCGTATGCCACCGTTTTGGGGACAGGAGAGGGGGTGGGGGGGTGACGGCTCCCTCCGAGGTGCTGGTTGGCTGTTCTCTTCATCCCCCCGTCGGCTGATGCGAGGACGGTCGACACAAGATGACTCCGGGGGGTTTTGTGGAAGAGGGCTGGAGGGGGTAGGGGCTGGTTGGGTTTGCAAATACTGTGCAAATGAATATTTCAATGTCACTGTTGTCGGAGGGTTCATTTTAGCAGCCAAGATAATTCACTCCTCAGGGTGTGTGTTCGGCTCTTTCTCTCCGTGGAGGGCTCTGTTGCAGCGCAGGTAAAGTAGCGTACTCTCCCCTGGTCCCAGGATGTTAAGGGAGTGAATCAGGAAAGCATTTTTTATTTTTGTTTGAACAGAAGTGGCTTTGCTGCGGAGTATATGCATGATTCAACAGAAGTGGGGCAAATTGCAGTCCCACCACTAAAAAAATGAATTATCAAAACAGTTATGTCTCCAAACTTAGGACATTTATTTACATCAAGAATCAAATAAAATTGTATTGATACACTATATATACAAAATTATGTGGACACCCCATCAAATTAGTGGATTTGGCTATTTCAGCCACACCCGTTGCGACAGATGTATAAAATGGAGCACAAAGCCATGCAATTTCCAAAGGAAAACATTGGCAGTAGAATGGCCTTTCTGAAGAGCTAATTGACTTTCAACGTGGCATTGCCATGGTATGCCACCTTTCCAACAACTTTGTTCGTTAGATTTCTACCCGGCTAGAGCTGCCCCGGTCAACTATAAGTGCTGTTGCGGCTGAGCAGCTGCACACAAGGCTAAGATCAACATGCGCACTGCCAAGAGTTGGCTGGAGAGGTGTAAAGCTCGCTGCCATTGGACTCTGGAAGAGTGGAAACACGTTCTCTGGAGTGATGAATCACGCTTCACCATCTGGAAGTCTGAATCTGGGTTTGGTGGACGCCAGGGGAACGCTACCTGCTCCAACGCATAGTGGCAACTGTAAAGTTTGGTGGAGGATAAATAATAATCTGGGGCCTTTTTTCATGGTTCGGGCCACTCAGTTCCAGTGAAGGGATATCTTAACTCACAGCATACAATGACATTCTAGACGATTCTGTACTTCCAACCTTGTGGCAACAGTTCTGGAAAGGCCCTTTCCTGTTTCAGCATGACAATGCCCCCATGCACAAAGCTAGGCCCATACAGAAATGGTTTGTCAAGTTCGGTGTGGATGAACTTGACTGGCCTGCGCAAAGTCTTGACCTCATCCCCATCAAACACCTTTGGGATGAATTGGAACGGCGACTGCGAGCCAGACCTAATCGCTCAACATCAGTGCCCGACCTCACAAATGCTCTTTGGGCTGAATGGAAGCAGGTCCCTGCAGCAATGTTCCAAAATCTAGTGGAAAGCCTTCCCAGAAGAGTGGAGGCTGTTATAGCAAAGGGGGGACCAACTCCACATGAATATCCATCATTTTGGAATGAGACATTTGACGAGGAGGTGTACATATACTTTTGGTCATGTAGTGTATGTTCTAATTCAATCCAAGGCAATAACAAACTAAATGTTAAATTAATATAGTACAAAGTCATTGTTCATACACCTATTTCTATTGAGAGGTGGCTTTTACTTTAAAATAAAGCAATTCATATTTGTTGAACTTTTTTAACACTATTATTTCAATAGAACATTGAGTTGTTCTATTATTACATTGAAAGATACTGATCTAATTAGAAAACGTGATCAGTATGCTATCGCACCCTTTGAGATCACTACCAAAACACACACATTAAAAGACTGTAGAAGGAATGTGCCTTAAGCCACACCCCTACAAATATCATCAGGTGATGGGATTGCACACCTCTCCAGCCTGGCCACATGGTGAGTAGTGTGTCTGCAAACATTTTGGAGAAAATTAGTGAGCAAGTTGGTAAATTTTCATGTATTTTTAGGAAGTGCCACTACCAAGTATCTAGTATATCAATAAATATGTGAAGTATGATTTTGTGACTAAAATATATGTATACTGGTATGTGCATCTGTCCAAATGAAAGATAGCCAGCCATATGTTAGCTGTGGGGATTCTATAAAGTCTGAAATAAGTAAAAACAAATCCACACCGATACGGTCACAACTAAAACAATTGAAACCATAGAGATACAGTGGGGTCTGAAATGAGCTATGGAAGAAGACAGGTTTGTGTCATCAATGACGTGAGGCCCACTGTTTAGCTTAGGAAAGACCACAAAGGGCAATGAAATCTTTAGAACGTTGGAAAACCCATTCACTTACATGTGATTTGCTTGAAATTGGCACTGTAACGAGTGCGCTGAGAGTCGGGAAGCAAGTACAGGGAGTGAATGTTTTAATAAATAAACAGAACAATAAACACGAAACACAAACAACGCACCGACATGAAACAGAGTCAATAACACCTGAGGAAAGAACCAAGGGGAGTGACAGATGTAGGGAAGATAATCAAGGAGGTGATGGACTCCAGGTGAGTGTCATGAGGCGCTGGTGCGCTTGACGATGGTGACAGTTGTGCGGGTAATCAGCAGCCTGATGACCTAGAGGCAGGAGAGGGAGTATACAGGACAGACATGCTATATTTGTAGGTATTTATCTTATCTGGATGTATAATAGATCCTTTACTACAGCACTACTAATATCAAACTTCAACTTGAAGAATGTCTGTTCTGTACTAGAAATATTTAGCTAGCTACTGTAGCTCCCCATTGCGATCTGGTTGGATGGGCAGGTTGGAACTGCAAAGATAGCTAGCTAGCACTGCAGATCAACAAACAAGGAAAACAGTATTATGCAGGCTAGATTAAGCAAGCTTGCAACCTTAGCTATGGGTTATGAAACTAATGCCTAATTGGAAAATAGTTAGCTAGCTTGCTGTCTTCTGCTTGCTAGAAAGGTGTCACGTTCAAAATGCTTAACAGCTAGCTAGCTCAGCCGCTTTGTGCCTTTTTTTGTGACTTTTTACAGTGCACGGAACACCTGCATTGGCATGCAGTTGTTCTAGCCTGTATTGAATTGGCATTTGTGCAATTTAAGTGATAACAGTGACTTATTATTCGGAATTCCACTTGATGGCTTGCACATCAAAAGTCAGGCATTAACTTGGTTATAGACAGAATATATATGTATGAAAATATTATATTTTAAGCCATTTAACGCAGCACAAAAATAAATGCATTTCATTGAGAGATTCCCTATTCTTTACCCTTTGTGGACAAAACCGAAGCTGTGGCCAGGGATGCTGCCAATGACTGGAACGAACTTCAAAAATCACTGAAGCTGGAGACTTATATCTCCCTCACTAGCTTTAAGCACCAGCTGTCAGAGCACTCACAGATCACTGCACCTGTACATAGCCCATCTGTAAATAGCCCACCCAACTACCTCATCCCCATACTGTTATTTATTTTATTTATTTTGCTCCTTTGCACCCCAGTATCTCTACTTGCACACTCATCTTCTGCACATCTATCACTCCAGTGTTTATTTGCTATATTGTAATTATTTCGCCACTATGGCCTATTTATTGCCTTACCTCTCTTATCCTACCTCATTTGCACACACTGTATATATACTTTTTATATTGTATTATTGACTGTATGTTTGTTTATTCCATGTGTAACTCTGTGTTGTTATTTGTGTAGCACTGATTTGCTTTATCTTGGCCAGGTCGCATTTATAAATGAGAACTTGTTCTCAACTAGTCTACCTGGTTAAATAAAGGTGAAATAAAATATTAAATAAAAATGCAAGGCCCGAACACGTTCCTCCATATTGTAAGCTCCAAAAATATGGAAATGATATTATTTTACACTAATACAATTGCTCAGAGAAACAGATTTTGTTCAGCGGTCCAATGCAGCTGTTTTTATCTCAATATCAAATCATTTCTGGGTAACAATGAAGTACCTTACTGTGGTTGTTTTCAATTAAAATGGTAAAAAAATAAGCAAAAATTGCTTCTTAGCTAAGAGCAATTTCTCCAGCAAGAATTTTGCTATGACTGTCTGGGAGTGGTCTGAGTGGGAGGGGAAGACTGAAGACTAGATGTTATTGGCAGAGAGGTTTGGAACACTCTTTCTCATTGGTCTATTAGCTCGTGTGATGTCACCTGCCAGTCCAAAACTCCATACCACCAAAACAGACTGGAATTTCAGGTGGTCTTTTCAAACAGTTCTTCACTAAAATGGCATTATCATTATTGTCACAATTTAACAGTACTATTCCAACCTCATAGTGTGGAAATATACACTATATACAACAGATGAAAATCACATTTTTCACTGCACTGGCCTTTTTATTTTATTTTATTTATTATCATTTAACCTTTATTTAACTAGGCAAGTCAGTGAAGAACAAATTATTATTTACAATGATGGTCTACCAAAAGGCAAAAGGCCTCCTGCGGGGATGGGGGCTGGCATTAAAAATAAATAAATAGAAACTAAATATAGGACAAAACAACACAACATAAAGAGAGACCTAAGACCAAAACATAGCAGCAACACATGACAACACAACATGGTAGCAGCACAAATCATGGTACAAACATTATTGGGCACAGACAACATCACAAAGGGCAGGAGGATATAGACAACAATACATCACAGAAAGCAGGCACAACTGTCAGTAAGAGTGTCCATGATTGAGTCTTTGAATGAAGAGATTGAGATAAAACTGTCCAGTTTGAGTGTTTGTTGCACCTTGTTCCAGTCGCTGGCTGCAGTGAACTGAAAAGAGGAGATACCAGAGATGTGTGTGCTTTTGGGACCTTTAACAAAACGTGATTGGCAGAAAGGGTCTTGTACATGGAGGATGAAGGCTGCAGTAGATATCTCAGATAAGGGGGAGTGAGACCTAAGAGGGTTTTATAAATAAGCATCAACCAGTGGGTCTTGTGACGGGTATACAGAGATGACCAGTTTACAGAGGAGTATAGAGTGCAGTGATGTGTTTTATAAGGAGCATTTGTGGAAGATCTGATGGCCAAATGGTATAGAACGTCTAGCCGCTCGAGATCACCCTTACCTGCCGATCTATAAATTATGTCTCCGTAATCTAGCATGGGTAAGATGGTCATCTGAATCAGGGTTAGTTTGGCAGCTGGGGTGAAAGAGGAGCGATTACGATACGAAACCAAGTCTAGATTTAACTTTAGCCTGTAGCTTTGATATGTGCTGAGAGAAGGACAGTGTACCGTCTAGCCATACTCCCAAGTACTTGTACCTGAAGCTCTAAACCACATATGTCAGAGTCAAGGCCCGCGGGCCACATCCGGCCCGCAAGAAGGTTTTTTACGGCCCCTGGGATGATCTTGATTTATTATTAGAACCGGCCCGCAGCAAGCCGGCAGCCCGCAGATCTTTTACACGCACCAATACTACATTTCCCACAATGCAAAGGTGACGCACCGAGCAGTAGGCTGCTTCATTTCAATATTTATTGGCACAGCAGTCGTCAGCATCACAGTAAAATTAACTTTCAGATACCCATCAAAAATGGCAAAACGGAAGGTGGATACTGAGAACCGGGGGTTTCAAACAAGGTGGGAGTCGGAGTATATGTTCACGAAGGTAGCTGGAAAACCTGTGTGTCTTCTGTGTGGAGAAAGTGTGGCGGTACTGAAAGAGTATAATCTGAGACGACATTATGAAACGAAACACGCGGACAAAAACAAGAATATGGACATGGAACAAAGGCTACAAAAGGCAGAGGAATTAAAACGAGGCCTCAAATCTCGACAGGCTCTGTTCAAAAAAGCCAAATCACAAGGCCAGGCTGCTGTCAAGGCCAGTTTTATTTTGGCAGAAGAGATCGCTAAATCAGCCCGGCCATTTACGGAGGGGGATTTCATCAAAAACTGCATGATTAAAGTTTGTGACGAAGTTTGCCCAGAAAAAAGGCAACTCTTTTTAAATGTGAGTCTGAGCAGAAACACCATTGCCGAGAGAGTAGACCAGTTGTCCATCAATCTAAAAGAGCAGCTTGTGAAAAAGGGAAAAGATTTTATTGCATATTCCTTGGCTGTGGATGAGAGCACCGACATTTCTGACATTGCCCAGTTGTCAATTTTCATCCGCGGAGTGGACTCCAACCTAAGCGTGACAGAGGAGTTTTTGGCTTTACGTCCTATGCATGGCACAACTACGGGGCATGATTTGTATGAAGAGGTGTCAAGATGTGTAAATGAGATGGAGCTGCCTTGGGAAAAACTTGTGGGTTTGACAACCGACGGAGCACCTGCGATGTGTGGACACAGGAGCGGACTGGTGGCGAAGATACGGGAAAAGATGCAAGAGGAAAACGCGACAGGTGAGCTGACAGCTTATCATTGTATCATACACCAGGAAGCGTTGTGCGGTAAAGCCTTGAAAATGGAGCATGTAATGAGCATCATCACGCGCACAGTTAACTTTATCAGAGCCAAAGGTTTGAATCACCGCCAGTTCAAGGCATTTCTGACGGAGTTAGAAACGGAGCATGGTGATTTGCCTTATCACACAGAGGTGCGATGGCTAAGCCAGGGAAAGGTGCTTCAAAGATGTTTCGAGCTTCGTGAGGAGATTTGTCTGTTCTTGGACAGCAAAGGGAAAGACACAACACAACTCCGAGACGAAATGTTTCTGTGTGAAATGGCTTTTCTGTGTGACATTACGAGTCATCTGAATGCAATAAACTTGCAGCTGCAGGGTCGGGATCGTGTCATCTCTGATATGTACAGTACAGTGAAGGCATTTAAAACCAAACTGACTCTGTGGGAGACGCAGATGCGGAAAGAAAATTTGAGCCACTTTCCCAGCTGCCAGACCATGAAAGAGAAGCTCTCTACCAGTGCGTTCCCGAGCACACAGTTGGCTGATAAAATAGGTATGCTTGCCGCTGACTTTCGACGCCGATTTGCTGACTTTGAAGCACAAAAAAGCAGGTTGGAACTGCTCGGTAACCCATTTGCTGTTGACGTGGAAAGCTCACCACCAAACCTCCAAATGGAGTTGATTGACCTCCAATGCAATGATGCACTGAGGGCAAAATATGCGGCAGTGGGTGCTGCGGAGTTCGCCCGTTTCCTCCCCGGCACAATGCCCCAGCTGCGCATCCAGGCTGCTCAAACGTTGTCTATGTTTGGCAGCACATACCTGTGTGAACAACTGTTTTCTTTGATGAACCTGAACAAAACATCACACAGAAGTCGACTTACTGCTGAACACCTCCACTCAATTCTGAGGATTTCTTCAGCTCAGAGCCTTACCCCGAACATTGATGAACTTGTGGAAAAGATGGGACACCACCAAGTATCACCCTCAACCTCAAACAAGTGAACATTACTGTGCAATCACATATTTAGAGTTTTTACTCAGTTCAAGTTTAAAAGTTAAAATTTAATATTTGTTTTCACTGCATGTTACTTCTCCTTAAACAAAGTGTTGTTTTTGATTAATAGATTTTTGCACTTTATTTTTTTGTATTTCAATCCAATTATATTTTTAAAATATTTCAGTTGAGTGGATGATAGAAAATTGCTATTATTGTTTTTTCTTTGAAGTAAATTTAGCCCACTTTTGCTAAAATAGAAAATATAGTCTACTGATGGTGCCTTGAATACCGGTTTCTTTCATTTAATGTTCATGTTATGGGGATATTTATATAAAGGAAATTTGTCTTTTGTGTCTGTTGAAAATTAAAGATTACTGACAGAGCCATAAGAAAATATTGCTTTATTTATCTGATCATATTGTAATATATTTGTTAGGTTTTCAGTAGGTTCAATTAGGTTCACTAGACTATATGCGTCATTTAAAAATTTTTCAATGAACATTCGAACAGTCCGGCCCTCGTCTTGTAGCTGATTTTTTTATTTGGCCCTCCGTCCATTTGACTTTGACACCCCTGCTCTAAACCATCAGAGGTAATAATCACATATGTGGGGAGAGGGGCATTCTTCTTATGACTTTTGTTTTGGAGGTATTCATAACAAGGTTAAGGATAGAAAAAGCTTGTTGGATACTAAGAAAGCTTTGTTGTAGAGCATTTAACACAAAATCCGGGGAAGGGCCAGCTGAGTATAAGACTGTATCATCTGCATATAAATGAATGAGAGAGCTTCCTACTGCCTGAGCTATGTAGTTGATGTAAATTGAGAAGAGTGTGGGGCCTAGGATCGATCCTTGGGGTACTCCCTTGGTGACAGGCAGTGGCTGAGACAGCAGATTTTCTGACTTTATACACTGCACTCTTTGAGAGATGTAGTTAGCAAACCAGGCCAAAGACCCCTCAGAGACAACAATACTCCTTAGCCAGCCCACAATAATGGAATGGTCTACCGTATCAAAAGCTTTGGCCAAGTCAATAGAAATAGCAGCACAACATTGCTTAGAATCAAGGACAATTGTGACATCATTGAGGACCTTTAAGGTTGCAGTGACACATCCATAACCTGAGCAGAAACCAGATTGCATACCAGAGAGAATACTATAGACATCAAGAAAGCCAGTCAGTTGATTACTGACAAGTTTTTCCAACACTTTTGATAAACAGGGTAAAATAGAAATGGGCCTATAACAGTTAGGATCGGCTTAATCTCCCCCTTTAAATAAACAACGAGCTGTGGCTGCCTTCCAAGCAATGGGAACCTCCCCAGAAAGGAGAGACATGTTAAAAAGGTTGGAGATAGGCTTGGTGATGATAGGGGCAGCAACCTTAAAGAAGAAAGGGTCTAAACCATCTGACTCAGAGGTTTTTTTGGGGTCAGACTCAGTGACTGCCTGTAGGGAGAAACTTTGGAGCAGGGCTGGGGAAAAAGAGGGAGAAGCATCAAGGATAGTCGCATTAGAAGGGGTGGGAGATAAGGAAATGTTGGACGGGCAAGGAGGCATGGCTGAGTCAAATAGGAATCCTGACTTAATGAAGTGGTGATTAAAGAGCTCAGCCTTGTGCTTCTTGTCAGTAACAACCACATCTTCAACATTAACATGGGCAGCTGTGAGGAGGAGGGTTTATTCTCCAGGTCTTTAACCATTTACCATAACTTCTTGGGGTTAGACCCACAGAGAGAGATCTGCTCCTTAAAGTAACTAACATTGGCCCTCCGGATAGCCTGACCGCGCTTACTTCTCATTTGCCTGAACGAGAGCCATTCAGCCTGTGTATGCGTGTGCCAAGCCTTTCGCCAAATGCAATTCTTGCGGTGGAGTAACTCTGCAAGATCACGGTCGAACCAGGGGCTGAACCTGTTTTTAATTATAATTTTCTTTATGGGGGCGTGTTTGTTAACAATACAACTGAAAATATAAAAAAATAAGGTCCAAGCGTCTTCGACAGAGGGGACCAACTTGATTCTATACCATTTTACAGAGGCCAGTTCATGAAGGAAGGCTTGCTTGCTCAATAAAGTTTTTTAGCAAGCATCTATGATCAATCAGGACAAGTCGTTTTACTGAGCAGCCATAACGAACATAGGCTGGAAAACAGTGATCACTAAGGTCATTACAGATAACACCAGACTGATACCTATTAGGATTATTTGTGAGGATAACATCGATGAGAGTAGCCTTTTCTAGGTGTTTGGAGTCATACCTTGTGGGATTGAAATTATTGGCACCCCTGTTTTCAATACCTTTCAATACCTCACCTTGCGAGGATAACGGCACTGATCCTTTTTCTAGCATGTTTTATAAATCGTAGGACACATTGGGAGAACATTCCTCCATACAGATTCCTTCCAGATCCTTGATATGCTTTGTCTGCGCTTATGGGCTGTCCTCTTCAATTCAAACCACATGTTTTCAATGGGTTTTAGGTCCGGAGACTGAGGTGGAAATTGCAAAATGTTGATTTTGTGGCCAATTATGAACTTATTTGTGGATTATGATGCGTGCTTGGGGTTATTTTCTTGCTGGAAGATACACTTGCAGCAAAATTTCAGCCTCCTGGCAAAGGAAATCAGGGTTTTGGCTAAAATGTCCTGGTACTGTGTAAAGTTCATGTTGCCGCTGATCTTAACAAGGACCCCAGGACCAGTGGAAGCAAGATAAAACCATAACGTCAAAGCTTCACCACCATATTTTACAGTATAGGTATGAGGTTCTTTTTCTGCTCATGCATTCACATTTCCACGGCCCATGAGCTCATGAGGCAGGATTAGGCAGCTGCCTATGGCCGGACCTCCGACAACAACAACACATAAAACCTAACATAATTCTGCCCAAAAACAATGACAATTTCTCTCAAGCAGTGGCATATTGGCTTTTTAGGTGAGCGCTGATGCCGCCCTGTGATAGACGTTGCTCACTTTGTCAAAGTCGGGGGAGTAAAATATTTGGCTTGTCCATTCCCACCGCACCTCTCCAGGGTGTTGATGGAGAGATGCACCACTGTGGCACTCCACCAACGTTCCGTCCCCAAAAATGATCTAACATAAATCATGTAGCAGATATAGGATATTGTGGAAATATTTTGTGGCCTTTTCTGTGGTCTACAGGCTGGAGATAAAATGTATGACAATGTAATAAGACAGACACTTTTTTTTTTTACATCATTCAGGTTTCTCAGATAGGATAACCTAAATGAATGCCAATCAAATAAAAAATGCGCTGTCATGTTAACAAACTAACAGTGGAGGCTGCTGAGGGGAGGACGAACTATAATAATGGCTGTAATAATGGCTGTAACGGAGCAAATGGAATGGCATCAAAAACATGGAAACCATGTGCTTAATGTATTTGATAACGTTCCACTTAATCCGCTCTAGCCATTACCACAAGCTCGTTCTCCCCAATTCAGATGTCACCAACCTCCTGTGCAAAGAAAATACAGCGTATTCGGAAAGTATTCAGACCTCTTACGTTACAGCCTTATTCTAAAATTGAATAAATGTTTTTTTTCCCTCGTCCACCTAAACACAATACCCCATAATGTCAAAACAAAGACAGTTTTTTGGGGCAAATTTATAAAAAAGAAAAACGGAAATATCACATTTACATAAGTATTCAGACCTTTTACTCAGTACTTTCTTGAAGCACCTTTGGCAGCGATTATAGCCTCAAGTCTTCTTGGGTATGACTCTACAAGCTTGGCACACCTGTATTTGGGGAGTTTCTCCCATTCGTCCCTGCAGATATTCTCAAGCTCTGTGACGTTGTTCGATCAGAGATGCTCGATTGGGTTCAAGTCCAGGCTCTGGCTGGGCCACTCAAGGACATTCAGAGACTTGTCCCGAAGCCTATCCTGCATTGTCTTGGCTGTGTGCTTAGGGTCGTTGTCCTGTTGGAAGGTGACCCTTTGCCCCAGTCTGAGGTCCTGGGCGCTCTGGAGAAGGTTACATCAAGGATCACTCTGTACTTTGCTCTGTTCATCTTTCCCTCGATCCTGACTAGTCTCCCAGTCCTTGCCGCTGAAAAACATCCCCACAGCATGATACTGCCACCACTGTGCTTCACAGTAGTGATGGGGCCAGGTTTCCTCCAGACGTGACGATTGGCATTCAGGCCAAAACGATCAATCTTGGTTTCATCAGACCAGAGAATCTGGTTTCTCATGATCTGAGAGTCCTTAAGGTGCCTTTTGGCAAACTCCAAGTGGGCTGTAATGTGTCTTTTATTGAGGAGTGGCTTCTGTCTGGCCATTCCACCATAAAAGCCTGGTTGGTGGAATGCTGCAGAGATGGTTGTCCTTGTGGAAGGTTCTCCCATCTCCACAGAGGAGCTTTGAAGCTCTGTCAGAGTGAACATCGGGTTCTTGGTCACCTCCCTGACCAAGGCCCTTCTCCCCGATTGCTCAGTTTGGCCGGGAGACAAGCTCTAGGACGAGTCTTGGTGGTTATTTTTGACAAGCTGATCACAGCGAAAAAATAAAATACTTCTGCATTTCCTGTAAACACATTGCAAATAGGCTCATGATAACGCCTGATAAAGTTGGGTAGTTGATTTTAAGAAATTAAATAGTAAGCCATGAGGTTGAACGAAGAGTCTTGGTGGTTCCAAACTTCTTCCGTTTAAGAATGATTGAGGCCACTGTGTTCTTAGGGACCTTCAAATGCTGCATAAATGTTTGGGTGCCTCAACACAATCCTGTCTCGGAGCTTTATGAACAATTCCTTCGACCTCATGGCTTGGTTTTTGCTCTGACAATGCACTGTCAACTGTGGGACCTTAGACAGGTTTAATTTACCACAGGTGGACTCCAATGAAGTTGTAGAAACATCTCAAGGATGATAAATGGAAACAGGATGCAGCTGCGCACAATTTTGAGTCCCATAGCAAAGGGTCTGAATACTTATGTAAATAAGGTATTTATTTTTTTGTTTTTTTTTCTTCAAAAAAATACGTTTTTGCTTTTTCATTATGGGGTAGTGTATGTAGATTGATGAGGAAAAATAATAATTGAATCCATTTTAGAATAAGGCTGTAACATAACAAAATGTGGAAAAAGGGAAAGGGTCTGAATACTTTCTGAATGCACTGTATCCTAAAGACAAGACAGGTCAAAGTAAAATGGACAATATGGAATGGACAATCACAACTGTTGTCCATGAGTTTCACCTCATTGTCATGATCAGTTGATTCAAGTTTGTATCCATACATTTTTGACAAGCTGATCATAGTGAAAAAATGAAATGCTTCTGCATTTCCCGTAAACACTTTGAAAATAACTCACGATAACTCCTGGTAATGATGGGTAGCTGATTTTTTTTACATTGTAGAATAATATTGAAGACATTCGAAACTACGAAAGAACACATGGAATCGTGTAGTAAGCAGAAAAGTGTTACACAAATCAAAATATATTTCATATTTGAGATTCTTCTCTTTGAGATACTACATTATTCCATATGTGTTTTTTTCATAGTTTCGATGTCTCATTCCTACCCTGGAATGAGTAGGTGTGTCCAAACTTTTTACTGGTACTGTAGATGGGCATTCATACAATTCAATTTCGGCCAACACTTTAGGCTACACCTCAGTAAGCACTGACTGACGCTGGTGCCTTGTGGAGGTTTTTTTTTTTGCAATCTGGACCGGCCTTGATTCCGACATCCACGGACATTGGTTTTTGGTCTGGTCTGAACAAAATCTGAACCAATTATAGACATCTATGTTTGATTCAGATTTTGTCCGGTCTGGACCAGCTCTGGTTTGGCCCAAACATAGAAGTCTTTAAATAATGTATTTTCAGCTTTCATTCAGAACTAAAAAATAAGCCTGACTTCAATGTCTGGAAATACGTATTTTTCTCAAGTCCGGAAAAGATGCCTTTTCAACGTCTTGGAAAATATGTATTTTAAACATAAAGATAATGTCTTTTCACCTTTCATTCAGAACCTAAACTGAACCTAACTTCAATGTCTGCAAAGTACATACTTTACACGTCTTTTCAAAGTAATTTTGCTTACTAGGACTATTCCAGCTTTGGTGTGCATGGCCAAAGAGCTCGATTTTCATGTCATCTGAGCAAAGCACCGGTTCCAATCCAAGTGCCAATGGCGTTTAGCAAATTTGGCATCACTTTAAGAACAGGTGATAAGAAAGTAGTTCACAGGAGAATTGTGTTTGTGAGCTTTACTGGTTTACAGCTGAAATTACAACTATAAATTAAATGCTTACTAAGACTATAACAAATGCTAAAATGTAAGTTCCAGGTTGACCTTATAGCTTAGTTGTCATGGAAATGGCTTATATAAAAGGTAAGTGTGAATGTATGGCCACTACCTGATAAACTTATTTAACAGTGAAACCTCTTTTCAAACCTTTTCTTTGCAGTACTTTACATTTACTCGGCAGGTTTCTGTCACAGGGCATAAATCATCCGTCTTAATATCATGGATCTTTCCTTGTCCCCTGTTACTTGTTGCCAGTGTTTCGCAAGCCAAATGTGAAAGCTTTGACCTTCCCATTGCCCCCTACCCTACACATGTCGTTTTGAATCTCTCAGCCTAGTCAATGTTTTAGAGAGAGCGAGGACACGCTGAAGACACTGAGGCTGTCACGGATCCCTCCGGAACTGTGTCTTTACGCACACCTGGTCCCTATTCCCATTCATTAGTAATTGTATAAGTGTGCCCTTTGTTCACCATTGTCCTGTCGATTATTGTCACAATGTCCGTTGGTTGTGTGAGTACCTGTGCTGTGTTTTTTGGGCTTTCGTGCCGCTTGTATTGCGCAGATGATCACGGGTCTCGTCCTGTGTGGTATCTTTGTGCGCCTGTGTATTTATTTGAGGTACTCCTCGCTCTTTTGTTTGGGTTTCAACCCTGTGTTTTGTATATGTGTTTGTTTGGTCTTCGTCCCCGTGCCTTTACATGGCACGCTGTACTTTGGGTAAATAAAAAACCCTATTACGCATTCCTGCACCTGTCTCCCGATTCCTTTACACCAACGTGACAGAGGCCTGTATGTGAGCAAATCCTGTTAGCAGGAAAGTAAGTGATCCTCCCATTGCTTTCCCATTATTTGTAAAAACAGTAAATCATTTTCAAGGTTGATATTGAATATTGGTATTTTGTTGAATTTAAGTGCAGGATTTTTAAATATCTACATTTTCCATAAATCAACAGCCAGTAATGTTTATTTGAGGAAATGTCCTTTATTAAAATGGTATTTTCTTGACATGTGTTTAACCATATGAAAATGCTGGAGTTGTGTAATTCATACACTAATATCGCTGTAGTGCAAGTACAATAACAGTGAGTGAATAACAGTGCGTATTAAGCTAAATACAACTGTCTGCAAATGACCTCAAGGTTAAATGTCACTAAAACATTTACAACCTGTTCTTAACTCTTTCATGTAGCAAGGTCAAAGTTGGAAAAAACCTGTGGTTCAGAGCTGTGCAAGGTCAAAACAAACAATTGCCCATCAAGGTACAATACAACTATATAAACAATGGGGGGTGACTTCATTGCACGGACAATAGGTTTGCTTTCATCACTGTAACCTTGGTTCCCAGACAGAAAACCAAAAAAAGGGTTGTCCTTAGACACTCTTTTCAGAGACGGGGAACCAAGTTGACATACCGGTATCATCCTATCCTACTTCAATAACCCTTTCCTGTTTGGGTAGAGGAGGGGGTGGAGGTAGAGGAGGAGGGGGGCAACTTTAACCGTGGTAATCTCCCAGAGTTCCTGCCGAGGCTCCTGTCAGGAACCCTGGTGATGCGTACAGCGGGCGTCCCAAGTCTTGTGCCTATTTATCGCCACTGCCACATCGTTGCCTTTGAATATGGCAGGTATTTATTGGTTTATTTAGGTACCGGGGACACAGAGAAAGGGGCACCATCCAGAAGCCATTTCGTAGATACTACGAGGGACCTTATGGCATTAAAGGTGGAAGCACATCACACCATTCCAGATGGGTGTTGTTTTAATGTGTCAAGCTTCAAGACTGTCAGAGGCTTTAAAGGTTAAGGACTAAAAGACATGGCACTACGAGAGTCTAAGTGGCTGATTATTGATATATTTTTTCGTCAACATGAACAACAGCAGTTCAGCTGTATTGTGAATTGCCTGTATCTTTGGTGTTCAGTGCATCTACAGCTGCTCTTGTGTCAATACTGTTTACAGACTCCCAGTCTATGTGTCTGTCCCCCACACGAGAGCGATCAAACGTTTGTGTTGATCAGAATTAATTGAAATTCATAATGTTGTGCAGCACAGAGTTACCAACAGAATATAAAGTAGTTTTCAGCTATTTAGGGATGTCCTCGTGCTGCTGATGATTAGGGAATGTAAACCAATGCATATGCAACAGTGTTAACATTGGTTTAGCTTTTTGTTTGCTTGTGGTATTGTCAGAAATCAGCACTTTACTAATTGATCGGCCTATAGTCATGATAAGCCTACAGTTGCATTGTTGTAGCCTACCTAAACCATTGCTCTGATACCATACCACTCATTATAGTACATGAAGCTAATGCGTAAATACTATACATTGGCTGTTGAAAATCTGCTCAGAATACAGATATACCCTAATATGGACTATAATGTTCAGCTACTGGATATTGGAATTGAAAGGAGACTCAATACTTTAAACCTCCTGTTATTTAAGTTAACCAATTTAAAATACAAAAAAAATGCTTTCTTCTGCATAATTTGGAAATCAGCAGGAGTCTTGAGGAAGAGTGAAGACTACAGGCACCGTTTTCTTTTCCATTTTAGTTTAATGTTCGGACTCAACATTTCTTAGATCCTGTTGTTTTCTCTTACTCCCCTTCGTGTTGTGGCTTGCCTTAGTGTATACAACTACACCCCCATAGTCGGGTGGTCACTGAGATGGAGGTGACCATTTATTCTGGTTTAATCGGGGTGGAAAATACAGCTAACGGGATTTTACTCTTACCCACATGTGTATTAGGCAACCAGTGATCTGTAAAGGCGCTCCGCTGGGGTACGCTAGCGAGTCTCTTTTACGCGATGATCTATTGCCCGCTTTAACTCCGATGATCTATCATACGGAACTGGCAGTAACGGATGAGAATGATCCGCTGGAAAAACTCTCTCATTTGTCTCTGTCGCAGTCAGTGAACTAGAGGAGACGCTAATACAGGGAGACGGCCCAGGGAGGAGATATAATTATGTCTCGGTGCTCCTCTGCTCGCTCGCTTGCTCGCTCACTGCGTTAGGAAGGCATATTAGACCATAATAAAGCAAGGCCTCGTTTCCTTTCTTTCTTTCCTCATATCTCTCTCTCTCCTTTCCTCTCCCTGTGGCTGTCTCCTCATTTACTCCCAGTGTCTCTTTCTGCAGGTCCCCCTTGGCTTACTCACTTTGCCTGTGCCAATTTTTTCCTCAAGACATATTTCAGCATATTACAGTTTTGAGATTATGTAAAGGACTTGAATGTGAGGTTATATTAATGCGCACTACTTTTCTGTTTATTTTAGAAGATAATGGTAGCACTTTACTTGAAGCACTTTCTTATGAAGTGTTATATTGTCATGAACATATTCATATAGGTATCGTAACAGAGTAATATAAAACGGTATAATAAAGCAATAAAGCACAAGAGGACCACTAGCTGTGATATGTATATATATATATATATAATTTTTATTTTATTTAAACTGGGCAAGTCAGCTAAGAACAAATTCTTATATATATATATATATATATATACATACAACACATTTCCCAGAAATGTTCCATATGCACAAAAAGCAAATTTCTCTCAAATTTGTTGCACAGATTTGTTTACATCCCTGTTAGTGAGCATTTCTCCTTTGCCAAGATAATCCACTTGACAGGTGTAGCATATCAAGAAGCTGATTAAACAGTAGGATTATTACACAGGTGCACCTTGTTCTGGGGACGTTAAAAGGTCACTCTAAATGTGCAGTTTTGTCACACAACACAATGCAACAGACGTCTGAAGTTTTGATGGAGCACACAATTGGCATGCTAACTGCAGGAATGTCCACCAGAGCTGTTGCCAGATAATTTAATGTTCATTTCTCTACCATAAGCCTCTGCCAACATCATTTTAGAGAATTTGGCAGTACGTCCAACCGGCCTCACAACCACAGACCACGTGTATGGCTTCGTGTGGTCCAGCGGTTTGCTTATGTCAATGTTGTGAACATAGTGCCCCATGGTGGCGGTGGGGTCATGGTATGTGCAGGCATAAGCTACGGACAACGAACACAATTTCATTTCATCAATGGCAATTGGAATGAATAGATACATTGACTAGATCCCAAGGCTCATTGTCGTGCCATTCATCCACCGCCATCACCTTATGTTTTAGCACTATAATGCACGGCCCCATAATGCAATATTCTATATACAATTCCTGGAAGCTGGAAATGTCCCAGTTCTTTCATGGCCTGAATACTCAGCAGGCATGTCACTCATTGAGCATGTTTGGGATGCTCTTCATCGACGTGTATGACAGAGTGTTCCAGTTCCTGCCAATATCCAGCAACTTCGCACAGCCATCGAAGAGGAGTGGGACAACATTACACAGGCCACAATCAACAACCTGATCAACTATATGCAAAGAAGATGTGTCGCACTGCATGAGGCAAATGGTGGTCACATCAGATACTGACTGGTTTTCTGATCCACGCCCTTACTTTTTTTTGAAGGTATCTGTGACCAACAGATGCATATATGTATTCCCAGTCATGTGAAATCCATAGATTAGGGGTTAATTAACTCATTTCAATTGACTGATTTCCTCATATGAACTGTAATTTAGTAAAATCTTTGAAATTGTTTGCATGTTGCATTTATATTTTTGTTCAGCATACATATATATATATATATATATACCGATAGGGTAACACTTTACTTGACACTCAGCATCATAACACGTTACGACATGGTCATAACCTTGTCATTATGTCATAACAGCTGAAATAACTTGCCATAAGCTGTCATAATATAGTCATAACACTGTCATTACCTATATATTTACACCAGTTGTGACATATATTGCATTATCTTATGGCTGGTTATGATACCTACATACTGTAAGTGTATCAAAACCCACATTTATTCAAATGTGTTTTTTCCCTGACTAGAAGTTTCCTTTCGTTTGTTGTTGTGGTAATGAATTCTTTAGAGTCATTGTTTTCATCATCTTTTAAATCACTTGTAGAAAATACACTTTATGACACTGTCAAGAAGCATTATGACCATCATAATCATATAAGCCAGATAGGCCTATCACATACATGCCCTTATGTCAGTCATCAGTCCAAAAGAGGGTGTCTTGTCCTGTTCCTGAAACCTGCTCCTGCATTCATCCCAGTCATCAGCAACAGAGCATTGGGGTGGGTGCATGTCTGACATCAATGTGTGCACAATTACAATGATAATTTAAGATGGTCAATTTCAGAAAATAACATAAACATACTGTTGACAAGCAGGCTATGGTGTAATGGAATGTTTTGCCTTGTGTGGCAGGTTGTGTCGGTTTTGACATTCTTATGTAGGTATCATGACCAGCCATTAAATAACGCAATATATGTCACAACAGGTCTAAATATATGTGTCATGACAGTGTTATGACAGGTTAAGACAAGTTATGTCGGCTATTATGACGCTGGGTGTCAAGTAATGTGTTACCTTATAGGGTCAGTATGATCTATGAGGTGCTGTGAATGTTTATAAGGCCATATAACATTTCACATAAAGGTGCTTCAAGAAAAGTGTTACCAAGATAATGCAAACATTGGTAATGTTTCCAGGTATAATATAATAATAAAAGTGTCTGCTGGTGCATGGCAATGCCAGAGATCTGTTACCAAGTTTAGAACCATACCAGTGGATGGAAGGACATACTTTTGGGTGGGACACAGAGTAGGGAGAGTGAGAGGGAAAAGGAGGGAGGGAAGGGAGAGTGTCTGTCACAGCATTGATGGTAAATATAGCACAGCTCCAGCCACAGACTAGATCAATCACAGAGGACCACAATCAGTGTGTCACCACGTCTCTGTCCCATCTTACGTGCATGGGAACCTGACAATTAATGTGGGCCAGCCCGATTCTTAATAATATTCTGTGTGTAGTAGCCTACACAGGCTTGTCAGGGGAAAGCTGAAAAGCCATGAGTTCTGCCAGCCGGACTCACTCACCGTAAGACCATCCGGTTTGAATTGCATTGCTCTCTGGATTCCAGTTTGGAGTGGGTGATAAATGCAGAGTCCCTGCAGCTATTGGACATTGGGCAAAGGGCCGAGCAAGGCTGTTGCCTTCCAGCTGTGTGGGGGAAGAGCTGTAGGCCAGACCGTGAGCCTAAAGAACAGGCTGAGGAGGCAGGACATGCAGGGCCAGATCCCATAGCCCAGAGCCAAAGGACTTACACAGGGAGAATACACCACCTTAATACCAAGCAAATGTGCACACGCATAAGACACCCGTACAAAAATACACATGTTCACATAGATATAAATGCAAATGCACAATACACACTCTGCATCTGAAGAACATTGGTCCTCCTAGCGCATGAATAACCAGGGGGGGGGGGTATAATGATTTGCTTACTTTCATCAGTTCAAAGTTTGTTTTGCTATCCCTGCTAATGGAAGCTTAATCCGGTCAGAAAAGGAATATGGCCACAATAGTTGTGTCTTCCACGCTAGCTAGTCAGTTTCCCACCAGGAAGTTACCAGTGTGTTTTAAGCATTGCTCCCTCAATGACAGATGCACAGGAGACCAGAAGGAAGTGTGTATGTGTCCAGACAGTGGATTTCCTGTGGACCAAAGAGAAAAGCGTCACTGCGGCTCATCTGTCATAAAGGTGACAAGAACCAATGTCAGGCTTCTGCATTGTTCGTGCATTTGGTCATTGGTGTTGAATTAAGTGACCAGCGCCAAAGAACTGTCTGCTTCAGGCCTTGGGCCGTGTGAATCAGAGAATATTGGCTGTACACCCATCTAAATCCCTGCGGTCTCAAGGAGGGAGAAAATTGTCCCTCTGGCCAAAAATAGGTAGAATCAACATAATTTTCTTGTTATTTCAACTGACTTACTTACTTAAGTCAGATATCAACCAAAACTGACTGTTGACTTCATGTCTTTTCTGGGGAGGGTGTTTGTTTTATCAGACAGGAGCTCTGAGTGACAGTCTGTTTGCGGAGTTATGAACGGGCTGTTGTGTGGTGCCACTTTGGAAGGACCTCAGTAGCGCTGGTGAGTGCCTGCTGTCTGGGGCACTTTAGTTCTGTTGCAATACTCTGGAACATAGACTTGTTGTGTGTTATGATCCATAATTCATCTGCATGTCTTGCTCAAGGTTTTCACTGAGCTGTTTTTCCAAATCTCTCAGCTGACTGAATGGGCATAGTTAAACGAAAGGCTTGTTATGGGTAAGGGTAATTTGTGAGGATCTCAAGCTGATTAAAAATTACTAAATGACATTCACAGAATTAGAAAACTGCAGCAAGGCTTTGGTGAGCCAGATGGAGAACAACTTTAAAAGATACGTTTCCATGTGAGTTTCCAGCATTAGCAACTAAGAAGGTGATGTTAGCTAGCTAGCGTCCATAGACATCTTACACAGATACTGTAGTTTGCTAGCTCAATGTGTCCTCACAGCACGCAATTACCCAAGATTGAAAAAAGAAACAGAGCATGTAAGGTCATGGAGTACCTATTGCCTTCTAAATTGATACAGCCCCAGGAAGCTATCAGCCAACAATCAAACGTACATATAATGACATAACCTGTTTACATAGTATAGTAAGGCATTGGTAATATTCTATTTGGGTAGTCCATCTGTAGATGCTCTACAGACTATCAATAACATTTCAACTAACTATCTACTAAGCCTAACCTTAACCCTAAACTTAACCCTAACCCTGGCCTAATTCTTGCCCTTATTCTAAACCTAACCCTAACTTTAGCAATCAGTTGCTTATGTGACGCACGCAAAATGTATGGTCACATTTGTGTTTATGTATGGTTTCTTTGTATTTGGGGAAGAATGCTTTTACTGAAATGTCAGTCCTCCAAGGTCGCGGCATTGCGATGCGTTCATACTACTGTTGGCCAGTAGGGGGCATTGAGATGTGTTCGCTTCGCACTGGGGCTATATGCGATCCTGCACCTCTCTCATAACGGAGAGAACCTTTGAAAGAGAAGCCACTTTCTCCTGTTTCATCATTTATCCAGTGTTACAGGTCAGTATAGTGCAAAAATACACTGAATACCACAATATAGTTTAGTAACTTGCCCGTTGAAGTGAATGTAATGGTTTTGAACAACATGGTAATTGTATAACTTCGAACTAGACAGAAAACGCATGTCAAGTGTAAAATGAAATGGTGGTGCATTCCTTTGATCTAGAAAAAAAACGAATTGTTAACTCCTGAAGATATTTTTGAAAAAGACACTCCTTACAATATCCTAAGGGTTTAGATCATTTAATGTTGTAACTGATGTTTAAGAACTTTGTAATTGTTGTACTGTAAATGTTAGCTTTTGGCTTGCTCCGGTTAGAAGTTTGCTAGCTCCGATCAGTTGGTTGCTAGCTTCGGTTAGCGCTATGCTAGCGTGTTCAGTCATTTTCAAATAATTAGCATTAATGTCATTTGCAATAGTCTTGTCTTTCTATTAGCCCTTCTTACACTGGGTGAATATATTTTGAGCATGGGTATAAAGTAACTTTTAATGACTTACACCAGCCTTTAAAGGTGTTCGTGTTTTAGAGTCTCCAATGGGGCATTAGTGGGCAACAGTCAACTACATAATTCTAACCTAAACAGGTGAATTAAAGTTAAGAGTAAATGTGTTTTGGATATAAATGTAAATAAGTTGAGGAGGTGAATTGGGTTGGAATTTAATATTTTCGAGGTGTAAATTGGTATGTTTGATATGTGTATGAAGTAATAAGTCAGGGATTTATGAGACAAATTATTAAATGCACTTTAAAGAAAAACAAAAGAAAACATTGAAATACAATGAAAAGACAGAAAAAGACAATTTGCACTTAAGAGACTGTTGAATAAGATCATTGAGAGAACCTTTGAAAGAGAAGCTACATTCTCCTGTTTCATTAATTATCCTGTGTTACAGGAACTATTATCTGCTGCACCAGTCCCACAACTGGGACCTGTAACACTTATCAACAGATAGTATGACCATCTGTAGTGTCACGGTCGTCCTCCTCTTCATCTGAAGAGGAGAGGCGAGAAGGATTGGAGGACCAAAATGCGGCGTGGTATGTGTTCATGATGAATATTAAATAAAAGAAAGTTGGCAACCTTGGACAGAGGGGCAGCTCGGGACAGAGGGGCAGCTCGGGACAGAGGGGCAGCTCGGGACAGAGGGGCAGCTCTGGACAGAGGGGCAGCTCTGGACAGAGGGGCAGCTCCGGACAGAGGGGCAGCTCCGTACTGGCTGACGACTCTGGCGGATCCCGGCTGACTGGAGACTCTGGTGGATCCTGGCGGCTCTGGCGGATCCTGGCTGACTGGCGGATCTGGCGGATCCTGGCTGACTGACGGCTCTGGCGGATCCGGGCTGACTGGCGGCCCTGGCGGATCCTGGCTGACTGGCGGCCCTGGCGGATACTGGCGGCACTGGCGGCTCCCTGCAGACTGGCGGCACTGGCGGCTCCCTGCAGACTGGCGGCACTGGCGGCTCCTTGCAGACTGGAGACTCCGGCAGCGCTGGAGAGGAGGAAAGCTAGCCCCACACCTCGTGTGCCCCCCCAAAAAATTTTTTTGGGGCTGCCTCTCTTACCTGTTGCGCTGCTGTGCTGCCTCCTCATATCGCCGCCGCTCAGCTTTCGCTGCCTCCAGCTCTGCTTTGGGGCGGCGATATTCCCCAGCCTGTGCCCAGGGTCCCTCTCCGTTCAGTATCTCCTCCCATGTCCAGGAGTCCTGTGATGCTGGCCGCTGTTGTTTCTGCTGCTGCTGCCGTCGCTGTCTTTTACCATGCCGCTTGGTCCTTGGTTGGTGGGGGATTCTGTCACGGTCGTCCTCCTCTTCATCTGAAGAGGAGAGGCGAGATGGATCGGAGGACCAAAATGCGGCGTGGTATGTGTTCATGATGAATATTTAATAAAAGAAAGCACTGAACACTGAATAAAAAACTATACAAAAACAATAAACAAATAACGACCGTGAAGCTATAAATGAGACCTGTGCTGACACAAGCAACTAACATAGACAATCACCCACAAACAAACAGTGAAACCCAGGCTACCTAAGTATGATTCTCAACCAGAGACAACTAATGACACCTGCCTCTGATTGAGAACCATACTAGGCCGAAACATACAAATCCCCAAATCATAGAAAAACAAACATAGACTGCCCACCCCAACTCACGCCCTGACCATACTAAATAAATACAAAAACAAAGGAAATAAAGGTCAGAACGTGACATGTAGAGCATTAATATAACATGTAGGCTGTACTTGGTAGCTAAAAGCTGAATTGCAGTACACAGCACATACAAGTCATTTAAACCCCAAAAAGTCGGTCAGAGATGGATGATGGTGGATGACGGCCTTTCAGTTGGCTGCTTTTATAATGGTCTGAGAGAGGTTAGTTTGGGTACCAGCATGAGTCATGTCTATTTGCTCTCTATTTTGCTACCAAATTATGCTTCATCGCTCCAGAGCATTTTAGTCAGCTTAGTTTAAAACAATTGAGATGTCTATGCTTAAATATACTGTGCTAATGTCTTCCCTTAACACTGGGCGAAAAGGGTCAATATCAGGGGATATCTTTACCTATATATTTCCGGATATCTGCAATTGTATTAAATATATGGAGTAGACATGTTCCAGATATGCATGTCCTTAATTTTATATACGAAGCTAGGATATTATTTGTAATGGGACAGTTTCTACATGCTTCCAATCCGGGCCTCAGAAATCTCCCTGCTATCGTATGAGTCCAGGGAGATATCTGGGGGTGAGATGCGTTCAAGACACACACCCGATGCACATACACCATTTTACATATTTGTAGACTATTCAGAAAGGGTGTGCCAACATGCTGACATATCTAAGCTTTTATACTTAGGAATGAACAAATGCACATATTTTCAGAAATGTAATGTACCTGATCATTTATGTATCCATATTTCTAATAAAATGCATCATTTCATTAGCTATCCTTACATGATATGCAATATTCGTCCTCATATGTCTGATAAAAAAAATGGGCTAAATACAACTCATGAAATGCCCAGCGACCAAATTATTTTACCTGTTCAGGCACTGAAAATCATCGTACTTCTTCACATGGTGACATACACTACATGACCAAAAGTATGTGGACACCTGCTCATCGAACAACACTCATTTAAAAAATCATGGGCATTAATATGGAATTGGTCCCCCCTTAGTTGCTATAACAGCCTCAACTCTTCTGGGAAGGCTTTCCACTAGATGTTGGAACATTGCTGCGTGGACTTGCTTCTGCCATAAGAGCATTGGTGAGGTCGGGCACTGATGTTGAGCGATTAGGCTTGGCTCGCAGTCGGCATTCCAATTCATCCAAAAGATGTTTGATGGGGTCAATGTCAGGGCTCTGTGCAGGCCAGTCAAGTTCTTCCACACCGATCTCGACAAACCATTTCTGTATGGACCTTGCTTTGTGCATGGGGGCATTGTTATGCTGGAACAGGAAAAGGCCTTGCTCAAACTGTCTAGAATGTCATTGAATGCTGTAACGTTAAGATATGCCTTCACTGGAACTGAGGAACCTGAACCATGAAAAACAGCCCCAGACCATTATTCCTCCTTCACCAAACTTTACATGTATCACCATGCATTAGGGCTTGGCATTGCACATGGTGATCTTAGACTTATGTGTGTCTGCTCGGCATGGAAACCCATTTCATGAAGCTTCCGACGAACAGTTATTGTGCTGACGTTACAGCCAGAGGCAGTTTGGAACTCGGTAGTGAATGTTGCAAACAAGGACAGATGTTTTTTACACGCTTCTGTGCTTCAGCACTCGGAGGTCCCATTCTGTGAGCTTGTGTGGCCTACCACTTTGCTGCTGAGCTGTTGTTGGTCCTAGACGTTTCCACTTCACAATAACAGCACTTAGAGTTGACCAGGGCAGCAGAAATCTGACGAACGGACGTGTTGGAAAGGTGGCATCCTGTGACGGTGCAAAGTTGAAAGTCACTGAGCTCTTCAGTAAGGCCATTCTACTGCCAATATTTGTCTATGGAGATTGCATGGCTGGGAGCTCGATTTTATAAATCAGCAACGGGTGTGGCTGAAATAGCCGAATCCACTAATTTGAAGGGGTGTCCACATACTTTTGCATATATAGTGTATCTGAACATACATGTAGTAGTACTATTCAGTAGTAGGCTATACAAGGCAGGGAAGGCAAACATCTTCATATTTAATCCAAGTTGCTATTTCCAAAGCAGATCTCTGCTATTTCTGTTTAAAACATACAGCATAGCAAATCCAGAGCTCCAATCACAGCACATGTTTCTGTAAAATTGCAAACGTAGGCCAATCTTTTCAAAAAATGTATTTTATTTTATTTATTTATTTATTTGTCAAGCTTACCAGTGGTTTTTCTGTCAGAGCCTGTCTTTGTCCATGCCTCTCTTTTCTCAGCCTACTGGTTTTTGACCCTTGCCTGTCCTGACCTTGTACCTGCCCGCCTAACCACTCTGCCCGTCCCTAAGCTTGCCTGCCTGCCGTCCTGTACCTTTGTCCCACTACTGGATTATTGACCTTTGCCTACACTGACCCTGCCGTCCCGTACCTTTGTCCCACTACTGGATTATTGAGCTTTGCCTACCCTGACCCTGCCGTCCCGTACCTTTGTCCCACTACTGGATTATTGACCTTTGCCTACACTGACCCTGCCGTCCCGTACCTTTGTCCCACTACTGGATTATTGAGCTTTGCCTACCCTGACCCTGCCGTCCCGTACCTTTGTCCCACTACTGGATTATTGAGCTTTGCCTACCCTGACCCTGCCGTCCCGTACCTTTGTCCCACTACTGGATTATTGACCTTTGCCTACCCTGACCCTGCCGTCCCGTACCTTTGTCCCACTACTGGATTACTGAACTCTGCCTGTATCTGAGCCTGCCAGCCTTGACCTGTCGTTTACCTGCCCCTGGTGTTACAATAAACATTGTTACTTCACACGGTCTGCACTTGGGTCTTACCTTTTATTCCTGATAGGTCTGTGATCCACTCCAAACTGTTAATGCAAGAAAATGTTGTGATTTCACATAACTATCCCACAAGGTAGCAACTCTACCTGCTTCATTTGTGATAAGAAAATTAACTGGAACAGGTAAAGCCAAGTTGCTGGTTAGCTAGCCAGCTATGTTATCTAACTGGCTAGCTTATATTAACCAGTAAATTAACCTTATATTAACCTAAATATGCCTACATAAAAAAAAGAAACCGTTAGCTGTCACCTTGAGGCTTGATAGGGGGTAAAAATGTGTTTCCCTGCAGCGAAGGCAATTTTCTTATTTGTTTGTACTCATCTAATGAGTAACTATCCAGCCATACCATGTATGATATTTGAAGTGAATCCAAAATGATTTGGGCATGAAAGAATAATCTGGATTTCATATTTGTCAAATTATTCAGAAATGTTTTTCAGCATATGAAAAATCATATCGGATATGGACCTCAGCCAAGAGAAGCATATCTGGAATCAATAGATGCATCCTCTGCCTTATTATGGATATAGCGTTACCTATCTGATTGGAACAAATAGGGGTTTTGTTCATGGAAGCCTCCTATGCAAATTCACTTGAGTGTGGTGTAGCACAGGGCAGTCGGCTAGGGCCATTATTATTTTCAGTTTTGACTAATGACCTTCCACTCACCTTGAATAAAGCCTGTGTGTTTGATGATTCAACAGTATACACGTATGCTGCAACAGTGAAATAAATAACTGACACTAACTAACTAACTAACTAACTAACATAGAGCTCCAGTCAGTTTTAGAATTGGCCATTAGCAATAGTCTGGTACTAAATATCTCAAAAAACAAAAGCATAATTTTTGGGCCAATCACTCACTAAATGCTAAGCCTCATTTAGATATTTTATTGAATACTGTGTCGATTGAGCAAGTTGAGGAGACTAAACTTCTGGGTGTAATCCTAAATAGAAAGCTGTCATGGTCAAAACATATAGATTCAATGGTTGATAAAATGGGAAGAGGTCTGTCAATGATACAGCGTCGCTCTGCCTTCTTAACATCTCAGTTGACCAGACAGGTCCTACAGGCCCTTGGCCTACTGCCCAGCTGTGTGGTCGTGTGTGGCAAATAGGGACATAGGTCAATTACAGTTGGTCCAGAATAAAGCAGCACGTATCGCACTTAGATGTACATGGACAAGTGTCGGTACAACACAAGACATGCAACCAAAGGTATCTTTACAGTCCCCAGGTCCAGAACAGAGGCTGGGAAATGCACAGTATTAAATAGAGCCATAACTACATGGAACTCTTTGCCACTCCAGCTAACTTATGTTAGCAATAAAAACAGATTAAAAAAAACTGATAAAATAACACCTTACTGCACAAAGGGGACTGAAGAGACAGCCATTTTATATATATTGTATTGTAATGTGTAATGTATTATGTATTAGACCTAGATATTGTGTGTATCTACTGATATGTAGGCTATGTGTGACGTTTTAAATGTATGTAGTTCAGTCCTTTACTAATACATTTCTGTACTACAGTGCCTTGCGAAAGTATTCGGCCCCCTTGAACTTTGCGACCTTTTGCCACATTTCAGGCTTCAAACATAAAGATATAAAACTGTATTTTTTTGTGAAGAATCAACAACAAGTGGGACACAATCATGAAGTGGAACAACATTTATTGGATATTTCAAACTTTTTTAACAAATCAAAAACTGAAAAATTGGGCGTGCAAAATTATTCAGCCCCTTTACTTTCAGTGCAGCAAACTCTCTCCAGAAGTTCAGTGAGGATCTCTGAATGATCCAATGTTGACCTAAATGACTAATGATGATAAATACAATCCACCTGTGTGTAATCAAGTCTCCGTATAAATGCACCTGCACTGTGATAGTCTCAGAGGTCCGTCAAAAGCGCAGAGAACATCATGAAGAACAAGGAACACACCAGGCAGGTCCGAGATACTGTTGTGAAGAAGTTTAAAGCCGGATTTAGATACAAAAAGATTTCCCAAGCTTTAAACATCCCAAGGAGCACTGTGCAAGCGATAATATTGAAATGGAAGGAGTATCAGACCACTGCAAATCTACCAAGACCTGGCCGTCCCTCTAAACTTTCAGCTCATACAAGGAGAAGACTGATCAGAGATGCAGCCAAGAGGCCCATGATCACTCTGGATGAACTGCAGAGATCTACAGCTGAGGTGGGAGACTCTGTCCATAGGACAACAATCAGTCGTATATTGCACAAATCTGGCCTTTATGGAAGAGTGGCAAGAAGAAAGCCATTTCTTAAAGATATCCATAAAAAGTGTTGTTTAAAGTTTGCCACAAGCCACCTGGGAGACACACCAAACATGTGGAAGAAGGTGCTCTGGTCAGATGAAACCAAAATTGAACTTTTTGGCAACACTGCAAAACGTTATGTTTGGCGTAAAAGCAACACAGCTGAACACACCATCCCCACTGTCAAACATGGTGGTGGCAGCATCATGGTTTGGGCCTGCTTTTCTTCAGCAGGGACAGGGAAGATGGTTAAAATTGATGGGAAGATGGATGGAGCCAAATACAGGACCATTCTGGAAGAAAACCTGATGGAGTCTGCAAAAGACCTGAGACTGGGACGGAGATTTGTCTTCCAACAAGACAATGATCCAAAACATAAAGCAAAATCTACAATGGAATGGTTCAAAAATAAACATATCCAGGTGTTAGCATGGCCAAGTCAAAGTCCAGACCTGAATCCAATCGGGAATCTGTGGAAAGAACTGAAAACTGCTGTTCACAAATGCTCTCCATCCAACCTCACTGAGCTCGAGCTGTTTTGCAAGGAGGAATGGGAAAAAACTTCAGTCTCTCGATGTGCAAAACTGATAGAGACATACCCCAAGCGACTTACAGCTGTAATCGCAGCAAAAGGTGACGCTACAAAGTGTTAACTTAAGGGGGCTGAATAATTTTGCACGCCCAATTTTTCAGTTTTTGATTTGTTAAAAAAGTTTGAAATATCCAATAAATGTCGTTCCACTTCATGATTGTGTCCCACTTGTTGTTGATTCTTCACAAAAAAATACAGTTTTATATCTTTATGTTTGAAGCCTGAAATGTGGCAAAAGGTCGCAAAGTTCAAGGGGGCCGAATACTTTCGCAAGGCACTGTATGTCATGTTTCATGTGGACCACAGGAACAGTAGCTGCTGCTTTTGCAGCGGCTAATGGGGACCCTAATAAACACCAATACCAATGCAAGGTATGCAGTCAGTATTTGTCAACATGAAGAGAGAAAATAGGATGTCACATATCTCAGGATATTGAATGAGTCCAAATCCGGCCATAGGAAATGTCCATGTGTGATATTCGGAGTAATCCCAATATCATATATGTCTAAAAGACACATCTGGATTCAGAATTTGTCAGGATATGGTGCAAATCCACAACTCAAAATATGCATTGGAAAGGGTCAGTATTCTCTAGAACATCAAAAACATTTCATGCAAAGGTAGCGCCTGATATGGACCCTTTTCGCCCAGTGTAAAACCTAGAACTTGATTATCATATTGAACGAAATTAGCTCTCACATGTCATTCCAATTGGTGTAGCTAATACAAATTTACACTGTAAGAAATGAGAGGTGATCTATGGGCGACCACCTTTTTGGTCCAGTCGTACTTCATTCCATTCTGGAAATGGCAGCATAGCTCAGCTAATGCTGATTTCGAACTTGACTCCGAGCCTCCTGGCTTGACCTGTGTGTGTCCTCAGAGATCAACAGTCAATTAAGCGCCCCTCACGTTTTTCTTTTCTTTTTTTTAAGAATAAAGTAAAGCTCAGGTTAGACCCCTATGCCACTGGCTGGCTAATTGGAACCAGGGTCTGTAAAAATGGGAACTTTAGTAAAACATGCCGTAAAATTCTGAAGGCTAACCATAAACTAACCGATTTCTTTCATTCTTTTAAAGGGAACTCTAACTGAATCCTCTGTGTAAACTTTTACGAGGACCCCTGGGGTCACCAGTAAACCCGTTAATAGAGATGAGATATGAGTGGGGTACTTGGGCCTCCCATTTCGTTAGCTTTTTTTTGTGTTTTTCGCATTCTTAGGAGGGGTCAAGTGCTGTTCTGAGGCAAATGCAGCCTCATCTCAGATGTCATTTATATGAAAGAGCAAAACTAAAATGGTACCACTTAGACAGGACTTACCAGATAAGTGTCAACACATTAAAGTAGTCCCTCAATTTTGCCTGGTTTCTCTAATACCAAGTTCGGCGTGACAGCTATAGGAGCCACGAACAACCATGACGTTCTTTAAAAGGTGAGACTCACACTGTTTTAGTGGCCCTCATGTGGTGAGGCTGTCTTTATGTTCTCCTTTAGGTAACTTGTTGGCTGCTCAGACCTATATTACTGATTATAATGGTTACATTTGTATTGTAATATACATTTTGTATTTTTGTTTTGTGTGAATTGAGGTTTGTTGTATATTTTTAAGCATGATAGCAGTGGATCTTGAATTTCTTAAAAATTTGACGTGATACATGATAATGCTGAGATGCTTCATCAAGAGAAGGTCCTACAGGATCAATTTCAAATTGATGTAGTAAAGGCTGAGGTCACTACCCTAATGACGTAATCATGTCATCCCAGAGAGCAATGCCTTACACGTAGACACACAGTTTGACTGAAGTAAGGCATGACGCCATACCTCAAAATACAGAAATGGATCCCACCCAAAATAAAACGAAGATCGCCTCTCTGCAGTCTCATACACACTGGGGATACACCCCCACATTAACTCAGTTTGGGAATATGTGTTCACAATTACATAGCTACTTTAGTTCGTTCACATAGTGAACAAATAAATGTTTCATATCAGGACTTACATTTTTCTGGACATTTCTGTACACTTTGACAAAGTGCATCTCAGATTATTTACTCCCTCGTTCATTTTGACATGCCTTACAGTTAAATGAGTCTTCAGCTTTTGAATAGGAAATACTCGGCTCAGCTCAGCAGCGCCATAACGAGAGAGAGAATTAAGTGGCCTCTGAGTCAAAGCAAATCTATTAGCACAGGAATGATGATGGTGCTGAAAATCCTGACAAAACAATTTGTTAGTTTTACAAATGATAATGATTTTTTGGTCAGTTGGCCCAAGGGCAGTGAAAATATTAGGCCTGGTAAAACGTCATGTTGTAAGAGTTCATGTGTCTGCAATGCCGTGGTCGGCCAGGGCAGCCGTCCACATTTTTTAGTGCGACGTGAACAATCTCGGGTTACCTTAAAGTCTGAACCCCGGCAAGTCCTAGACCACCCTTCGATTAATCTTCCCCTTGTAGCGCCTTATAATTTGCCATTACAAAAGCCATTAAACCTGGGGCCTGATTCTGGGCTCCGGGGACTCCTTGTGAGGAGGGTGCGAGGCTCGGATAGGCCTCCAGTTGGCCCCTTGCACCTCGGACGAGCCCCCAGAAAACGGACAGGTACTTAAAACAGGGTGAAAAGATCACTTTAAAGAAAACAAGGATGATTAATGGGGAAAAATGAGGGCCCTTTAGGTTCCTTTCATCTGGGCCTGATTCAGGTCTTCGGTGGGCCATTAACCCATAGGACAACTGTCCGCTGCATACGGGAGAAATGAAATCCCAGTGCTGGGTAAAGACAAATGTATATGCCTCGGAATGAATGTAGAACGGGAGGGACTTTGGAGAGTTATTTCAACAGAACAATGTCTAGTCGTGATCATTTGGAGCCAAAATTCCACTGATATCTTTAGTAATGCTGTACGTAGTACAAGTTAACAAAGATAAGATTTGAAATCCATCTCGGTGGTAATCATGCAGTGGATGGCTACCGATTAAGTATTTTTCATAAAATTGTTAATGCATGTAAATTACCACAAAATAGTCAAATATATGGTATCAGATGATTAAATACACTTGATTGATCTACAAGGAGGGGAATTGTTTAATTGAAATAGACAGAACATTCAAAGAATATTCCTAGAGATTACATTGATTCAAATCTTTTTTTTTTTTTTATCAACTGGGCGAGATTCCCCAACCATACAATTTGATTTGGAACATCAATCTTCATTGTGTAGTATACGTAGAGTGATGCATCATGGAGAATTCCTGTTGCTGAATGATGTCATTATCATACCTAGGGACCATGACACTGTGTTCCATGCACATCTCCTTTTTAGGTTACATTACATTCATGGGTGAATGTTATACAAGAACAATTTTACCAGATTGGTTGAATACTTTCAAATTCTGACTGGTTAATAACTTGATAGAAATATTTCAGAGAAATCCATATTACTTCAAATGAACACTGAAGTTCCACTTTTATTAGACAATTTATTTTAGGTGGATGTAGGCACGTATTTTCATGGAGCTTGTGTGGAACAGTGTGGTTCAAGTTAGTGACGGAATTTTCACATCCAACGTTTGCATTAAAACTGTTGTGACAAAGAGCCCAGGTATGGGTGTAAATAACCAGCTTTTGGATGGGAAGGACAGAGCACTGGTATGGTTCGTGGCAAGTACAAAGCCCACACCTGGCCAGAAGTGAAATCAAATCTATCCTGAACTCTGCCGCTCTCATTTTGCTCTGGCAGTTTTCCGCAAGCACGGTTCTGGGTCAAAAGGCATGAGAGTGATTTCAGCCCGGGTCACACTCGGAGACAGTTTCACACAATAATGCATTTTAAAGCTGTGGCTTTGCCATGACTAAGCACTATACCAAACATGTTTACATTGTATCTGTGTATTGGAGACTTTCCCTCAATAGTTTTTATTTATACAATATGACTAATAATTGTATTTATGTTCTTTTTTTAGACAGATGTATGGAAAGGTGGATATCAGTGTCAATCTGCCTACATGAAAAATGTATCCCAAGACCTACTGTGATATATTTCAATGGTCACATTAGAATCTTACAGTTTACATAAAGTATTTACTGAGGATTAAACCACATATTAATAATTGAACACATCCTGTAAAGGGCACATCCTGTAATATGTAAGTCAGCGACTGGTAGAGGATCAATAAACCAATTCCTCTTGGTTATGCTCAGTAATCTCCAAAAATAACATTGCTCCTGATTAAATCAAGGCAAATGATCTCCCTAAAATGAGTACTTTCCCAGGGCTGGCCACGGCAGAGAAGGTGGATCCTGCTGAGATGGAGAAATAATTATTAATTAACCTTTGAACTGGATGGAGAGTCAATTGAGTCACCAGAGTGTGCTTTTTCACTGTCAACCATGCCCAGTGCCAAGTCAAAGCAAATTGACCATTTACACAGACCCACACTTTATTAACCTGCTCCGTGCATTGATGCAGTCATTTGATCATCCAATAAAGCGTGGCCAAGCTAACCTCAAATCTGAATTACATGTGGTATATTAGCTTGTCGGGAATTGTTGAACGCCTGTTTGTCCTGTAGTTTTTAGGGTAATGTGGAGAAAGACAAAAGAGGAAGAAAGAAAGAGTTCACATGAATACATCAATTGTGCTCAACTGATACGGGATGTGACAAGCTCAAAGAAATGGACGAGCACATCATGTCATTGGCCAGTAAAGCATTTTGGGCTTCCCTTTTTAGCCCAAATTGCCAGTGGATCAGGGTGGTGATATTAGTTTAAAGTTTTAATGCTACATGCACAAGTACAGTGAAATGCCTTTCTTGCAAACTCAAAACCATACAATGCAATAACCAATAACAATGTAATACTAGAATAAGAAAAAAAACGAGAAATATGAAGAACACAATAAGTAAGTAAGCATTACTATATACAGGGTCAGTTCCAATACCATATTTACAATGTGCAGGGATACTGGAGTGATGTAGGTAGATATGTATAGGGGTAAGGTGACTAGGAAACAGGATATAAGATAAACAGAGTAGCAGCAGCTTGTATGTGAGTGGGTGAGAAGGTATGTAGAGTCAGTATAAATATATATGCATGTTATGTGTGAGTGAGAAGATGATGGTGTGTGTGTGTCTAGGGCCCTGTGAGTGTGCATAGAGACACAAATAAAAAGGTCAATGAGGATAAAAGGTTAACCCAGATAGTCTGTGTAGCTATTTTGTTAGCTATTTATCAGTCTTATTGCTTGGGGATAGAAGCTGTTCAAGACCTTGTTGGTGCCCGACTTGATGCTCCGGTAACACTTGCCATGCTGAAGCAGAGAGAATAGTCTATGGCTTGGGTGGTTGGAATCATTAACGATTTTCCGGGCCTTCCTACCACAATGCCTGATATAGAGGTCCTGGATGGCAGGGAGCTCGGCCCCAGTGATGTACTGAGCTGTCCGCACCAACCTCTGTAGCTCCATGCGCTCAAGGGTGGTTTTATTGCTATACCAGGCAATGATGCAGCGAGTCAAAATGCTCTCAACCGTGCAAAACTTTCAACCTCTTGAGGGGGAAGAGGCGCCGACCCAGAGTCCTAAGCTTGGTGACGAGCTTGGATGGGACAATGGTGTTGAACGCTGGGCTGTAGTCAATGAACAGCATTCTCACATAGGTATTCCTCTTATCTAGGTGGGTGAGGGCAGTGTGGAGAGCAATTGAGATTGGGTCATCTATGGATCTGTCAGGGTGGTATGCAAATTGGCGTGGATCTTGGGTGGCTGGGATGGTGGAGTTAATGTGGGTCATAACCAGCCTCTCAAAGCACTTCATGATTACAGATGTAGCACTCATGATTACAGAGTGCTACAGGGTGGTAGTCATTGTGGCATGAAGCCTTAGAATTCTTGGGGACATGAATGATGGTGGTCATCTTAAAACATGTGGGAATTACAGACTGGGACAAGGAGAGGTTGGAAATGAATATATCTGCCAGCTGTTCAACGCATATATTCCAGGGGGCACTCTGAGAACGCCCCCTGGAATACCGTCATTCCCCGCAGCCTTGCAGGTGTTGACCTGATTAAAGACCTTTTTCACTTCGGCCTCTGAGAGCGAGATCACCCAATCCTCTGGGTCGGTGACGGCCCTCAAACCCGGCACAATGTTGTTGTCAAAGCGTGCAAAAAATGCATTGAGTTTGTCTAGTATAGAGGCATCGTTGGGCAGATCATGTTTGGGTTTTCCTTAGTAATCCCTAATGGACTGTAGCCCCTGCCACATATGGCGGGCATCGGAGCCTGTGTAGTATGTTTCAACCTTATTCCTATATTGTCCTTTTGCTCATTTGATGACTCTGCGGAGGTCATAGCGGACCTTCTTGTTCTTATTCCTGTTCTCGGCCGTAGCCTCAGGGTTGTCTACTATAGCGCTGTGTGCTGTAGCCCTTTCCTTTAGTTTAGCGCCAACCTTGGTGTTAAGCTAGGGCTTAACCCTCTGTGTGGGGAGAACGTCGGCGATACATTTTATAATGAAGCCGGTGACAGAGGTGGTTCACTCATCAATGTTATCGGCGGAGTCTCAGAACATATTCCAATCAGTGCTAGAAAAGCAGTCCTGTAGCATAATCTCTGATTCGGGTGACCTTTTCTCAATGAAGCGAGTCACGGGTACTTCCTGTAAACAGGAAGCAAGAGTACGGAGTTATGATCTGATTTGCCTATTGGCGGACGAGGGAGGGCCTTGCTTGTGGGTAGAATAACAGTGTTCCAGGACTTTATCACCCCTGTGGCATTGGAGATGTCCTGATGGAAGTTGGGCATTACGTGTCTTAGTGACGCAGAATTAAAATCACCGGAAACCAGAAAAGCAGCCTCTGGATGTAGGTTTTCTTGCTTGTTTATAGCCTTGTACAGTTATTTTAAGTGCTGTTAATTTTCTTATCCTAGTGGGGAATGTATACAAATATCACAACAGATGAAAACTCCCTCGGGAGGTAGAAGGTTGAGCATTTGACCATCAGGTATTCCAAGATGGGTGAACAGTGGGTCGACGATTCTACCTTGCTGGAGTTAGCACAACAGTTGGAGTTGATGTAGAGGCAAAATCCCCTCTATCCCAGACTCCACTGTCCTGTCCATGTCAAGGTTGTGCGCTACTGGTAAGAAGTCAGGTGCAGGAGAGCAGACAGTTGTGATCAGGCGCTCTTAATTTGGCAGAAGCACAAAAGACAGACGCAACTGCCTCAAAAACCTCTAGCCAATGGCAAAAGTGAATAAGTGCGAAAACACTCACAATAATGCAAATGTATGACAATAAACATACTACGGGTCAGAACACGATACCCGAGGAAACAACCAGTCTGGCGCGTAACACTAAACACGTAACAAAACAATTCCACACAATGACATGGGGGGAACAGACTAATAAATATATGCAGTGTAATTAGGGAATGTAAATCAGGTGTGCGGGAAACAAGACGAAACAAATGGAACATTGAAGAATGGAGCGGCGATGGCTAGAAGGCCGGCAACGTCGACCACCAAACGCCGCCCGAACAAGGAGGGGAGCCAACTTCGGCGGAATTAGATAGCCATGAGTTAGATAGCCATGGGGGGTATCTGTGACCAACCGGCTCGATTCGGTCTTCTGTAGCAAAATTTGATATTGTGTTTTTACATTGGATAAAAGTAGAAACTCAAACCTAGAACATGGTATATCATACCCTGCAGTTGAGGAACAATGGGAAAGTAATTCTGCTTTGAAAGTTGATAAACTTGTAACCTCACTTTTGATAAAATGGCCTTTGAATGTTTTGGTATACCTACTGGACATCTCTTCTTTGTCTACACCCATTCAGCATCATTCACACCCTCTTCAGATTTAACCCCACCCATCTCTTTAAGGGTTGATATGAGCGTTCTGTCTTAACAACAGCAGTCAAGCTAACTGGCTAACGTTAGCTAGCTTGCTAGCTACTTCCAGACACAAATGAGAGAACAGCTCACTCTGACCATTTTACTCGCCCTAGCAGAGCTGGTTAGGCTGTTTTTATGTTAACCAGACCGTTGGTGACTGCAACTATGCTGCTGGCAACAATTTACACTTTTTTTGCCGATGTTTACTGACACCGGCCATGTTCAACGAGTGTTGGGCGTTCTTAAATCCGTCAGTTATTCTGCACTCTGGCACATTGACGAGATTGCTCTAAAATTGGAGTAGATAGCCAGAGCGAATTTACCTGCTACGTCTATCAACAATTGTCGCAGTGACATCATTAACATTCTATTGAAATGGTTACTTGCATAGTGGAGTCTTTTGTTAAGAAATGTAGCTAGCTAGCTAAACAATGAACCACAATCCCAACTCATGACGTTACTACCCTGCATGAATCTGCAGGTAGCTTACCAACCAGGTTCAATGTTAGCTAGCTATCATTAGGCTATAACTAGCAAAGCACATGGCTCTGAGATACGAATAATATTACTACACAGATCAGACACATAACGTTAGCTAGCTGACCTAACAACAGCAGTCAAGCACCCAAGCTTACTGGCTAAAATTGGGTATCTTACTAGCTACTTCCAGACACAAATGAGAGAACAACTCACTCTGACCTTTTTACTCGCCCTAGCAGAGCTGGATAGGCTGTTATTATGTTATCCAGAGCGTTATCCCCACCCCTTGCCTCTGTAATGCCAGCGTATTCTCGTAATTCTGTGATATAACCCGGAAGCCAGCCGCACCAATGTGTCAGAGGAAACACCATACAACTGGCGACCTTAGTCAGCGTGCATGCTCCTGGCCCGCCACAAGGAGTTGCTAGAGTGCGATGGGACAAGAGCATCCCGGCCGGGTCAATTGTGCGTCGCCTCATGGGTCTCCCAGTCCCGTCCCACTGTGACACAGCCTGGGATCGAACCAGGGTCTTTAGTGACACCTCAAGCACTGCAATGCAGTGCCTTAGACTGCTGCACCACTCGGGAGGCCCCAGCGTTTCCTTTTAGGTAGCCCAAAAATTGGGCCGAAATTACTGAAAGAGCCCAGGGGAGATGAGTGGAAGGTGAATCCGGAATTTGGGCTAAGTAACTGCTGGTCTTATGTTCAAAAGTTATTGTCGGTTGTAAGAAATAAGTCTAGCATGATGTGATTTATTTTAGATCACAGATAGATTGTGTCAACACAGATCTTGAAGACTACATACAGCCCTTATAAATACTATATATCTTGTTATATTTCTATGTTCTATACCTTCATATGTCAGAGCTGTAATGACAAAAGGAAAGAAAGGTGTAAAAGACCAAAGTTCCAGCTAGTTGGTCTGAAATCAAAACCAACAACCACAACCCTTGGACATTGATTTTCTTGTCGGTGCTGGCCCGGTGACACCAGACATATTATGGCTGCCGCACAGTAGCTACAAACACGACGACTAGCGGCTCAAAGATCTCTCCCGGTGACACTATTCAGAGCTAAAGTTGTGTGAGGCTCAACATGGTGTGAAAACAAAACAAATGTAATCTCCAGCACCAGAGTGCGTCAATGGCCTCTGCTATAGAGAACAGTGTGCGTAATTAAAGCATTTGGTTTGGTCTGTTAGTACTGGGCTGACCTTTTATACGTTTACAGTTCTCCTGACATTTCTCCTGATGGATAGAAAAAAACAGGACCAAGTTGCTAAAAGAGAAATCAGGACTTCGGCTTTGTTTTCCCAGTTAGAGAATGGCTTTTATTGATCCAAACGGTTTGGGTTTGACAGAGGGTCGATGTTCCATGTTTGTTAACACTAAAATGTGACTGTTTCCATTTGAAAACATGATCCAGCTTTTATTAGTTTTCATGACTGGTGGCATTGCTGTGGGGAATGGACGGAATGGAATATCATGAATTGGACGTTAGGAAACTATCTAGATCGGCTTTTTGCCTTCAAGGACTTTGAATTGTCCTCCTTTACATCAAATAAAGCACATATACATATAATCTTGTTCAAACCTTTTCAAATAAAAAGCTTTTTTGAAAATTGTTAATAAATTGTCATGTACTGTCATGTTGTCTTGTCTCTGTCCTTTCCCTTCACCCTGTCCCCCTCTGCTGGTCGTGTTAGGTTACCTTTTCTCCCCCGCTTTCCCCCAGCTGTCCCTTGTCTCCTCTAACTACCCATTCACCCCGTTCCCCACCTGTTCCCTTTTTCCCTCTGATTAGGTCCCTATATCTCTCTCTGTTTCTGCTCCTGTCCTTGTCGGATTCTTGTTTGTTTGTGTCATTCATGCCTGAACCAGACTGTCGTCATGTTTGCTGTAACCTTGTCCTGTCCTGTCGGAATCTGCCGGTCCATCTGAGCCTACCTATGTTTGGTAATTAAAGAAGCTCTGTTTAAGTTGATTCGCTTTTGGGTCCTCATTCACGCACCGTAACAGAAGAATCCGACCAAGAATGGACCCAGCGACTTCGGATCCTCTCCACTCAGCCGTCGAGATCCAGGGAGCGATGCTAGGCAGACACAAGCAGGAATTGTCTGCTGCTCGACATGCCGTTGAGACCCTGGCCACCCAAGTCTCCAACCTCACAGAACAGGTTCACCATCTCCGCCTCGATCCACCGGCCACTTCCAGGGCTTTCGAATCTCCGGAGCCCAGAATCAATAACCCGCCGTGTTACTCTGGGGAGCCCACTGAATGCCGCTCGTTCCTCACCCAGTGTGATATTGTGTTTTCTCTCCAGCCCAACACTTACTCCAGGAGCACTGCTCGTGTCGCCTACGTCATATCTCTCCTTATTGGACGGGCTCGTGAGTGGGGCACGGCAATCTGGGAGGCAAGGGCTGAGTGTACTAACCAGTATCAAGACTTTAAGGAGGAGATGATACGGGTTTTTGATCGATCTGTTTTTGGGGAGGAGGCTTCCAGGGCCCTGTCTTCCCTATGTCAAGGCAATCGATCCATAACAGACTACTCTATTGAGTTTCGCACTCTTGCTGTCTCCAGTGGCTGGAACGAGCCGGCCTTGCTCGCTCGTCTTCTGGAGGGTTTCCGCGCAGAGGTAAAGGATGAGATTCTCTCCCGGGAGGTTCCTTCCAGCGTGGATTCCTTGATTGAACTCGCTATTCGCATTGAGCGACGGGTTGATCTTCGTCACCGAGCTCGTGGAAAGGAGCTCGCGTTCTCCGTTGCCCCCCTCTCCGCATCACTACCATCTTCCTCTGCCGGCTCGGGAGCTGAGCCTATGCAGCTGGGAGGTATCCGCATCTCGACTAAGGAGAGGGAACGGAGAATCACCAACCGCCTCTGTCTCTATTGCGGTTCTGCTGGTCATTTTGTCACTTCATGTCCAGTAAAAGCCAGAGCTCATCAGTAAGCGGAGGGCTACTGGTGAGCGCTACTACTCCTGTCTCTCCTTCAAGATCCTGCACTACCTTGTCGGTCCATCTACGCTGGACCGGTTCGTCAGCTTCCTGCAGTGCCTTAATAGACTCTGGGGCGGAGGGCTGTTTTATGGACGAGACCTGGGCTCGGGAACATGACATTCCTCTCAGACAGTTAAGGGAGTCCACGGCCTTGTTCGCCCTGGATGGTAGTCCTCTCCCCAGGATTCAGCGTGAGACGCTACCTTTAACCCTCACTGTTTCTGGTAATCATAGCGAAACCATTTCTTTTTTGATTTTTCGTTCACCTTTTACACCTGTTGTTTTGGGCCATCCCTGGCTAGTTTGTCATAATCCTTCCATTAATTGGTCTAGTAATTCTATCCTCTCCTGGAACGTCTCTTGTCATGTGAAATGTTTAATGTCTGCTATCCCTCCTGTTTCCTCTGTCTCTTCTTCACAGGAGGAGCCTGGTGATTTGAAAGGGGTGCCGGAGGAATATCACGATCTGCGCACGGTGTTCAGTCGGTCCTAGGAACCTTCTTTTCGTTCCCGTTCCTACTCGTCTGGCCGTTCTTCAGTGGGCTCACTCTGCCAAGTTAGCCGGCCACCCTGGCGTTCGGGGTACGCTTGCTTCCATTCGCCAGCGTTTTTGGTGGCCCACCCGGGAGCATGACACGCGTCGTTTCGTGGCTGCTTGTTCGGTCTGCGCGCAGACTAAGTCCGGTAACTCTCCTCCTGCCGGCCGTCTCAGGCCGCTTCCTATTCCCTCTCGACCGTGGTCTCACATCGCCTTAGATTTTGTCACCGGACTGCCTTCGTCAGCGGGGAAGACTGTTATTCTTACGGTTGTCGATAGGTTCTCTAAGGCGGCCCATTTCATTCCCCTTGCTAAGCTTCCTTCTGCTAAAGAGACGGCACAAATCATCATCGAGAATGTTTTCAGAATTCATGGCCTTCCGTCAGACGTCGTTTCGGACAGAGGTCCGCAATTCACGTCTCAATTTTGGAGGGAGTTTTGCCGTTTGATTGGGGCTTCCGTCAGTCTCTCTTCCGGCTTTCACCCCCAGTCTAACGGTCAAGCAGAACGGGCCAATCAGACTATTGGTCGCATCTTACGCAGTCTTTCTTTTCGCAACCCTGCGTCTTGGTCAGAACAGCTCCCCTGGGCAGAATACGCCCACAACTCGCTTCCTTCGTCTGCGACCGGGCTATCTCCTTTTCAGAGTAGCCTCGGGTACCAGCCTCCGCTGTTCTCATCTCAGTTCGCCGAGTCCAGCGTCCCCTCCGCTCAGGCTTTTGTCCAACGTTGCGAGCGCACCTGGAAGAGGGTCAGGTCTGCACTTTGCCGTTATAGGGCGCAGACTGTGAGAGCTGCTAATAAGCGTAGAACTAAGAGCCCTAGATATTGTCGCGGTCAGAGAGTTTGGCTCTCCACTCAGAACCTTCCCCTTAAGACGGCTTCTCGCAAGTTGACCCCGCGGTTCATTGGTCCATTCCGTATCTCTCAGGTCATTAATCCTGTCGCAGTGCGACTTCTTCTTCCGCGATATCTTCGTCGCGTCCACCCGGTCTTCCATGTCTCCTGTGTTAAGCCCGTTCTTCGCGCCCCCGCTCGTCTTCCCCCCCCCCCCCCCCATCCTTGTCGAGGGCGCACCTATCTACAGGGTCCGTAAAATCTTGGACATGCGTCCTCGGGGCCGTGGTCATCAGTACCTAGTTGACTGGGAGGGGTACGGTCCTGAGGAGAGGAGTTGGGTTCCCTCTCGGGACGTGCTGGACCGTGCGCTGATTGATGATTTCCTCCGTTGCCGCCAGGTTTCCTCCTCGAGTGCGCCAGGAGGCGCTCGGTGAGTGGGGGGGTACTGTCATGTACTGTCATGTTGTCTTGTCTCTGTCCTTTCCCTTCACCCTGTCCCCCTCTGCTGGTCGTGTTAGGTTACCTTTTCTCCCCCGCTTTCCCCCAGCTGTCCCTTGTCTCCTCTAACTACCCATTCACCCCGTTCCCCACCTGTTCCCTTTTTCCCTCTGATTAGGTCCCTATATCTCTCTCTGTTTCTGCTCCTGTCCTTGTCGGATTCTTGTTTGTTTGTGTCATTCATGCCTGAACCAGACTGTCGTCATGTTTGCTGTAACCTTGTCCTGTCCTGTCGGAATCTGCCGGTCCATCTGAGCCTACCTATGTTTGGTAATTAAAGAAGCTCTGTTTAAGTTGATTCGCTTTTGGGTCCTCATTCACGCACCGTAACATAAATAACATAAATATAAATTATCAATCTCTAATTTTACAGATTGTTTCCCTGTCCGTATCTATATATCGAACAATGCTTTGCATTACGATTACTATGGCTCCAATTCCATCATATTATTGTAAGGCTTTTTCTCTTCCCTCCGATCAGTACTGTGTGAGCAGGAAACCTGTGATCAAAAGATGGGGCGGGGACAGCTGCTTAATAATTCAGAAGAGCGAGATTAAAAAGTGAATTCGGTCGGCACTTTATTAAAAGCCAGGGTAATTGCTTCAGAACTCGATGTCAACGCCTCAATAAGAGAGGCCTAATTCGGTTACAGGCACTTTGCATGTAATTGCTGAAAATGAACAATGCCGTCTCGTAGAGAATCCTATCCACATGGAATCCCCATCCCACACCTGATTCAATAAGGGGCCTTAGAAAATGATGACTGCGATTTGACATAGTCTTTGACACAGTGTTGTCTAGTGAAAAGAGATCATTGTATTACTGAAATGTTAGTTTGTCTACTTCTTAATGTGCAAGTTTTTGTTATGCTTTATCATGCATCATTCTGGTATCTTACTCATTAAAATTATATAAACATTTGCCGTGGTCTGAATAATTACAACACATTGTTACACGGTACATACATATTTGATACTGGTTTGCTATTTCAATTTGTGTAATTACAAACATAGATATTTACATGCATTATATTACACTGTAGTTACACTTAATAGGTTTTAGTGCCACTTTATGTAAAGTGGTACTGGGATGGTCATAATTTCCCTATACATTGAAATTCTTGAAATGTAAGATTGAATGCTCATCAGATATGGTGTAGCATACATACTCATGTGAAACCAATTATCGTGAAACACATTTCTTCTAGTTTTTTTAACACATTTTTCTGGAGGTCCCTGGTGATGTCACTCATGCAGCGTTCCAATCCTTTTCTGATTTAAACGTGAGCTGAAATATGAATCAATGAACCCAGCTGCACGTTTGTGCGACCCATCATGCCATCAGTCGCATATGCATTAGGAACTGGGCTTTTTCCCTCCACAGGCACTACATCACAAAACTGAGGGAGTTGCTACCAGATGGTTAAACAAACACATCGCCCAACTGCCCATAACTCAAATCCACTTAGCACCCCTTGTCAACATATCTTTCACTCGTCTGCTACTTCTCCTATCTTCTGTGCATGGAGGCAGGGAACGAGAAAAAAAAGAATGAAGAATAATAAGAATCTGGAAGAAGTTCTTGCCTGGTGTGTTTAATTTTAATCAGCAAGCCCATCCATCCCCAGTTCTCTCTCTCTCCTCCCCCTCCCCCAGGTGTGTTGAATAATGAGGCCGAGCAGCAAGAACCCGGAGTGACAAAGCGTGTGTGGGTCACAGAAACAAAGCTCAAATGGGCCGTCCGACCGGGGCCTTTTTGTTGGAGCGCCCAGGGAGCTGCCCATGACTCAGGGCAGGGGTTAAGAGTTGGGAGGTCGCGGGGTCATCCCATTTTCCTTTCTCTCAGCCTCATCCCCATGCTTAAAGCCTCAACGGCGTACTTGAGAGGGTAATTTATGAACCTGCGTCTTGTTCAGCTTGTGTAAAGGGAATTGCTCTTTCACTTTAAAGGACTTCCAGGCATTTTTAATTGGGTTAAGATGCTTCCTTCAGCTTTCCCATCCTTTAACTATCTGCTTAAGGGAGCAAGCTTATTTAAGACCATTCCAATGAGCTGAGTGAGAGATTGCGGAGGGAACGTTTGATACGGAATCTTTGCCATTCCTCTGCGTCTGTTAGCAGCAGTGTAGTACAGGTGAAAAGTTGAGAGAGAACTATTATCTCAGGCACATAATAGTCAAAGGCATGGGTACTTAAAGTGAATGCCAGAATTGCCAACTACTCTATCTATGTTCAAATGTGGACCACTGGTGGCAGTCCAAATTGCATTTGGCTTTTGGAATGTGTAAAAGATGATTTTCAGACAGCAGAACATCAAACCCAGTTTAACCATCACTCCTGTGCATAGGGAGTTGATGGGCACTGGGGAGGATTGAGGGATGACAGGGCAAAAGTAAAACCAGATTTAAAATATCCACTTAAAGGCACAATCTGTAATCTTATCAGCCTGACCATGCAACTTTGTGTGGTTATGTGAGTAGGCCAATATCATTGTCTTCAATTCTGCGTATGTGTGAGTACAATAATGTGTGTCTAAGTGTTAGATATGTTGTGTGTTAATATGCTATCATATTCCCCTTTGTGTTTGACTTGACATTATAAGCTTATAGAGTGGTTAACAACATTGGAGGCACCGCTGGGATTCATTTTCAAGTGAGCACCGACACATCATGCCAGAAAGGCTAGCTGAATGTAGCTATCTTGTCATTGAATGCATTGTCATTGTTTCAACGTGAGTATGACAATGAGTCAACGAAAGAGTTTAACGGACTGAAGTCGTTACTTAGACCATGCATTGTTACTGGTAAAAATAAACATTTGACACTACCCACTGCCTTATTCCATATATTCTGATTTCATAAAGCTGTCCTCAAACGCATGGGGATGGAGATTGGCCAGAAGAAGTGGATAGAAGCAAAAGGACAAAGGCCGAACCTGTCGGCCTCCGGGGTGATAAAGCAGAGGTTCTCACGGAGTAGCATGTAACTTAAAGAGTGTGTATTTATCTCAAAGCCTGCTTAGATAGTGCTGCCAATGTGCAATGAGGTAATTCCCTTGGCGAGCGGTTGATTGATACATCCTGGCCGCAGCTCTATATGGAGGCCCACTGGACTGGTGGGGATGCGCGGGCTGAAAAATAAAAGTTTCCACAGATAGAGACATCCAAATGTGAGCGGGACCCAGCATGGGCTTCATACCTCGGGCCCATACACCGCATACCTGCGGGCCAAGGCGTGCTGCATGCTCTTAAGTTTCAGACTCCCTACAGTCACTTTTGATGTTTCCAAAACCAGCTTGTGAAGGGTTGATGTGTGCATGTGTCTGTGTATGTGTAGTCAGGGTATGATTATGGATGTCCACTCCATCTTCTGCGATGGTTGTGTAACATATCAGGGGCAAGGGGAAAGCAAGTCCAAACTCTGTGATTGAAAGAGTAAGTGTCTCACAGATGGAGTCAGGGAAGCATGCTGAGATGAGCTCAATGGGGCCCCATCCTTTGTGATGAGTTGGTTCTACTTTCCTTTCATCTTTATCAATGATTAGACATTGATGATTAGACACTGTATTAATGTGTTTTTGTATTGGTATGCTTCTCTGAACTGCTCAGCCTCCATTGTAAGCTAATACCTTGTAAGAAATATCTAAATTGGCACAAATTCAATATTGTTTCACTGTACATTAAAACTGGTTAATACGATCTCACATTATTCACATCCATACTGACAGAATCAAGATGAATTTGTCTTTTTTTTCCTACAACATTACTTGAAAGCGAATGCTTACTTACAGGGTAACTATAAAGATTTTTAAAGCCCATGTGTTGGCCAGACATTGATTATTAACTGTTAAGATTACATTATTCTTCCCAATCGAAACAGTTTGTGCACATATGACAACATTTTGTGACATTTTCGTTCGTTCTGGTCTTTCGGCTGTTTTTTTTTCGGGTGTTCGTGCACCCCAAAAAATGTCTTGAGGCAAATCGAAGTTCAGTAGCCGTATTCTAAACCCCTTCGTCAGTGATTGGTCAACATTACTACACCTAGTAGGAGTAGGAACTATGGACGGGATCCTTCAAATAAGTGTTTGTTGTCATTCAACAAGAGACGACTAGTTTTCAAATTGACCTGTAAAAAGACCTCCTCTGTAACAACGGGAAAATGAATTACAGATTTTCTTTGATTCATTCTGACTATTTTGCAGAAGTGTATACTGGCTGTGTTGTTGCTACGGCGTCTCAAGAGGGGCAATTGAAGGTATTTTAAGGGAGTATGCGAGCACAGACGTTCACTTCGCTTATGCGGGTTCTGCTACGAGCAAAGCCTTTACAGTTGTGTCCAGTGATGTGCAGTCAGGGTAGACAGGGGTTAGTTACCCTGTAACAATCTCATTTTTAAAACCTGTTATAAAAAGCCAAATAATGATTCCCTGTGATTCTGGTGGTTTTTGTGTTGAAAATCTCTGATTCTCATCAAAGGTGAGTAATTCATTACTTCCTTTCCAACCGTTCAAATCATTGACGTCGCCGCCGTTCCTGATTCCAGTCACTGTCAACAGGTGCTTTGCCTAGCTTGAAGTACAGTTGAAGTCGGAAGTTTACTTACACTTAGGTTGGAGTCATTAAAACTTGTTTTTCAACCACTCCACACATTTCTTGTTAACAAACGATAGTTTTGACAAGTCGGTTAGGACATCTACTTTGTGCATGACACAAGTAATTTTTCCAACAATTGTTTACAGACAGATTATTTCACTTATCATTCACTGTATCACGATTCCAATGGGTCAGAAGTTTACATACACTAAGTTGACAGTGCCTTTAAACTGCTTAGAAAATTCCAGAAAATGATGTCATGGCTTTAGAAGCTTCTGATAGGCTAATTGACATAATTTGAGTCAATTGGAGGTGTACCTGTGAATGTATTTCAAGGCCTACCTTCAAATTCAGTGCCTCTTTGCTTGACATCATGGGAAAATCAAAAGAAATCATCTAAGACCTCAGAAGAAAAATTGTAGACCTCCACAAGTCTGGTTCATCCTTGGGAGCAATTTCCAAATGCCTGAAGGTATCACGTTCATCTGTACAAATAATAGTACGCAATTATAAACACCATGGGACCACGCATCCGTCATACCGCTCAGGAAGGAGACGCGTTCTGTCTCCTAGAGATGAACGTACTTTGGTGCGAAAAGTGCAAATCAATCCCAAAACAACAGCAAAGGACCTTGTGAAGATGCTGGAGGAAATAGGTAAAAAAGTATCTATATCCACAGTAAAATGAGTCCTAACTCGACACAACCTGAAAGGCCAGGAAGCAAGGAAGAAGCCACTGCTCCAAAACCGCCATAAAAAAAGTAAGACTACAGTTTGCAACTGCACATGGGGACAAAGATCGTACTTTTGGAGAAATTACCTCTGGTCTGATGAAACAAAAATAGAACTGTTTGGCCATAATGACCATCGTTATGTTTGGAGGAAAAAGGGGGAGGCTTGCAAGCTGAAGAACACCATCCCAACCGTGAAGAACGGGGTGGCAGCATCATGTTGTGGGGGTGCTTTGCTACAGGAGGGCCTGGTGCACTTCACAAAATAGATGGCACAATGAGGGAGGAAAGTTATGTCGATATATTGAAGCGACATCTCAAGACATCAGTCAGGAAGTTAAAGCTTGGTCGCAAATGGGTATTCCAAATGGACAATGACCCCAAGCATACTTCCAAAGTTGTGGCAAAATGGCTTAAGGACAACAAAGTCAAGGTATTGGAGTGGCCATCACAAAGCCCTGACCTCAATCCTATAGAAAATTTGTGGGCAGAACTGAAAAAAGTATGTGCGAGCAAGGAGGCTTACATCCTGACTCAGTTACACAGCTCTGTCAGGAGGAATGGGCCAAAAAGCTTGTGGAAGGCTACCCGAAACGTTTGACTCAAGTTAAACATTTTAAAGGCAATGCTAACATATACTGATTGAGTGTATGTAAACTTCTGACCCACTGGGAATGTGGTGAAAGAAATAAAAGCTGAAATAAATCATTCTCTCTACTATTTTTCTGACATTTCACATTCACAAAATAAAGTGGTGATCCTAACTGACCTAAGACATGAAGATCTTTCTAGAATTAAATGTCACGAATTGTGGAAAAACTGAGTTAAATGTATTTGGCTACGGTGTGTGTAAACTTCCGACTTCAACTGTAGCTTAATTTGTTACATTGAGCCGATTTCATATTTTGCACATGCAAAATATTGTGGATATTGCTTCGGGTAAACTGTGCACATTTGGCCGCATCTACTTAATTTGGCACTCACATCCCTTGAACTGAATAAAGCTAGCTAGCTAGCTAAAACAACCTGACAAATGGACACAATTGCGCCAACAACAAAAAAAACTCCAACACCTGAAACACCAAACTAATAGGTGGCGGAGAGTACAAAATAGAAGTGCAGGATCGTGACGGATTCGGAAAAGCTTTGTCTAACTTAAGGAGGGTGAAGATGCCTCCCTCCCAGGGTTTTGCCGTAGGGACATATACAGAATAAGCGTGTCACAGTCTGACACAACATCAATAAGCTGTCATGTTAAAGCTGAAATAATTTCCAAGTTCCAATATACAAGCTGAAGTATTGAGTAGGCCCTGGGCTTCTGTGATCAATGAGTCATCCTGAGAGACACCTCCACGAATGGGCCCTGATTTCCTGAATCTAGACAAATCTGCTGTTGTTTTACAGTCTACTGCAGTTCTGACTTTGTAGTATCCCTTATAAGCAAATCCCCTTTAATTTATGTAATTGTTATGGTGCAGTGCTGATGCAATAGTTTGGCAAATACTAATACATTTCAAACGTGCCTGAATGAAATATTTGGCACTGTCAGGAAGAATGAAGAATAGTGACTAATACCAATTACACCCTGCCTTCATTGGTGTGTCATCAACAGGATCATTTAAGAGCATTTTGGCCGTTTTACATAATCTCTTATGTGTCCAAGGAAGCTTAAATTACAAGTGCTTTCCCAAGTAAGGGGTGAAATTGGTTTGTGCATGCGTGCAAGTGTGTGAGTGTATATATTGGTAACAAGGGAGCAAGTGGACAGGGAGTATGGCCAGGCAGTCCTTTCACTGCTGCCCCGGCTAGTGAGACAGAGCACGAGGGGCGGGAAATTGAGGTGCATTGATCTGTCATATGCCGTTTCTCACCGAGCTCGTAAAATCATTAACCCTGCTGACATGGACACAGGAAGCAACAACAGAGTATCTTTCAGAGGTTAATTAAAAAATAAAACCACGAGGGGGTAGAGCGGGGACGTCGCACACCAGGGACGAGCACACAGACTTCCAAATGAGCGCCAGCGTTGGCCCATGCAGAGAGTTGCGTGCCTGTGGTTAGCATAGCACTACTCTTACCAAGAGGAGGATGCAACATAGGAGAGATGGAGGTGTCTACCAGATACCTTCATCCTCTGGTCAATTTCGGATGTTAACTAAGCCGTAAAACCAAAATGTTAATCCTGTTAATGTCTTCTTCCGCAAATGTGGAAGAAAAGTTCATTGAGTTATTCATACAAAGGTGATTTTCTGCTACTTTTAGGCTTAAAAGTGTATTCTTAACTATAGAAGATGAAGATATAGGATTTACAGCACATCTCTCTGTCATTTTATACCCAACCAATGCTTTGGATGTGGTCTATATTACACTATGACATAAACTCAGGAGAGTTTTTTTACGCAGTCAAAACGTCAATGTCAGTCTTTACGATTTAGATTCATGAGCCATCATCTGAATGATACCTAAAAGTCATCAAGCAATAAGAACAATGTAATTTGTTCTGTGATGTAAAGGGGATGAATCAAAGCGAATGGAACCTCCTGTAACCTTATCATTGGAGCTCTTTGCCATACCTCTTTGACACATACATTTTTTATACATCCGTTATTGAAAATGCTGATTACGTCCTCTGAAAGACATTTAAAACCCCAACGTTTCTTAATAAGCAGTAATGTGTGCGACCGAGACATCATTTACGAAGGCACAGATTCGATTGCTTCAACTCACTAGCGTGAGTCATTTTATTAGTTTGCTACTGTTTGTACGGTGTAAACAGGTTACATGTTTGCAGTACTCTGAAAATGTGACATGGCTCTCCTTTATTGTCCTCTATTGAGTAGCTTTATTACTTTCTCTGGTCCTGCGTTACAGGGGAAATTATGCTCCCCTGTCAGCTTTCTGCAGTGCTGCACAGCCCTCAACTAGCAGGCCTCACTGTAATTACCACTAGTCTGCTGACTCAGGCCACCCACACAGATACTCACACGAACGTGCATGCTCTTCCTCACACACAAACACACATCACACACATATGCACACGCAAACCCATACACACACACACACATATACAGTAGGGTCCAAAATTATTGAAACCCTTGATAAAGATGAGCAAAAATTACTGTATAAAATAAATAATTTAAATAATGAGCTATATGTGACCGACCAGCTCAATTCGGTCTTATATAGCAAAATATGAAATTGTGTTTTTTACATTGGATAAAAGTACAGACTCAGACCTAGAAAATGGTATATCATACATTGCATTTAACTTGTAACCCCACTTTTGAGAAAATAGCCCTTGAATGTTTTGATACACCTACTGGATAGCTCTTCTTCGTCTACGCCCATTCAGCATTGTTCACACCCTCGTAAGCCTTACCCCACCCGTTTCTTTAAGGATTCACGTGAGGCCATGTGGTAAACACACGCTATACCAAATAAAAATCTAGGTTTATTTGTCACATGCACTGGATACAGAAGGTGTAAACAGTACAGTGAAGTGGTTACAATCTCAAAAACAGAAAGTGTTCAGATAAAAATATTTTGTAAATGTTTTATCATTAGTAGATGATGCTTACCCAACACTCTTGTCTAAATTGATGGGTCGTGTGAAGGAAATGCAGTAACCACCCTCCAGTCACATCTAGCTAAGTGGATAGGTCACTAATTGTCTGGACATGTACACATATTCATGAAATACAATAGATGGCCGCAATCACCCCCAGACACACCTGGCTAATTTGATGGGTCATGTAATAATCCGGGTGAAGTGGACTCTTATGTAGATATGTAGCTAGCTAGGTAGCTAGCTAGCTAAACAATGAACCGGAATAATCCCAACTCATTCTACTACCAATAGAAACACTTAGAACTATCAATGCAAATGTTTTTCTGATTCTAATTATATTACTACACAGATCATACACACAAAGTTAGCTAGCGAGCCAGCAAGCTAAAAATGACTTTCTGACTAAATGTTTAAATTAGACTAAGATTCTAACTTGTAGCTAGACTCTTACCCGTATACATGGATGAACACTTCAAGGCAGACTGGAATCATTTAACTTTGTTTTGTTTATATCTACAACTTGTTTGGCCAGCTTTGTGTCAAGTCACTCCGGTTCACACTGACCAGGGAATGTGCAGGTTTCACTTTTTCCAAATGATCTGTCGATAGCGCCTGCTAAATTCAGGGCATCAATGTTGTTAAAAAAGTAGCAAAACTGTTGTAGTTCTCGATGGCTAATGGTATATCTTTCAAAAACGGCATGGTAAAAAAGACTGGCAACACATACTGAACAGCTCACGTTACAGACAGAAACAAAGTACATGGCAGACCAACCCAAACTCATCTCCTGGCATGTCCAGCCCACCAATTATCTCAGCCAATCATGGCTAGCGGGAAGGTTCCTGGCTTTTTCCGTGGCTAAACCAACTAGGCTCGTAATTAACAATTTTATTCGTATTTATGGATGGAATACAAGTTTGTTATTAAGGCACATGAAAGTTCACATGCTCCAGGAGGCATTTTTGCCCCACCCCGAAAAAAAACCAAATTTTGACAAATACAGCTCCTGTGAGTTGTGTGACATATGCCTAGTTTCCTGAAATTAGTCACATATTGTATGTTAAAAAATAATGGAGGTCGAACATAATTTTATACTAATACAATTGCTCAGAGAAAGATTTTGTTAAGCAAGTAATATTGTTTTTCTCTCTAAAAGGTAAGGGTCAAAGTGATTGACACCCCTGTTTTCAATACCTTTCAATACCTCGCCTTGCGAGGATAACGGCACTGAGTGTAACGGCTGTCGTGGGAAGAAGGTGAGTACCAAAGCGCAGCGTGGTAAGTGTTCATCTTATTTAATGAAAAAACTGAACACTGAATAACAAACATCAAAGAAACAACCGAAACAGTTATGTCTGGTGCAGTCACCCCCCCCCCCCCCCCAAAGGTGCGGACTCCGGCCGCAAAACCTAAACCTATAGGGGAGGGTCTGAGTGGGTGTCTGTCCTCTGGCGCGGGACGTGGACCCCACTCCACCATAGTCTTTCTCAGCCTCTCTACTCGCCTCAGTGGCCTCTTAAGAGTGGTGACCCTCGCCGCCAACCTCGGATTGGGGACCCTAGCCACAGGTCCTGAATGGACGGGAGACTCCGGCAGCACCGGACGGACAGGAGATTCCGGCAGATTCTGGCATCGCCGGCGTGACTGACGGCTCTGGCAGCTCCTGGCTGACCGGCGACTCTGGCAGCTCCTGGCTGGCTGGCGGGAGACTCTGGCAGCTCCTGACTGGCTGGCGGGAGACTCTGGCAGCTCCTGACTGGCTGGCGGGAGACTCTGGCAGCTCAGGACAGACGGGAGACTCTGGCAGCTCAGGACAGACGGGAGACTCTGGCAGCTCAGGACAGACGGGAGACTCTGGCAGCTCAGGACAGACGGGAGACTCTGGCAGCTCAGGACAGACGGGAGACTCTGGCAGCTCAGGACAGACTGGAGACTCTGGCAGCTCAGGACAGACGGGAGACTCTGGCAGCTCAGGACAGACGGGAGACTCTGGCAGCTCAGGACAGATGGGAGACTCTGGCAGCTCAGGACAGACGGGAGACTCTAGCAGCGCTGGAGAGGAGGAAGGCTCTGGCAGTGCTGGACAGGCAGGAGCACCTGTAGGAAGGAAACTGAGAGACAGCCTGGTGCGGGGGGGCTGCCACCGGAGGGCTGGTGTGTGGAGGTGGCACCGGATAGACCGGACCGTGAAGGCGCACTGGAGCTCTTGAGCACCGAGCCAGCCCAACCTTACCTGGTTGAATGCTCCCCGTAGCCAGGCCAGTGTGACGAGGTGGAATAGCCCGCACTGGGCTGTGCTGGCGAACCGAGGACACCATGCGTAAGGCTGGTGCCATGTAACCCGGCCCGAGGAGACGCACTGGAGACCAGATGCGCAGAGCCGGCTTCATGGCACCTGGCTCGATGCCCACTCTAGCCCGGCCGATACGAGGCGCTGCAATGTACCTGGGCTATGCGCGCGCACCAGGGACACCTTGCGCCTCATGGCATAACATGGTGCCTGCCCGGTCCCTCTCTCTCTCCGGTAAGCACGGGAAGTTGGCGCAGGTCTTCTACTTGACTTCGCCACACTCCCCGTGTGCCTTCCCCCAAGACATTTTTGGGGCTGCCTCTCAGGCTTCCTTGACCGCCGTGCCAACTCCATTCTCCGGTAACCCTCCTCATATTGTTCCAGAGAATCCCAGCCGGGCTCCGGCACTCTCCCTGGGTCGACCGACCACCTCTCTATTTCGTCCCATGTTGTAATATAGTCCAGATCTCGCTGCTGCTGCTGCTGCCCGTTACCACGCTGCTTGGTCCTTTGTTGGTGGGTGGTTCTGTAACGGCTGTCGTGGGAAGAAGGTGAGGACCAAAGCGCAGCGTGGTAAGTGTTCATCTTATTTAATGAAAAAACTGAACACTGAATAACAAACATCAAAGAAACAACCGAAACAGTTATGTCTGGTGCAGTCACACAAAGACTGAAAATAACCACCCACAAAACACAATGGAAAACAGGCTACCTAAATATGGTTCTCAATCAGGGACAACGATTGACAGCTGCCTCTGATTGAGAACCATACCAGGCCAAACATAGAAATAGAAAATCATAGGCAAACTAACATAGACAACCCACCCAACTCACGCCCTGACCATACTAAAACAAAAGACAAAACAAAGAAACTAAGGTCAGAACGTGACACTGAGACGTTTCTAAATTGTTTTGTGACAAAGGAGATCACATTGGGAAGGATCTTAGATCATTCCTCCATACAGAACCTTTTCAGATCCTTGATATCCTACGTCTGCACTAATGGTGAGCTCTATTTTCATGTGAAATGACCATAGCACCGGTTGTAAGTGCCAATGCCGTTTATGAAACTCCAGGCGGTGCTACGGTCAGATTACATGAAAATAGAGCTCTTTGGCCATGCACACCAGTGGTGGGTTTGGCGTCTAAAAACAGAAGCATATGCAGAAAAGTATTCTATAGCAATAAGAGCAATGTCATTTGTTCTGTTATTTAAAGGGATAAATCAAAGTGAATGGAACTTTCTGGAACCTTATCATTGGGGCTCTTTGCCATACCATTTTTTTATACCTCTGTTACTGAAAATACTGATTACGTCCTCTTAGACATTTAAAACCACAAAGTTGTACCTCGTACCTACTGTGAATATGGTAGTGCATGTTTGATGTTATGGGGATATTTTGCTTCCACTGGTCCTGTGGCCCTTGTTAAGGTTAACAGCATCATGAAATTTACAAAGTACCAGGACATTTTAGCCAAAAACCTGGTTGCCTCTGCCAGGAGGCTGAGACAGAGGCCATAAGTAGATCTTCCAGCAAGACAATAACCCCAAGCACACATTAAAACCCATAAAGAAATAGTTAGTTGACCACAAAATCAACATTTTGCAATGGCCATCTGTCTCCGGACCCCATTGAAAACTTGTGGTTTGAATTGAAGAAGGCAGTCCATAAGTTCAGACGAAGGATATCAAGGATCTGGAAAGATTCTGTATGAATGAATGGTCTAAGATCCCTCCCAATGTGTTCTTCAATATCATAAAAGATTTTAGAAAAGGGCTCAGTGTTGTTATCCTCGCAAGGATAGGGCGCCGGAGTACTGAAAACAGGGGTGTCAATAATTTTTACCCCATATTTTAAAGATTTTTTTTTCAAACTTGTTCAACTAAATCTCTCTGAGCAATTGTATTAGTATAACATGTAATATTTTTCCAATTCTTTTAGCATGCAATTTATTTATTATTTATTTTTTGCTCATTTTTATCAAGGGTGCCAATAATTCTGCACCCCATTGTATATACACAAATACAACCACACACACAAATCTCTGGTTAAACACTTTGGATAACCTGTCCTCCAATACATACACAGGAACGGAATAATCCTACTAATTAGTTGTTTTAAGAAATGTAACTCCTGTAATATCCAAAGAATATATAAATCTCATACTGTATTGGTCGGTTAGATACCAGGTCAAATATAAGAGCCAAATGACTACTTTACTATAAGGTTTCACTCTGATGATCCCCCTAGGCTGAGTGCCTTGAGGAAATTGCCTTGTGCAAAGAGGAAAAACAAATCATTTGAATACATACTCCGCTGCCCTAATGCTCATCTCAGAGTTGTCACTTAGGGCAGGGATAGATGGGGCACATTGTGGCTCTGACAGGGCTGGCTTTGTAGGTGATGAATGGGACCGTCAGACGCGTTGACAGCTCTGTGTTCAATACATGTGGATACAATACTGGCTGCATCCCTTGACAAGCTGATGGGCTTTTGTCCTGATAATCTACATTGCGTGTATTCTCTCAGCCTCCTTATGGTGAGTGTGGTCACTGACGGGTATATCACAGCCCTTGAGCACAGAGTGTCAAGATTTGGAAGTAAAAACGGGCTGTGCTGTGACAGTTTGTGATTTCTGTCCAGAACTCTAAATACTGTCTGACTTAGAAAAATAGGCACGCTGCTTCAGGACAATACTGCCACAATGTATTCCCCTACCTTTACTTTTACAAGACAAACCGATTGTATATAAATTGTTTGCAATTAAAAGTTGTTCTGCCTGCAGACTTGGATGCTGCTTTGGTTTCATTGGCACCCTGCATAACAAGTAAAAATTGAGTGGAAACAACTAGGCTTGGCTGCAGACCCAATCAAGGATAAGGACCCTTTTACACTGTCATGTTTGTAAAAAATGTGTTTCCTTATTTCAACTCAGGAGAATGAAACATTTAGGAAAAGACATATGCACAACGTATGTTGACTAGTGATGAGTTGGCTGGACGCTCACTAGTAATACTAGTTATGAGTGAGGATGAAAGATAATTTAGTGTGACACAAGCTGACAGAAACAAGGAGAATCGTATACATGTTTGGCAGAGTAAGGATGCTAAATAAAGATTCCAGAGTTGCAAACTAAATAAACATCCATCTTTACAACATTCAGGTACAGTAATAATGTCAGTCTTGTGGTAAAAGTGTAGCCACTACACTTGTAGGTAGTCTATCCAGTGTACATTGGGGAGAAATCCATGACTAGTAATATTAATAAATATTCATATATTGCATATATGCTACAAAAAAACGTAAATACACAATAATCACGCTCAAAAGAATCCAATTTCCAAATACCACAATCCAGTTTAGCGGTTCATCGTTAGCCATAGCTTTTACTGTGATCCCAAGTATTTGAACAAGTATCCTCCTCATTGTTGATTGCTTAACTGCATGGGAATTTACAACTCTCATCATGTCGTCTTTTTATATTTATCTTTTCTCTCCTCCAAACTAACTCACAGTGTCCAGGAAATTTGAACAAAACAGCGCAAGGAGAAAATACCACTGGGTTAGGGAGGGCTGTCAGCAAAACTAATTAGAAACCTAGACTTTCCAGAACATATTTCTATGTTTGTTACCTGGAACAGGGCAACGCTTGGACTGAAGGCTATTTTGGGCCCAAGGACCGGTCTCTCGCCCGTGGGAAGACATGCACAGCGTCCTCTGAGGAATCGTTTCTTATGATTTGGACTGAGTGTGAGCTTATTTCTAATATTTATGATCCCCGGCAACAGAGTAAGTTATGAGGAGCTTGGGCCAAGACCTTCCTCAGTATTTTCACTCCCTTATTATTTATGTTGCCCAACATCTTTTTTTCCCATCTCTTTCTTTCCTGGTCTTCCTTTCCATTTTAGATGGAGCAGGAGTAGAAGAAAAGACAAACGGGGAGTTTGTTCATGTTCAAAAATGAGAAGCAAACATTGATGTGAAAGCCAGTTAGTCTTGGCTGTGATATACAGTGTAAGTAGGTTTATGCTGTGGCATTGTTAACATAACCTCATACACATGCCTTTTATTTTGAAAACTGGAATTATCAATCGGGCATTTTTACAGAATCCAAAACTATTCTACCTTGTGCTTCTGTTCTGGGGTTAAACCGGTGTTGTTATTAATAGGTCATTTCCAGTAATGAATTTGCACACATGGAGAAAACACCCCCATTGACTTCCCAGTGGCTCATAGCGCATTATCTCTTAGCTTTAAATGGTGTTTAAAGGCTCTAGCAGGTTGTTTTTCACTTATGTTGATGCATCACTCTAGGTGGCATATTAGCCCTCTGGTGTCCTGTGTTACATTATGCCTGGCCAGGTAGGCTGCAGAGTAACCCTTTGTTTTGGATGAAGACACTTAGTAGGGCTCAGTCTCACAAGGTAAAATGAAAGATGTTTCACTGTCCACGGAAGATGACTTCGCGGCATTGAATGTGTTTTTTTGTCATTCTTTCGAAGAGCTAGCCTTAAGCATCTCTCTCCACGGAAGATGACTTACTTCCCGGCTAGCCTAAACCGAAAACCAGGAGGTATTACAGTTTTGCCTCACTCAAATTGCATTGGGTGGGATACTTTGAGCAGCTGGACTAATGTCTTACATCGACCTTTGACCTCTTTCAGCATTGTCATCTTTAATGACTGATCTCATATGATCCATATGTTTATCAAGATGAGTTTATTGACATCATTTCAAAGTCACAGTCTTGCTATAACAGGTTATAAATGGCACTGTATGCGTATGTGATAGTAATGCTGGAGGAAGAGTATACTCTGCTTAATATTTGGACCACATCAGTGTGCGTGCACGTTCACATATGTACAAGTCTATGAGATAAGTCTTGGGAAAGTTCAAGTCTCAACGCTGGATATGTACTTATCCTAAATATTGTTTGACCTTCCCAGCGCCTGGCCATTACTCTCCTCCGAGTCATTCTCGCAGATGGATTTTTCGTTGCATTAATCCCCCAGATCAGGTGGGTTTTGTCAAAGTGTTAAACTTAAATACTTTGGGTCATTTATCTTTACGGCCAAACCCGGGGTCTGTCAGCGGCCAGACGAGCTATTTCCTCATTTGGTTTGGGAGCAAAGTGGCGCAGGAGAAAGCCGGGAGACGGCAGGGGCTGCTCACGGCTTAATGAAATCCTGATGTGAGGAGGGGGGAGAGCTGCTTCAGGTCGTGGCGCCACACCATCTCAAGAAACTCTACCTCTCTGGAGAGGTGGCTTCAGTTATTCATTTTTTTCTCTCTCCCTTTTCGAGAACTACGACACTCTGCTCATAAAACATTGCACCGATGCGCCCTCATTACCTCAAAACGTGCATTGGGACCTGCTAGGTGTCCAAGTGGCCGTGGATAGAATTGCAAGTGATTCATTTGTTGACGACTCCCATGGTACTGTGTAGCCTACTCACGAAAGCATTCATCTTCATTCACAAAGATATGAACTGCGCCACTGATTATGAGTCCTAGTTCAGTCCAAATTAATTTTCATCGAACAAAAATAACAGATGTCACTGAAATGTACACACATTGTTGTTTGGTTTTGTCTAGGTAGTGTGTGTTAGTATAGTCATGGAACTATGGAAGATTTTCATGTGAGTTTTCATTCAAATGTTCGTATTGAGTGACTTTCTGGATTATTGTTTTAAGAGTGACTTTCTGGCTGTTTATTTGTATTCATAGTTCCATGGGTCATAAATCTCTAAGTAGTAATACTACACAGCATAAATCATTATCACAACTGGCTTCAACGTTTCCCTGTCCTTCTAGTTTTCTTTGCACATTTTTTTTTTTACACAATGACTTCTAACAGCTATGAATTTATATATATATATAGTATGTGATGTTATTCTTGAGGCTGTGTATGTTCAATATTCCTTTGTCATGAATATTTGAGTCAGCCTAACCTTATCCTTTAACAACTTTGGGTTTTGGGCTCCTAACCCAAACTTTAATCCTAACCATAAACCTTGAAATTCTTGAAAATGTAGAGTTTCGCCAAAACAGTAAAACCTCAATATGTGGCTTTTTAATTTTTTTTTTACCAAACATCATTATGTGACCCTTTGTCCATGAGCTCTGGTAGTCTTTATTTTAGCATGGGGTCAATTGACCAATCTGAACTCTTTGAGTTATGAGTCTGCTCCTGTGCTGAGGTTGTGAGCATTGCTCAGTGTATTCATAAAGCTTTCTAATGTGAAATAGGCACATAACACACTACACAGTGGCACATCTGCTTATCTTTAATATGTTTCCATTTTACATTTAAGTCCCTCTTATCCAGAGCAACTGACAATCAGGGCAGTCAACATGGGGTTAATAACATCCAATTTGTGAATGACATTGATACACAGCTTTAATCGCCACTGAATATAATAACTAATGATGAACTCCAAAGATCCCTCTGTCATAAGAGTTTTTTCATTGAACCTAGTTCAGTATATCAATGTTTTTATTTATTGGCCAATTGGAAATTATCATTACGGACAACATGCAGAATTAGTTGTGTACATTATCCATACAGCATTTACACCGTTGATATTGCTTTCCAAGAGCAATATTGTACATGAGAAAGCAAAACCTTGAAAATGGAATCAGACTATGGTTGTTCACCCCACATTTTACCAATAATAAAGGGGCTTTGGCTCAACCGCCCCATATTTTCTCATCAGTCGGCATCCGTTTGTGTGTGTGTGGGGGGAGGGGGACAGTGTGGTTCCTCCCTTTGATCTGTCCCACTTCTCTTTGTCTGTACGGGTCTACTGATGCCATGTTCACAGGCATCCATCGTGTGTGTGTGGCTGTATGTCTGTAATTGAAAAACAAAGTCATCTGTAATTGTGAGGACAATATGTTACAGTGTATAGTGAATAATGAAATGGGTTCAATGTCCATACTCCACTCTAGATTTCAGTGATTTCACGTGTAGTTAATCGATACATTTAAAAAAATGTATACTATTCGCAGGTGTCCGAACACCAGGAAGGAAAGAACAACCATAGTATAAGCTATGGATGTATTCAACATAAAAAAATAAAATAAACAGAAGTAATGTATATACAATATAATTGTATAATAATAATAATAATAATAATAATAATAATAATAATAATAGACTAGGCCTATACTCAACTACTTACAAAATAATGGTTAATTCATTTAAAAGTGTTAGGGGTTAGTACATTTAGCTCACTCTTCTCTATCAGTCGTGTTTGACATTACAGTTCGTTTAAAAGGTGCTTACATTGTTTCTGATAATTACAGGCTAATGAAGCCTATTATTGCCCACGATGCAGAAACATGTGCTAGTGCGCTGTAATCCTCGTTTAGCCCTTCTGACCGGGCGCTTGGCCGCCTCCGTCCCTCTTTATGATCTTAAAATGGACCCCAATGGAGCATTAGATGTCGAACAACACCGCTCCCGGGGGGGTTTCAAGCTCTGACCTGCAAGAGAAAATGAACTGTGCAGAGGTGACAGGGTGCGAAGCCGTTTGGCCCTGCGCGTTTGGGGCTCCGCGGTACCCTGTTGGGAATCTAAACATTTGTCAACCCTGTGGCGGACGGGAGAAAAAAAAACAACAGGTACTAAACACGGTGGAATATTACACTGTCTAATGCAATGCGGGATGTAAAAGCCTTAGCACTTTAAGGCCGACGTGTAGGCTAGGCTACGATTGCTGTTATGTTAGTGATGCTTGAGAGAGGGGCTTGAAACCGGCGTTACTGGTGTTCTCTCCATCCTTATATGCGAGAGAATAGACGAAGAATGTCTTATCTCCAAGATTGCGCATGCACATAACCTGTCATGTACGCGCGCGCGCACAAGCCCCTTTCTCACTCCCAGTTTTCACAAACACACACCGCAGGGGATTATTTAAGTGCTCACTCACTTTCTCTCCTATTCAGAGGTGATGAAGTATGATTATGATGTGTTGTGTACTAGGCTTCCCTTGATTATTGTTAGAACGCACGAGCAACTCAAGGCTTAGGCTACATTTGCCCAGACGATTGACTGCATTGTTTTCTTGAAAAGGCAGTGGTGCTTGAAATGATCGCTTCGTTCAATAAAGCTTGTGTAACGCATTTCTGGCAGTGGAGAAAAAATAGGGGAAGTCAATAATGATGTTAGATTACATTGCAAAAAAAATATTAAATGTATACTAACATTTTGAGGGAAATCGGCTACAGTTATGCAATTTGCTCTCTTCTCAGGTTTGTCAAGGAATGTCGTAATCGTGATTCCAGTAGTGACCGAACGTTGTGAATGACTGAACTATTAGTAGTAGGCCTACCATTATTTTTCATGTTGATAATAGTACATTCATATTATTTATTTACAGTTTACAATATTGGTAATTTATTGTTATGCCTATAAAATAATGATTGAATGGGGAGATGAAATCCCACAATATCCTGACTATTACAGGCAGTTAACCCACTGTTCCTAGGCCGTCATTGAAAATAAGAATTTGTTCTTAACCGACTTGCCTATTTAAATAAAGATTTCGTCTTTATTATTGCTTCATTGTTTTCTGATGCCAACTCAGCAAGCCATCTCTCTTTCCCTGTAAGCATGTATCACTCATACGTGTAACCTTCTATATTGCGCCCACGTTAAGTGTGTGTTCCTGTATCATGTTATATTTACGTTGTTAGTACAGCTGTTTTGTTTTGCAACAGGATTCAGTAAAGAACATGGAAAGAGTGACGAATAAATATAATACGCCTAGCTACCTGAATGACATCCAAATTTGTCACTCAACAGTTGTATTGCATTGGGCGACCCAAGTTTCACTATATTGTAAAGCCAAATGATATTGGTGATGAGATATAAATCTCAAATAGTTTGTTTGAAAGCATGGACAGAGACCAACAGAGAGAAAAATGTAAATGGACAAATCAATGCACCTGCATAATTTATGCTTATTTTACGATTTGATGGAACAAGGCCCGTGTTTCTCCAGTTTAAGTTTATTGAAGTACCAGGTCAGGGTACTTTATTTTCTCGAACATCTGCAAAGCATCACCAAAAAACCCTACAGTGGAGCCTAAAGAATCAGAAAATCAACATTCAAAACCAACTGTTTATGTCCGCAGTTATTCCAAAGACCAGTTGGCGATGATATTTTGATGGTCTGAATACGGCTTTCCAATAGCCAGCCCCAACAAATCTTCACTGTAGGCCCTACAAGGAAAATTGAGTGGCCATGAGCAGCAATATGTGACGTATAGGGGACCGGCTCCGGGGAAGGGGAGTGACGAGATCGAGCTATGCCTAATATAAAACGCAACTCCCCTAAGATTTGATGATTTATGATGTCAGGTGTTCTGTTTCTAATTAACGGTTAAATTAAGTCAAAGAAAACCTTTCGAATTAGCACTGCTCCGGTTAAGACCGTAAAGACCATCGGAAACAAATTTGGAAAAGAGATATCGGTGGACTTCTCTTTAGAACTATTAATGCTTGCTGCATTTGAGGGAAATACAACACCCCATTCTTTCCGTCCTTCCATGGCTCGTTGGCCCTCCGCTGTGTTCTTGCTGGGCATAGAGTGCAACTATCTCTTTTTGAAAGAAGCATGATATTAACACAGCAACGTTATATTATGTATTTTTCCTGCATAGGCGTACACCCTGAATTGTCTGTTAGTACAAAATTAACTATTTTAAATCGAGACGACATAGCCTAATAGTTGACACATCGTTAAGCATGGTTGGGTTGGTTCGTCTCCATTTCCAAGTTATCCTGTAAATGTAAGCATATCTAAGGTTATACTGCAATTGTAAAAAAATAATAATAATGTTTTAAAGATTTTCCACTTCGACATAAAATATCATAGCATGTGAAGACGAACTCGTTGTTTGGGAGATATCGCTGCAACCAAATAGAAACGTTTAAACATTTTACAAATTGTTGATCAGTGACAAGGTATTGCTTTATAGTTTTCAGGCTGTAATTGTTTTGTTATTAAAGCAATTCGATGAGTGACCTAAGCCTAGGTCTATGTAGGCTTACTGAGAATGATTTGAGCTCGGCTATATCCTTCAAATAAGGAGATGAAGCAACACATTGTTAGTGTGATAGGCCTACTGATTATGTGTTTTTGAACGAGGAAAATTAACGAAGGCCTAAATTAACGCAGGTGGGGGGAGGGGGGGGGGGGGGGGGTCTGTATCTCATGATATTTGCAGCTAAAACCACTCTGCAATTTTATAATGTTGGTTGGATTCAATTGAGCCCTTCAAATGAAGTATCCCTTGTTTAACAAGAACACATCCCTAACAATATTGCTGAATGACACGCAAGACGGCGGGTTTCCACCTAAGCTAATAGAATCTCGTGCAGTTGTATAACTCTAATGTTATTTGGCCTGGTTTCGTCCCCACACGAATGTCACCATATGGTGATAGCACGAACAGTACGATGTTTCTGCAAAGGCTCGATTCACTGTTAATGGTTCATGTAAGAAATGAATTTACCATTTCAATCGATGATTTATAAAACTACTAAATAACAGCGACATTGGCCATTATCAATATACTTCGGATTTGAAATGGATAATAATTGATTTTGTTGACACGCGCCGTGAGGGATGTGGGAATAAGTTCAGAATTGCCACCTCTGGTTTGTAAATCTGTCTATCACGCTGCAGAGAGCACGGTGTTAATGTGCTGAATAAAATACCATAATAATAATTCTCCAACAGTTTGTAAACATGCCAGTGGAATTTATTTTTATTAGAAAAAAATAAATTGGGAAAAGCATTGTATATTCATATGGGGATATTGTCCTTTCATGCAAAATGTGTCCCTTTTTGGAATTAACAGGCTAAAATGCTACATTTTTGGATAGTCTGTGTGCGCCATAAATAATGAAAGTTTATTTAAAAATATAATACACATTTTCTCAATATATTTTATTTTAATAAACGAAAATACAAATAACATTTCACTATAGCCCTACGCATAAAGACACAATTCCTGTTAAACACATTACTTATTTGTAATTGCAATAGGCTATTATTGAAACTATTAGCATACAACATCATACTTCAGATGAATAGTATAGGCTATAGGCTGCATAAAACAAATTTCGAAGATTATCGTTAAACCTATTTGAAAAATAGGTAACGAACTATTAACGCATGCATATTCTAGGTCTGCCATACTTGTTAGTGTAAAATTCTGAAGTCATTCTGCTCAATGGATAAACAACACACAACCTACCTGCTCCTCGTTGCTGTCGAACTTACCCCTTTTCATTCTATGATCTACCCTCTTACATGGTATAGTCCTTGCATCATCAGAATTTCTATTCACATCATTAACGAAGGAGAGAGAATGAGAGCGTGACAACTCTTCTGTGTAGCGTCTCTTTACCTGCGAGCTCAACAGATCAAAGTATTGTCACGCGTCATATTTATCAGCATGCTATTCTATTACATTTTATGGCGCATTATAGTGTAATTCGACACTGTCCTAAAATTCACTATTTATCTCCTAATCATCCCCAGGTTGTCTCATTAGACTCCTATACGGCTAGAATAGATAGTAGTATAACTACTTACAAATAATAATCACCGATAACTGATGGGCGAAAAAAGGTTAAAGGTTAAGGTTTTTCTTGAAGCCGTTCCTCTCCCAAAAGATCCAAAACGTATAAAGCCTAAAACCTCACGACAGGAAGGATAACACGTCTATGCTTTGTGCTTGAAACTTAATGAGCATGCTAACATGGAATGTTAATTATACTGCAGCCTTACTTTTGTACAATTCTAGAAAACAGTTTGTTAATAAGACAATGCACTCAAAACATAATAATAACACATTTGTAGCCTAATAATAATGCACATTTGTCACATCACAAAATGGCATATTACTGTATTTGGGTGTATTTGGGTTAGGCCTACTTACTATATTGCTTGATTATCTGCAGGGGGGGGGGGGGGGGGGGGGGGTCTAAATTAGGCTAATTATGCAGTGAGCAGAGTTTAATGTACCCTGGTCAAACTTGTGGTTACTTGCACTTACATTAAACCCGTTTGTCTCCGAATCATAAGTGCTTTCAAATCTCGTATAATTTTTTATGATTAAGCTACAAATGGTTGCAATACTTCAGCCTTTTTTAAATGGTCAATTAGACGTGCTGTGTACTATAAAAATATACCATTATTCACAAGAATGCGTGTGGCATTGTTTAATGAGCATCAACTCCCTTCCCAGAGAAATACACTGGGAACATGTTGCCTGTGGGAAGGGGGAGGGGAGGGGAGGGGGGGGGGGGGGCAGATGCATAAACATTTCAAGCCATCACCCTCTCCTCAAACATCTTCAACGCTGGGGCGACACTCCTCCTATTCCCGCGTCCAATTAGTTATTTTGGTCTGGCCCTTTAAGACGCAGCAGCGGGTCAGCAAGTAGTGTAGTGTTTCTCTAATTGAACTTCGCCCAATCAACAATAACTAGTTAGCAGTTGCTTGCTTTTTCTTGTTCCTTGAGACAGCTTATTCCTCACAGGAATCGCCCCCAGCCACTACCCGTTATACTTTCTAAAGATCTTCATGGAACTTCGCAGAGGAACTGTCTCTCTCTGGAAGGGAATACAATTCGGTTGCCTGTGAAACTGCAGCCTACGCCCGAAGCATGGTTATTTTGGAGAAAACATTTCAGACAAGTGAAGTTGCAAGATTCGACTGAAAGTGATAAAAAAAAGTGGGTTGTGAAGAAGACGCGAATCGAAGGAAACACTCGTGGACGTTTAAACTAGCATTTGAATGAAATAACCAGCCTTTGTCAGCAGTAATTCCATTGGACTGCCGATGACCTCCAGTAAAGACATGAAAGCAGGCTCCGTGTTGCAGTCCAGCAGCGAGGAGAGGAGACGGGGTCCTTTGGACCAGCTTCCACCCCCGGCCAACTCCAACAAGCCACTGACGCCGTTCAGTATCGAGGATATTCTAAACAAACCCTCGGTGAAGAAATCAGTTGCTAATCTCTGTCCACCGAGAGTTATTGAAAAAGTGTCCGGCTCAAACGCAGCAAGGAACGGTATTACCACTCCTTCTTCGCCGTTATGCGCTCTGGAGGAACTAGCCAGCAAAACATTTAAAGGTCTGGAAGTCAGCGTTATACAAGCAGCTGAAGGTAAGGATTTCAATAGACATGACGTTTTAATATTTACATGTACAGATTAAGTTAGTGATTTTATTAACCAAATATGCATAATCTCCAATAGCTATTGTTGATATCCTATTGGTTGTGTGAACTGTTGTCAAACTTGTGTTTTTTAAAGGCATTGCAATAGGCTATGTCTCAAGCCATTGCTAAGCCTAAATTCCCCAAACAATCATGCCTGTGCGATGTAATCTATCCTTGGCTATTATTTCACCATTTTAGTTTATTTGTTAGATACTAAACACCAGTATAAGGAAACCTGCGATTTATTTGGGTGGCAAAGCAGGCCTCTAAACCGACATTTGCTATTGTGCTTCCTGGTGTATCATTAAGTTGCAACATTTTATAGGCTGTTTGATTTAGTATAATTATTTTTTATTTAGATCCTGATATTGACAGCCATGTTAATCCTAATGATGCATGGGCAATGTAAAACATAAATGTCATTAATTTCGTATGGCTCTATGGAATGCTGCCCACAAGTTATTACCAAACCATACCCATCACCACAATTGGCCATTCACAAAAATAGTTTGCATCTGTAACCCTTTAAAAAAAGCCTCAATAACAAAGCTGCTAATCATGGCACACTTGAGGGCGTTTGTAGACATGTTGTTCTGATATTGTTTTGGAGAGTGACTGTATTTTGGTTCCCTAAAGGTCGTGAGCATGTGAACGCCTTTGGACAGAGGCAGACCTCAAAAAAGAGGAGAAAGTCCCGGACAGCTTTCACCAACCATCAGATATATGAACTCGAGAAGCGCTTTTTGTACCAGAAATACCTGTCCCCGGCCGACCGAGACCAGATAGCTCAGCAACTGGGGCTAACCAACGCTCAGGTCATCACCTGGTTTCAGAACAGACGGGCCAAGCTCAAGAGAGACTTGGAAGAGATGAAAGCGGACGTGGAGTCGCTCAAGAAAATACCACCACAAACCCTGCAAAAGCTAGTCACCATGGAAGAAGACATTGACGACCAGCAAGGAAGCATCTCCCCGTCGTCACAAGGACACCGAGCATTTCCACAGTCCCCCTCTTCATCCAGAGATCAAACCACAGACGAATTCTCAGAGGAGGACGAAGAGATTGAGGTGGACGATTGACAGTAGGCCCGGCCCATGTTTTAAGAAAGGGCATTTTTAACTTTTGCACGGATATTGACGGCGGGAGAAGTGAAACTAAAAAAAGGAAAGTTTACTTTCTCCTCTTCTCCATTTTAATTTATTAATAGGACTGTAAAGTCTTCGGTTTCAATTTCACCAAATTATTTGAGGAATAGCCTACGTCTTTATTTTAATTGGATATGAAAAATACTTAGTGTTTTGGTACAGGATCATGACTGCAAAATGTGTATGTACATTTAACGCTGGGGGTGGGGCGGGGAATTATTTAACTTTTCATCCACATTCAGCTGCTAAAGGACATATCAACCAAAAACTCGAATGTGCCCAAGGTTAGGCCCACGTCTTCTACAAAATGCCCAGAACTGGAAAAAAAACTAAATGGGCTAGATTAAAATTGGTGTCTAGGATATGTATCGATCTTGATGTAGGCTATATTTAATTTTTAAAAAAAATGCCAATAGCAGTCATGTAAAAAGCCATTATCATTATCCAGTTGCAGACATATCGCCAATTTTTTTACATGCATAAATTAGGCTGTATATAAATTCAATAACAAAACATCATATGCCTAATTTTATTGTACCATTCTATTTAACCAGCATTATGTAAATAAAGGGTATGGTATTTCGTGTTATGTGTCTCGATGTGGATCGGTTTAACCTACAATTTGTGAGATAATACAATAAGGCAACAGTATCATGAACATTTATCTAGAACGCAATATTGTTTTACTTCTGGTAACATCAAAGTATTGGTTAGGCCCATTACACCGGATTTGGATCTATGAATATCCTTCTGTTGACAGAAGGCCTACTCTACTGGTCGTTGGGCGTGAAGTGGCTCAATTAGCGGCAGTTAAACAAGTTCTTCATTTTTACTCCCTTAGCAGTTGTCACAAGATGGTAAGGACCAGGGGCTGCGTAAAAAAAGGTTGCGAGCACTCCACTGCCATATGGTTTCTGAATCGTCTAACACAAACTAGTCAACATGATTGATTAGGTTAACCCGTCTCACCGTACATAAAGTTTTCACTGAGCCGGCAGCAATAATGGGACGCATCTGCGCCTCTGAATAGCAATTTAGAAAAACGTCCATGAATAGCAATTGATTAGCATGGGGGTCCTAATGAATACATCTCAATAGGAGGCAGTGGAAATAGGAGGGTTGTTGTCTTTCTCCCCTGCATCCTTGTTGTTCCAACTGCAGTCTGCTTGAATAACTTTCGGTCCATATGTAACACTTGTAACCAGATGAAGGGGGCTTCTTCAGACAGGGAGAAGACGGAACGCCAGTGCGCACAATTGGTGTAATCGCTTGGAATCATTGGGGTTGAAAAGTCAACTCGATTTTTATAGGTGCATTGTGGAGCGGCTCTGCCAGAACTGGACAGAGAGGCCAATAGTTTTTTTCTCGGCTTGGGTAAAGAAGTGTGACCCACAACGATGTAAGGCATCTGATCCACTGCTTGCCTCAAATGTTTCCTCTTATTTTGAAGGGAAAAGTATTTTGCGGTCTACATAAACAATGTTGGATAAGCTTTAATACAAATTCATAAGTTTACATACGTGTGTATGTGGCCAATAAAACCAAGTATTCGTTTAGAAAATTATGAATATAGAGCATGTTATCACAACATTACATTTGTCTACCCACGTTAAATCAACGACTTTCATTTGACGTTTTTCATACACAAAAATAGTAACACGAGCGGGCCGCTGGGAATTCTGCAATGTAATATTCTCTCAAACGAAATAGTATAAGGTTATGCAGTGTTTCTTGAGACAAAGTCTGTTACAATGCTCAGGTGTGATATTTCATTAATCCTTTTATTTAAAATCAAACCTGTGTCTGTATCAAGCTTTTCAATAATACTAATATTAAATAACCATAGCAATACTTATTACTAGTATGATGAACAGGCTATTTTGTGCTCAACTGGTCAAGGGCACTTTACATTGTGCCTCTAATACCTATGTATTAACATAGTTGTTACATTGGTAGGTACAGTAATTACAGTAGAGGTACACTGTTAAAGTACTTAAGCTTACAACTGTTTTACCTGGTTGTGGCATGCACAATTTCAAGGATTTGCAAATAAACACTAATGGAGAGTAACAAATGAGTGATCTAAAATTGTAATTAAACGGAGGTGGTTTAGCCACATTTGAGTTTTTTTAGGCTTTAAAATCCAATGCAAGTAAGGGAGATTACCATCCCACGGCCCATGATGACTTTGGCACCAACACCAATGCGCTTGATGGTTAAAATTTATTCACAGATGCACAATTTATGTAGTAGGCTATGTATTTGTTGATATTGGTTGAGGTGGTGCTTTATGTTATTTACGTGGAGATTGCTAACACTATATTTTTTACTTAAATTACTTTTAACTTTAAGAATTCGACACAAGTGGTAACTGTGATACCAAATGGTGTATGCTTTGGTGAATCCAAAAAACAAACATTGTATCATTAGCATTTTCCCCCCATAATTCAAGTAAATAACTGGTCATTTCTTTAGCATACTGTACTACTGGATATGTATTTCTTAACATGCAGTCTTAGTTATTACATGAAAAGATGCCCTTTGTTATAATGCAGATACCCATCAGTTGGTTTAAAGCCCAAATATACTGTGCTACAAAAGATGACATGGAATATGGTGTCAACACAGGGCATGACTGAATAACATTGAGACTCTCAATGGCACATATCTCCCTGTATGATTGTTGAGTCAGACGGCAAAAGGTAAATCATTCAAAATTATTCTGTAGTCAAGCAACACCATAGCTCCACTAATAATGTCCCTCAAAGATTGCCTGTCAACCTAATAGTAATGAATGAATCAAGTCTGCCACCTAGTGTTGCTTAGTGGGATGATATCACTTGCAATAGAGCACAACAGCTTGTCCTAAAAACTGGAAAGGAGTTACCTCTGGTTTGTTCAGCCATTCCTATGGGGGAAATTAAATGGGGAAAGAATGGGGTTTTGGGATAAATGCCAAAAATAAGGCCTGAGGTTAACGCAGGCTTAGGAGATCTCATGTTTTGTTCCATGAGATATCAGTCAGTTAAACATGACCTTTATGAATTATGAAGCCTTTTGTCTTTTAGCTTGTTTTGAGTACATAAATGTTTGAAAATTCAAATTTACTTTAGATGACGATTCTCAGAGGAAAACAAGATCTAAGCTTGTGTTTACTACAGACCACATTTTCACTGTTCACCCCCCCCCCCCCCCCCCCCCCCCCAAAACAATGTCCCCATAGGCTTTGACCAATGAGCCAGGCCGGTCAAAGGCCGGTTAGTGCCTACAAAAAGACACCATTACTATTGCTCTCTATGAAGGAAGAACATCAGGCATAAAAGTCTCACTGACAATCATTAAAACAAAAAGCTATCTAATAGGAGATTTGGTTATGGCTTTGAGTACAGTGCATTACTGCTTTAACTCAGGATGGGCTGAGTTAGCACTGATACCCAATGCTGGCATGGCTATTACAGATTTTGTTCATTAACTGTTCCTATCCAAACAAAACTTATCAGCAAAAACCGCGAAGGGCCTAAAAAAAAATTGCATCAAGAGGTATGTACAGCTAGGCCATCAAAGTATCACACTGCATGAAGTACGGTATAGGTGCATCCAAGAACACGATTTACAAGAATTTAGAGTTCTTTAGTGTTAGTTTTGCAATACACCCATTTGATCATTCCAGACTTGGCCCACTGAACTCAATTAAACTTACAGTTGAATCGGAAGTTTACACAAACTTAGGTTGGAGTCATTAAGACTTCACAAATTTCTTGTTAAACTATAGTTTAGGCAAGTCGGTTAGGACATCTACTTTATGCATGACAAGTAAATTTTGCAACAATTGTTTAGAGATTATTTCACTTAATCACAATTCCAGTGGGTCAGAAGTTTACATACACTAAGTTCACTGTGCCTTTAAACAGCTTGGAAAACTCCAGAAAATTATGTCATAGCTTTAGAAGCTTATGATAGGCTAATTGACAATTTGAGTAAATTGGAGGTGTACCTGTGGATGTATTTCAAGGCCTACCTTCAAACTCAATGCCTCTTTGCTTGACATCATGGGGAAATCAAAAGAAATCAGCCAAGTCTTCAGAAAAACAATCGTAGACCTCCAAGTCTGGTTCATCCTTGGGAGCAATTTCCAAAGGCCTGAAGGTACCACGTTCATCTGTACAAACAATAGTACGCAAATCAATCCCAGAACAACAGCAAAGGACCTTGTGAAGATGCTGGAGAATAAAGGTTAAAAAAAGTATCTATATCCACAGTAAAACAAGTCCTATATCGTCATAACATGAAAGGCCACTCAGCAAGGAAGATGCCACTGCTCCAAAACCGCCATAAAAAAAGCCAGACTACGGTTTGCAAATGCACATGGGGACAAAGATCGTACTATTTGGAGAAATGTCCTCTGGTCTGATGAAACAAAAATAGAACTGTTTGGCCATAATGATCATCGTTATGTTTGAAGGAAAAAGGGAGAGACATGCAATGCGAAAAATCACCATCCCAACCGTGAAGCACGGGGGTGGCAGCATCATGTTGTGGGGGTGCTTTGCTGCAGGGGGGACTGGTGCACTTCACAATATAGATGGCATAATGAGGGAGGAAAATTATGTGGATATATTGAAGCAACATCTCAAGACATCAGTCAGGAAGTTAAAGATTCTTCGCAAATGGGTCTTCCAAATGGACAATGACCCCAAGCATACTTCCAAAGTTTTGGCAAAATGGCTTAAGGAGAACAAAGTCAAGGTATTGGAGTGGCCATCACAAAGCCCTGACCTCAATCCTATAGAAAATGTGTGGGCAGAACTGAAAAAGCATGTGTGAGCAAGGAGGCCTACAAACCTGACTCAGTTACACCAGCTCTGTCAGACGGAATGGGCCAAAATTCACCCAACTTATTGTGGTAAGCTTGTGGAAGGCTACCCGAAACGTTTGACCCAGGTAAAATCATTTAAAGGCAATGCTACCAAATACTAATTGAGTGTGCTGACCCACTGGGAATGTGACGAAATAAATAAAGGCTGAAATAAATCCTTCTCTACTATTATTTCACATTCTTAAAATAAAGTGGTGATCCTAACTGACCTAAGACAGGGAATTTTTACTCTGATTAAATGTCAGGAATTGTGAAACTGAGTTTAAATGTATTTGGCTTAGGTGTATGTTAACTTCAACAGTATTTGTTATCAACTTATACAGTGCATTCGGGAAGTATTCAAAACCCTTGACTTTTTCCACATTTTGTTACGTTAACGGCTTATTCGAATTGCTGAAAATCTCCCCCACACAACAATACCACATAATGACAAAGCAAAAACAGGTTTTTAGAAATATTTCAAAATTTAAATAAATTCCCTGAATACTAATTTAAATACATTAGTATTCAGACTCTTTACTCAGCAATTTGAAGCACATTTGGCAGCCTCAAGTTTTCCTGGGTATGACACTACAAGCTTGGCACACCTGTATTTGCAGAGTTTCTCCCAATCTTCTCTGCAGATCCTCTCAAGCTCTGTCAGGTTGGATGGGGAGCGTCGCTGCACAGCTATTTCCAGGTCTGTAAGTCTGGCTCTGACTGGGCTACTCAAGGACATTCAGAAACTTGTTCCGAGACCACTCGTACATTGTCTTGGCTGTGTGCTTAGGGTTGTTGTCCTGTTGGAATGTGAACCTTCTCCCCAGTCTAAAGTCCTGAGCAAGTTTTCATCAAGGATCCCTCTGTACTTTGCTCCGTTCATCTTTACCTCCATCCTGACTAGTCACCCAGTCCCTGCCGCTGAAAAATATCCCCACAGCATGCCACAACTATACTTCATCATAGGGATGGTGCCAGGTTTCCTCCAGACGTGACGCTTCAACTTCAGGCCAGAGTTGGTTTCATCAGACCAGAGAATCTTGTTTGTCATGGCCTGAGAGTCTTTTAGGTACCTTTTTGGCAAGCTCCAAGTGGGCTATCATGTGCCTTTTACTGAGGAGTGGCTTCTGTCTTGCCACTCTACCATAAAGGCCTTATTGGTGGTGTGCTAGAGATAGGAGAACCTTCTAGAGGGGCAACTATCTCCACAGAGGAACTCTGGAGCTCTGTCAGAGTGACCATCAGGTTCTTGGTCGCCTCCCTGACCAAGGCCCTTCTCAGCCGATTGCTCACCTCTAGGAAGAGTCTTGGTGGTTCCAAACTTCCAATGAAGAATGATGGAGGCCACTGTGTTCTTGGGGACGTTGAATGCTGCAGACATGTTTTGGTACCCTTCCCCAGATCTGTGCCTCGACGCAATCCTGTCTCGGAGCTCCTCAGACAATTCCTTCAACCTCATGGCTTGGTTTTTGCACTGACAAGCACTGTCAACTGTGGGGCCTTATATAGAGAGGTGTGTGCCTTTCCAAATCATGTCCAATCAATTGAATTTACCACAGGTGGAGTCCAAGTTGTAGAAACATATCAAGGATGATCAATGGAAACAGGATGCACCGGAACTCAATTGAGTCTCAAAGAAACGTGTCTGAATAGTTGTAAATAAGGTTATTTTGAATACATTTGCAAAAATGTCTAAACCTGTTTTTGCTTTGTCATTATGGGGTTGTGTGTAGATTGATGGGGGGGAAAAAATATTGAATACATTTTAGAATAAGGCTGTAATGTAACAAAATGTGGAAAAAGTCAAGGGGTCTGAATACTTTCCAAATGCCCTGTAGATTACAATTTTTGTACAGTTAATCTTCTGGCCTATAAAGCACGGTGTACATACTTCTGCTCCTCAAATTATATTCACTACTAAAGCATCAATGCTATTACGCTATGTTTTATCTTACATAACTACCAAGATTAGTAGCTTTTCAAAATGAATTGAGATATTACTGCTTGGTTCATTGATGGTTGCATCCATTCTTTCATTCCATTTTGATGTTGGCTTGATGTTTTCCCATAATTGAATAAGGCTTCTGTTGTAAGTGCAGTGCAAATATCCAGAAATGATCATAAAGAACTCTGCACATTTGTCCACTATTTTCCACTATTTATTTTTAAGAAAATACAAAGAGGAAAATACACATATGTACACAAACACTATTAAAATATACTATATATTAAACAAAATATATACAGCTGCTGAGGTCATTAGAAAGGGGGGAAAAAAATCCTATCTTGTCCTTTTGTCCTTGATCGTGTAGTGAAGGACCAACGGCTGAGCCTGGAATAAAAATACCCAATTAATTACGACTAAATTAATCCCACATAAACATTAAATCAAACAAACACAATTCTGAAGAAACTCCCAAATCAATTATAACCCGATGACAAGATTTGAGGGAAGTAAAAAAAAAAAGTTATTGCATTGCGATTAAGCATATTTGGATTTACTACGGAAAGTGTAGTGAGAAATGAATCAAGTGTCAGCATGATAATTTAAATATACACTCTTGTATGTTTGTCATTATTACGTGAGATTATTTGTTCTCTTATCCCGCAAACACAAACTACTTGATTGAATAGTGCCTACAGTTTGCTAAGTAACAAAATAACATATTGTGCTAGAGAACGTTTGAGTAAAATTGCCATAGATATTGCATAATTTGAAGTCACTACAGAAAATTGATATGGAATATTATTTCATTAAATCTGAGACAATCCTGTTCCTCCCACAGTAGGTTTTTTCTAAACGACTGTCCAAATGGGAAAAGCTGGTTCAAGTGTAAAGGAATTCAGTATGAAAATTGTTGGCTAAACTTGAGAGCACTGTACCTTGCCAAACCAGTGAGAGAGCCACAGCCGTTTCATGGTCATGTGATCTGGAAGGAACTCATTATTGAAAAACATCTGGACCTGTGGAGCAATGGAGACCACACATAGAGGACAAAACATGACTGGTCCTGGGTGAACTGTATATTCAAAGCACTCAGATAATCTAATGTTGCAACTTTGTTCAGTTCTCTAACAGGCTAAAATATATATTTTTTTTTGGAATCATAGGATGTGGTTCCTGTGTTTGAGTGTTTACAAAAAGTGCACACTGCACATGGAGCTGAAATGGCCCTTTTAAATGTGCTTAAAATGTAGTCTTGCTAGAGGGTAGACTGACCTGGTGCTTCTCCACATTCAGTCGATGACACAGCACTTTACGCAGGTGTCTCACCTCGGCTCGGACCGAGCAGCGCACAAACTTCTGCTGCAGAGACGAGGCAGAGAAACATTTCCACAACATTACTACAACTCTGATTCTGCTCTTCAACACACATATGAATCCAAATTATTACGTAAATAAAGAGAAATACCAAAACATTTGAGGGCAATTCTAGTAAGGACTGACAGACACACTCAAATTAAACATAATTGCATCCGCAATTGACACTTAACAGAAGTATTGTTTATGGAGACCTCTTTGTTTTTCATCTCAATCCAAACAGAACACTACACATTAAACCAACAGAGACCTCTGGTGGTAGGGTGCAGGTCCATTACCCACCTGAAGAGTCAGTTTGGTCTTATCTTTTTTTCCAGGCAGAGATAAACTGCAGGGATGAGAGAATACATGATTAAGCATGACACACACAGGGATTTTAAGTGGCATTTTGTAATAGAAACCCATCTGAATGCAACCAATGTGTAGGCTAAGGATTTTCTTTTAGGAGTGCCCACTGCCGATATGGAAGTGACAATGTTTATTGAGCTATGCAAGGAGGAAGAATAATAGTCTACAAAGTGAACATTGGATCCCTGCGCAATGTCTCCCTCCTCTGCTGCTTATCATTTTTTTTTAAATAAACCTGTGCTACAGATGGCTATATTGGTCCGCTAATACAAGACTAGTAAAGGCCCAGAGAACTACTTTTATGAGAGAATTTTTATTTTTTTTAAACTCATTTTTCAGGGGGTGCACCCAAAATCCCATGGCTATGCTTGTCAATATGCTCTGTTTAAGTGTCACTTCATTTTCCCACTTGTTTGTGCCTCCATCCTTGGTACAGTAGCCAACCAGCTAGCGTGATTTGCACTAGTTTAACATTTAGCTGGCTACTTGACCAGACATTAGATTAGAGGAAGCAAGATAACTTTATCTAAATACTCCTCCTTGGTGGACTGTACATTTCTGTAAATTCTTTTTATTTTATTAGGGAGATTATAGGGAGATAAATCTAGCAAAATGTAATAAAATATATGAATACTTCTCTCCCTGTCATGGACAGGCCAGTACCAGTTCATGCAATGCTGCAAGTTTGTGTGTGTGAGCAAGAGTGAGAGACAGACCGGCAGAGGAGAAGGGCAGAGTAAAGAGATGCAATTGAAAGACAACCTGAACCAATTTTCATGCAAAGCCAATTAGATTTTTAGAGGATATTTATTTTTCATTAGGATATATTCTTGGTTAACAATGTTTTTAAATGGTTGGCTTTTGTGTATTTTTAAAATTGACAAAAAAACACTGATTGGGGATATAGAACCAAAAGACTGAACTTCGACACTTAAGTCTAACAGCGATAATCCACCACTTGAAATATAATTTGTTTACAGTCCAGTGGTCTGCGAATAGTTTTGTCAAGGCATAACACGAAAGCTTACCTTTGCCTCTCTAGACAAAGCGAGACCTGCTCGTCGTATCTGTAAAAGTGGGCCTTGGAATGGTCAAAGGTGGTGAAAGGTAATCCTGTAGCATCTGGTATGGAGTCTAGGGGTGACACACACAGTACCATTTCAAACGAATAACATATCATGACATTGGGGGAAAAGCTGTACATTCACAAAACGTGAAATTCGGGGGGGGGGGGGGGTTTCCCTGTAAAGGGTTACCTTCTCCAGAGGGTTGGACAACTCTCTCAAGCCCACGCGACTGATAGAATTCTTTAATTCGCTTGTCCTCACCTGTTTACAAAGAACAGAAAATAAAGGACGTTCACATACAAAAATCAACCCATGCTAAATGGCTAACAATGCAATGCTGCTTCCTCCTGAAGTTTAACTAACGCTGTTCCAATTAGGAGTGGAGAGCTCTTTTCTCTCCGAAGTACACAGGATAAATAGCGACTGTTCTTTATTCGACTTGTGTAACAACAAAACCAATACTAAAGTACTATGTAACAAAAATGAGAACCAGTATTAGCCTACTTACTTTCTTGAAGTCCTGGAACCAGTTTGTAGACAATGTCTTGCATCACTCTATCCAATTTCAGGTTCAATAAAGGCTGTGTTTCGTGGATCTTTATGTTGCACATTGGACAATACTTGCTGGTTTGGAGGTATTTCACAATACAACTTTTACAGACTGAAATAGAAGCAGAAGAGACATTAGCCATTAATGTTATTTAATAATAACATTAAAATGTACTATACAACTATGCATTCACAGGCAATAAGTAGGCTAGGACCAATGATATATATATATATATATACTAGATCACTGACATTGGGCACTGTTATGAAGCCACTGCACCTCCATCTTGGCACTCCCTCACCATTGTAAAAAATATTTTGGATTCTATAGAAATGCATTTGTTAATGTTTACATTAATTTTTGCCACATTTATTCTATGACAGACACCTTAATCCATACTTACGTGAGCCAACCTTACAGTATATTTTTTTGTAAAGTTCTAATGTTACTGTCCCCACTACAACAACAAATACTTCACGGGATAGTTCGGGATTTTTGTATGTCTCAGGGTCCAGTATGAACGATGTTAGAAGTAGTTGCGGTAACGGCTGGAAGTCTATGGGTATCTTTAGCGCAATGGCTGAGTCTAGGTTGCATTGGCTTGCGAAAATACCTCCAACTTCCTTCATACTGGACACAGAGACATCAAAATGGTATCCACAAGTTCATTGGACTCTGGGGAAGTAAATAACATCCACAAGTATCCCTTTAAATAAATGTAATATTGTCCTTGAAACAATTAAATGTAAATACTGTAGAATTCCATTCATTCCTATGCAGGACAACTTCTTCTGGAGAGTGCCAATAAGGCATCAGCAATCCAGGGTTTATACAAATGTCTATAACAGTTTGCCCATTTCTCAGAGGGCAAGAAGCCAAAACATTGAAAACACAGGCTGGGCCCACTTACATGTATGCAGACACTCTGTAATAGTTGTGGCATCGATGAAGTACCCAGCACAGAGATAGCACACTATGTGCTCGTTCAGGTCTTTGATCTTCAACTTGACTTCCTCCTTCAACAATAATAACATTGCTATTGAAATCTCGAGTAGAAAGTATACGTTCATTTTCTTGAATTATTTTCTGAGCAGCAACAATGTATTACATTATTGTCAAAAACGAGCTAGAATGTTTACATTATAGAGAAGACGGGCTGATGAGTTCATTCGAATAACAATATGATGATTGCTCTTTTCCACTAGGTTGATATTTCTCACTTTGGGGATTTGTTTGTTTTGTTTCGCACTGTTAGTTCTTACTGAACTGTTGGAGCGAGAAACGTAAGCATTTCGCTTGACCTGCGATAACAGCTGCAAAATGTGTGTAGTATGTAACCAATACACACACACACACACACACACACAGGCAGGTTGGCGTGTCAGGTGGCTGCAACATTGTAGCAGAGTATCTATTATGCTAACGTAAACTAACACAATGTCAATAATAACAGTGTAGAATCTATACATCTTTATTTGTAAGCTATCGCTAGTAACCCAGTACGCTACACATGGAATTACAAATAAAGGACACAGGTAAGACAAATATTAGTCATTTTACAAGCAAGGTTCGATAAGTCCGTTACCAGAAGCTAGCTAGCCTAGTAAACATAATTAGCTAGCTACCTATAAACTCATTTCCATTTATCCAAAACGCAAATGCGTCTTTTAACTAATAATGTAGACCGTTACAGGTGTAAAAACCGGGGAGTTAACGGTAGACATTGGCACGAAGGACCTTGCAGTAGCTGCCCAGAAAACACGGGTAGACTCTTCCACACACGCCTGCGCACACGTAGGCAGCTCTCTCTCCATCACTTTGGTGACAGGAGGAAGCGCTCGCATTGCTGCTTTTCCTCGTCGTAGTTATGTAGCTAGATTCAGCTCTAATTAACTTAAACCATTCTTACTGGTCTTGTCGCGTCTATAGAGTCCGAAACTAAATTGGTACCTACCTCATTTCGTAAAGGGTCGAGCTTATATACGGACTGGAGTTGATTTCTTAGCCGCATAGCTATCGCCATTGGCCCTTGCTCCGCCATCTTTAAAAATGCTGCTTATTTCCGGGTGGAAGAGCATCAAAGATGGTGGATTAATGAAGATGTCCCACTCAGGCCGTTTACCACTGGGCGGCTTCCATTATGCTGAGCTGCAGAGCACCGGTCTATGGCCCGTGACGAGAAAGGGCAAAAGCGGTGAGGGAGGAGCGCCCTTCTAAAATCGAACAGTAATCTGCTCCGCTCGGACATATTGTCAACCAGGCAGCATGGTGGATAGTCCAGAAACAACATACATATCTTTTAATTGGAAATGCAAATAAAACGACTTTTTTCTTGGGAAAACACAGAATCCTACTCATTACACAAGTGCTTAATTAAGTCCAGGGACAGACTGGGACAAAGATTCAGCCCGGGGCATTAACATAGACAGTACACTATAGTGCAGTGTTCCTCAACTTTTACTCTACCTATGATTGGCTAAACATGATTTTTAACAGCTCTTTTTAACCAAATACAACATGTAAAAACTCTGTTTCCTCCCTGTTGTGCTGTTTATCTCTGCTGTCGCTCTGTCTCTGCTTCTCCTTTGTTGTCACTGTCACTCTGTCTGTGAGCGAAACCTCTAACTCCAATGCCCAGTCAGACGAACTCATGGATCCCATTTGCATGTCTCTGCGTGTAGTTTGGAGACAGTTGAATTCTGCATATTGTTAGCTTAGCACAATTACTGGAAGTCTCCCGGGAACAGTAGCCAGCTCATCTCAAAGCAGAGAAATAGACATTCTAACTAACCCAAGGGTGTCAAACTCCTTCCATGGACAAGGCGCTAGTGTCTGCTGGTTTTGTTTTGTCTTTTCAATTAAGACCTAGACAACCTTGTGAGGGGGGTTTCTTACTAATCAGTGACCTCAATTCATCAATCAAGTATCGACGGGTTGGTTGTTTAGCAACAAAAACCGACATGTGTGCCACAGGAGATTGGTGGCACTTTAATTGGGGTGGATGGCCTCGTGGTAATGGCTGGAGCGGAATTTGTGGAATGGGATCAAATACATCCAACACATGTTTTCCATGTGTTTGATGCCATTACATTTGCGCCGTTCCAGACATTATTATGAGCTGTCCGCCCCTCAGCAGCCTCCACTGGTGTGCACAACTATGGGGCAAAACAGACAGGGTTGGCTTCGATTGTTGATAACATGTAAACTATATTTAGTCTCCAATAGTTATTCAAAAGCATAAATACATTTGCACAATGAGCACTTATGGTCTCTCAAATACATCGTTACAGTTGTTGGTTAACTAGCTAACTAATTTTAGCCATATTAGCATAGACGTGAGATCAGTCAAACACCTCAAAACAAGACATGGTATCAATAACAAGATAAAACTAGCTGAAACGAGCCACCAACGATTCCTCACATGGCAGCCTCTTGTCATTGTTGCTAGCTATCTGGCCATCAAGAACATAGAGCTGGAAAGAGGCCTCATCATTGTATCCGTGCCATTATGGCATCTGTTACAGCATGGGAAGCGCCATTGAGGCTATCTCCATTTTAAAGTATTCAATTTTCTTCTTCACGATTGGCTGATCCCTCCTGATGACCAAGTTGGACATGGTTCCAACAGGGTCACCAGGAAGGATCAGCCAATAAGTTTGTAATGCAGCCTTATGGCCACTAGAGGCCTCTATCGTTCTCTGTGATCCTGAATCATAACAGCACACGGACGTCACGCCCCCATTGAACCATGCTCATCGTTTTTGTAAAGTTGTCAGCTAACCAGTCTATAAGGGAGGAGCGAAAACCTGCAGTCACTCGGCCCTCCATGGAATGAGTTTGTCTGACTTTAGGTAAGTAGAGAAACAACCAAAATCTTGAAATCTCTCAGTATCCCTTTAAATAACTTTTTTAGGCCTCCAGAGTGGCGCAGTTGTCTAAGGCACTGCAGACCACCGCAGTACTAGCTGTGCCACCAGAGACTCTGGGTTCAAGCCCAGGCTCTGTTGCAGCCGGCCGCCATGGGGCAATGCACAATTGGCCTAGCGTCCGGGTTAGGGAGGGTTTGGCCGGTATGGATATCCTTGTTTCATCGCGCACTAGCGACTCCTGTGGCAGGCTGGGCGCTAGGGGTGTTTCCTCCGACACATTGGTGCGGCTGGCTTCCGGGTTGGATGAGCACTGTGTTAAGAAGCAGTGCGGCTTGTTTGGGTTATGTTTCGGAGGACGCATGACTCTCGACCTTCGTCTCTCCCGAGCCCGTACGGGAGTTGTAGCGATGAGAAAAGATAGTAACTACTAAAAACAATTGGATACTACGAAATTGGGGATTAAAAAGGGGGTAAAATTCATTTAAAAAAATTTTTAAAATAAAAAACTTATTTGGGATTGGTGTCCTTTCCACGGGACGGTTGAGCTCATGCGATTAGCATGAGGTTGCAGTATCAATAACATTTCCCAGGACATAGACATATCAGATATTGGCAGAAAGCTTAAATTCTTGTTAATCTAACTGCACTATCTAATTTACAGTAGCTATTACAGTGAAATAATACCATGATATTGTTTAAGGAGAGTGCACAATTTTGAACATGAAAAGTTATTACTAAACAAATTAGGCACATTTGGGCAGTCTTGATAGAAAATGTTGAACGGAAATACAATGGTTCATTGGATCAGTCTAAAACGTTGCACATACACTGCTGCCATCTATTGGCCAACATCTAAATTGCACCTGGGCTGGAATAATACATTATGGCCTTTCCCTTGCATTTCAAAGATGATGGTACAGAAAAATACAAAGGAATTAGTTTTTTTTTCTTTTTATTATCTTTTACCAGATCTAATGTGTTATATTCTCCTACATTCCTTTCACATTTCCACAAACTTCAAAGTGTTTCCTTTCAAATGGTACCAAGAATATGCATATCCTTGCCTCAGGGCCTGAGCTCGGATCCCGAGCCTTGCATTGATGGGCTTGCATTGAGATTTTTTAATAGGGTGGAAGCAGGCGCTTTGGCTGATCCATGGGTGGTTTCAGGTTGGGTGGTGCTGTTGAGTCGGTGAAGGTAACCTGAAGTGGACTTGTGATGTGCCTTTGTGTTTCTTCAGATCAGAAGAAGCAGGCGCTCCGTGCGACCCAACTTGGGGAAGACCTGTATCTTCCTTTGGCTTAGGTACAGGGCAGGTGTCACGTTTATGGGCATGCCATGCCGGTAGGTGGTAGCATTCAAATAAAACCCCATGAAGTCTTAAAAGTATTTGTGCATCATCTCATAGGAAAAGACACGGATGGCTTTGCCATCTGTTGTGATGACAGAAGTCCGATTGACAACTTTACCAGGACGAAGACTTGCCGATGTCAAGCTCTTTCCAAAAGCCTAAATTCTGATGAAGCATGCTAAATTACACCTTGTTTGCTTAGCAAGCTAGCTACATGCCAAATGGATAACTACCCTTACGTATATATGAAAATACATGATCAATTGATGTTTACTGATCATAAAAAACATGCAGTTACTTGCTGTATAACTCTGATGATAGAGATACATGTGGAATAATCAGAAATGTGTAGTTCTGACTATGCTTTTCAAGAGGTGATGATATTGAAAATGGCACGCAGTTGTCAATGGTTTTAGCGGCGCCAAGTCGAACGCTCTGCACCATGTTGTTTTTTATTGATAGGGAGAAATCCAAACCAGTCTAATTGGAATGACTTGTATAGAGGTGGAACCCCAAAATATGTGTTGAAGTGGTAAAAACAAATGTATCTTATTGTGCTACACATTTATAGATCAAATGATAAGTAGTGTATTGGTTAGAAATGTGTGTTATATAGTGTTATGGGGAGGGGGGGGGGGGGTTTAGTCTTATCATACAGTTAGTCAACATGCTCCACCAGGATACACTTCCACATTCCATCCCTCAGGTGGCAGCAACAACCATATCCAAGTGCTGTGATGCCAGGAAGCCTTGATAGGTACATCAGGTGCAGCCAATTAAGGTGATAGTTAGTGAGTGTCTCAGCTGGAAAAGCTGTCAGGCCCAATGGAGAAACTCCCTGTGAATTGAGAACCACAGTATGAGTCATAAAACACGGAAATGGTTCCAATCTTTTTCCACCATTCATTTTTCCATTGGGATTTTAAAATGACTTCATTATAAGGTCTGTGTTTCGTGTAGTCTTACCGTGGCGTGACGTTTTGATAACTGCGCAAATCTCACTCAGACAAGGTAACTTTTATCAATAATTAGCATTGCGAATTTTAGAGAGTAAATTGAGGCAATTACATTGATAAAACTCACCTTGTCCGAGAGAGAATTACGCGTCTATCAAAACGTCACGCCAAAGTAAACCTACAGCAAACACACACTTTATTACATTTTTTTGTTGTAAAATTCACAATGTGAAAAAGGAATGTTGGAAAATCCATTGGAACAATTTCTGTGTTTTTATGGGTATTATAATGTGTCCGCTATGGCAGACTATAGCCTTGAATGGTAGGCTCTGTGCTACCCGTCTCTTGTCAGTAGATGGCACTGGAAGCATACAACTCAATATTCTTAGACGACGCCAACATTTTAAGTAAAAATTGTCCATATAAATAGTTTTTCACATCACCACTATGGTTATAGAGCATAGGCTACTCATCCACAAGGGTTGGCTACACTGTGTGCTATATTCAGAAGAGACTGTTTCTTCTACTTGTTGCATAATTATGAACCTATGACTATTGTGTCCTTTAGTATTTAACCCATTTTCGCTTAGGTGAATGTTTAGACATCACAACCCCATATTGTCTTTCATGTCGTGTGTGCCATATTTACCAGTGTGTTTACCAGTGGGTCGTGAATTATGTTGTATGATTGCTCTGAGCATAAGTTTGCTGTGAGACGTTTCAGAGGAGCAGCATCTATAAAGTATATCTTTATTAATGTTTTACTTTTGAGTCACTCCTGATGGAAAGTGCTCTGGGTACTCTTCAAAGTTTATTTAGAATTTGTAGGGGAATCCCCCCCAGTGCATTTCTATCTGTGGACCACCCAAATGTTGACTTAAACAAAAGCACATCCTTGTCTCACCCTTTTGTAATTTCTCAATGTCGCACACTAGCACACATTCACCAATGGAAATATGCATTCAGTGTCTCTTGCACCCCATTGGCATTATGGTTAGAGTAAGCCTGTCTACTCAAATGTAACTTATTTTTGGTGCAAGATCAAAAACTGTAGGCCTAATTCAATCTGTTGGGTATAAGTACATGATTTACACCAACATTTTAAGTTACAGCTCCTCACATAAACGAGGAGATGCCGGTTTAAACTGGGTTCTGTACCCTGAAAATGGGAGGGATTTTGAAGGCAGATGCTTAAAGAGAGACAAGTATCCACCAGATCCAGATTTGATCCAGTCATTTTAAATTGGGACAAGCGATACTTCATTCTTGGCAGCCCTATGTGGTTGAAGAGCCGTCGTGATCAGCCTCGCTTCACTGAGCCTTTGTAGTCGGCCTTGTGTCCCCACTGTCTGCCGTTTCCTCTTGCTGTGTAATGTCTTATCTATGAGGCCTGCTAGGTCAGTGCTTATCTGATTGACAGAGCTTTGACTCCATGCCATATCCAAATAACCTGAGGGCCCGGAGACACAGGAGATCGCAGTATGGCAAAACACGTCAGCGAGGAGAGAGAGCGAGAGACGTCAAAAAGGGAGAGAAAAGCCTTTCATTTATTATCATTACCTCACATAGGAAATGGACAATGGGACCCTTTTTTTCTTGGACAGTCTGTAAATCCGCTTCACTTCTCTGCACTTTTATTTGAAATGATGGGTTTATCTAATTCCAACACCTGCCAGGCAAGTAGGAGATGTCCAAAGATGAAACACCATATACTGTATACATATACTGTATACTTAGTCTGTACCTATATTTAGTTTTCATCCTAGTGAGGGCCGAGAATCCACTCTCACATAGGTACGTTGTTGCAAAGGGCATCAGTGTCTTAACAGCGCGATTTGTCAAGGCAGGATACTCTGAGCGCAGCCCAATCCAGAAATCTGGCAGTGACTTCTGATTAAATAACATTTTCACAGAACCGCTTGTTGCAATTTCGATGAGGCTCTTTTGTTCAGATATTGGTAAGTGGACTGGAGGCAGGGCATGAAAGGGATCACGAATCCAGTTGTTTGTGTCATCGGGAAAGTACCTGCATAATTGTGCAACCAACTCACTCAGGTGCTTCACTGTATTACATTTGACATTGTCCGTAAGCTTGAGTTCATTTGCACACAAAAAAACATGCAATGATGGAAAGACCTGTGTGTTGTCCTTGTTGATGCAAATAGAGAAGAACCTATTAATCATAGCCTCAATTTTGTCCCGCACATTAAATATAGTAACGGAGAGTCCCTGTAATCCTAGATTCAGATCATTCAGGCGAGAATAAATCACCCGGATAGGCCAGTTGTGTGATAAACTCATCATCATGCAAGCGGTTAGACAAGTGAAAATTATGAACAGTAAAGAAAACTTTAAGCTCGTCTCTCAATTTAAAAATAAATTGTCAATACTTTGCCCCTTAAAAACCAGCGTATGTTGTAAAAGCGCTACATGGTCGGTGCCCATATAATTTCATAGTGCAGAAAACACACAAGTGTTCAGGGGCCTTGCTTTGAGAAAGTTAACCATTTTCACAGCAGTGTCCAAAATGTATTTTAAGCTGTCAGGCATTCCCTTGACAGCAAGAGCCTCTTGGTGGATGCTGCAATGTACCCAAGTGGTGTCGGGAGCAAATGCTTGCACACGCGTTAGCAGGTAGCATAGTATTTAGAGTGTTGGACTAGTAACTGAAAGGTTGCAAGATCAAATCCCCAAGCTGACAAGGTAAAACATCTGCCATTCTACCCCTGAACAAGACAGTTAACCCACTGTTCCTAGGCCGTCATTGAACATAAAAATGTGTTCTTAACTGACTTGCCTAGATAAAGGTAAAATAAAAAAATAAACCCCCATAAATGTAACGGACATATACCAGGAGCTGTGCCAGGCCCGCCATGTCTGTTGACTCATCCAGCTGTAATGCATAGAATTCACTGGCTTGTATGCGAAGCAGTAATTGTTTCAAAACATCTCCTGCCAGGTCACTGATGTGTCGTAAAACAGTGTTGTTTGATGAAGACATTGTCTGTATTTTTTTGGCCTTTCCCACAGCATTGTCCCAGCCATATCCGCAGCAACATGAATAATTTTGTCCTCCACAATAGTATGGGGCATGCCTGTCCTAGCCACTCGGTAGCTCACAATATAAGACTCTTTTAGCCTCTTCTTATTAATGGTATCTGTTGCTTTTATGCATGTTTTACTACTCGAAAGTCGTCTTAATTCTCGCTCAAAAAACTCCTGTGGCTTATTATTCAATTTGGCATGTTTTGTTTCTAAATGTATGCGCAAGAGTGTTTTGTTTCTAAATGTCTGCGCATCGAGTTGGAAAAAATTTGGCGTATTTGGCGTACCCCCGACTGCATTGGTTGTACCCCTGGTGGTAGTTTGGGAAGTTTGGGAAGTTTGGGAATACATGGTAGAGCATTGGACCAGAAAGAGAAAACATGTTGAAATAGCACTAGAACATAGCCTGCTGCACGTCTTTGAGTGTGGTCTCATCTCCCGATTTGATATTTGATTTAAATTTGAATCTGTGGAATGTCAACGTCTTCAACAAAACAGCAAAGAAGCCTCCAACATTGCACACTGAATCAATTGACTGGCATTCACAGAACTGATAAATACCCAGTTCTGTATGGCCTGCGCCAAATACAACCAAACATTCTGCAGGGGAATCTACGCTCCGCCATGCCAAACCGAGGCCTCATCCCGTCCCAGTCAGGGCACACAGATTTTTAGCCCTGGAACTCTTGGAGCAATCAGAGCATGCAGGGATGGGCAATGGCTTTTGTCTCTGCTGCTCCCTACAGTTGGCCGCCAAGTGGCAAGTTAATGGCGAAAGCCCCCGGGCAGTGCTCCAAGGGCTGTTTTTGAAGTGCAGAATGGATGATGTGGTGCAATGCCCTTTAGGCCTCCCCAGCAGGAAACCCCCAGCACATTGCCTACTACATTCTCTTAAAACATACATAGGCCTACTTGCATCATGCTCTCTTGGTGGGTACAGCCTATTAGCTCATTCGTCAACCAAGCTGGACTGAGTGGTCATATTTGATTATAATCCAAGCCCTATCTCTGTAAAGTTTAAGGTAGGTATATGAGTGTGTGTGTGTGTGTGTGTGTGTGTGTGTGTGTGTGTGTGTGTGTGTGTGTGTGTGTGTGTGTAAGAGCGTGAATGAGTGTAAGTAACTTTCTGCCACTGAGTCCTTAGGAACCAGTGGACTTGTAATGAGAAATCAAAACCTCCAACAATCCTATCGGCTGTGTGTTGGTGTGTGTTGGTTTTCTCTGTAGTGGAGGACCTAGCGCAGCAACACTTTGCCATTGTTTTCTGATTTCTCTGGCTCGTGTGTAATTTGTCAAACCCCAGAACTCTCACGGTCTCATTTTCCCTCTTCCTCATCTTTACCTTCTGCTGGGCCTCTCTTACCTCCCTTACATGGAGGGAGTAGGTTGTCTCTCACATAATCAGGTCTTGATAAGTTGATTTATTACATGTACCCAGAGTTCACCAACAATTCCTCAGTGAACAGAATAATTACTAGGCAGGGCAAACATATTTTCACAATTTTATGAATCAAAATCAGTTCATCATAGAATGTTTTTGAGCTCATTCAGTAGTTTTTACCGGATTAAGTGGAATCCTGTTATAAATGGTACATTTGAATTGTTAATTGAATTCATATTACTAAAACATGAGTTGAAAATGATACTGCTGCTGCTTGTCATGGATTTTAGTTGTTTTTTTTGCCCAGTGTCCAAACACCCGTTTTTAATTGTCCAAATTCATAATCAATATGCTGAAATAAGTTGTGATATTTTTAAGACCCAAACATAAGAATTACACTCTACATATGACTACATCTGTCAAACTTGTGTTCAGAATACTTATATTTTTCTTTTTTAGTACCTTAAACTGCACACGCACCAGTATTTACCAAGTGGCCACTAAACTGGAATTGATTAGCTTGTTCTACTGTAATCAATGGCACGGCAAATTAATCACTTGACATTATATTGAAATAAATGGAACTGGGAAAATAACCATGCCAACAAATTCTGTTTAAACTCTAAGAGACAAACCTTAAAGAACTTGGGTGTACCACATACATGTATATCTGTCAATAGGTGTGAACTTGTAGTAGCCATTTATCTACACTACCATTCAAAAGTTTGGGGTCACTTAGAAAGAAATGTCCTTGTTTTTTAAATAAAATAGCTTTCTGTCCATTAAAATAACATCAAATTGATCAGAAATACAGTGTAGACCTTGTTAATGTTGTAAATGACTATTGTAGCTGGAAACAGCTGATTTTCAATGGAATATCTACAGAGGCCCATTATCAATGTTACGTTGGCATGAAGGATCGGGAGACTGACGCAGGAATGCGTAATAAGGTTTTTTATTAAGCCCAAATTATGGCGTGCCGTGTAAAGGCACGGGGACGAAGACTAAACAAACACATAACAAAACACAGGGTAGAAACCCAAAAGAAAAGAGCGAGGAGTACCTCGAATAAATAACACACAATGATTAACCCACGGGACGAGACCCATAATCATCTGCACAATGGCACGAAAGCCAAAACACACAGCACAGGTACTCACACACACCAATGGACATTGTAACAATAATCAACAGCCCACTGGAAACCAAAGGGCACACTTATACAAGTACTAATCAGTGGGAACAGGGGACAGGTGTGCGTAATGAAAGTTCCGGAGGGATCCGTGACAATCAGCAACCATCAATCCTGTGTTCCAATGGCACGTTGTGTTAGCTAATCCAAGTTTGTCATTTTAAAAGGCTAATTGATCATTAGAAAACCCTATTGTGGTTATGTTAGCACAGCTGAAAACTGTTGTTCTGATTAAAGAAGCAATAAAACTGGCCTTCTTTAGACTAGTTGAGTATCTGGAGCACCAGCATTTGTGGGTTTGATTACAGGCTCAAAATGACAAAGAACTTTCTTCCAAAACTCATCAGTCTATTCTTGTTCAGAGAAATGAAGGCTATTCCATGCGAGAAACTGCCACGAAACTGAAGATCTTGTGTACTACTCCCTTCACAGAAGAGCGCCAGCTGTGGGAGTGGGAGGCCCCAGTGCACAACTGAGCAAGAGGACAAGCACATTAGAGTGTCTAGTTTGAGAAACGGACGCCTTACAAGTCCTCAACTGGCAGCTCCTTTAAATAGTACCCGCAAAACACCAGTCTTAACGTCAGCAGTGTAGAGGCGACCCCGGGATGCTGGCCTTCTAGGCAGAGTTCCTCTGTCCAGTGTCCGTGTTCTTTTGCCAATCTTAATTTTTTCCTTTTATTGGCCAGTCTGAGATATGGCTTTTTCTTTGCAACTCTGCCTAGAAAGCCAGCATCCCGGAGTCACCTCTACACTGTTGACGTTGAGACTGGTGTTTTGCGAATACTTTCTAATGAAGCTGCCAGTTGAGTACTTGTGAGGCGTCTATTTCTCAAACTAGACACTCTAATGTACTTGTCCTCTTGCTAACACAACGTGCCATTGGACCACAGGAGTGATGGTTGCTGATAATGGGCCTCTGTACGACTATGTAGATATTCCATTAAAAATCAGCCATTTCCAGCTACAATAGTCATTTACAACATTAACAATGTCTACACTGTATTTCTGATCAATTTGATGTTATTTTAATGGACAGAAAATGTGCTTTTCTTTCAAAAACAAGGACATTTCTAAGTGACCCCAAACGTTTGAACGGGAGTATATATCTCTGTAAGACTATTTATATCAGACAGCCAACACGACATCGATTTCAAATCAAAAAAAAAATCAAATCAAATTTTATTTGTCACATACACATGGTTAGCAGATGTTAATGCGAGTGTAGCGAAATGCTTGTGCTTCTAGTTCCGACAATGCAGTAATAACAAGTAATCTAACTAACAATTCCAAACTACTGTCTTGTACACAGTGTAAGGGGATAAAGAATATGTACATAAGGATATATGAATGAGTGATGGTACAGAGCAGCATAGGCAAGATACAGTAGATGGTATCGGGTACAGTATGTACAAATGAGATGAGTATGTAAACAAAGTGGCATAGTATAGTATAAAGTGGCTAGTGATACATGTATTACATAAGGATACCGTCGATGATATAGAGTACAGTATATACGTATGCGTATGAGATGAATAATGTAGGGTAAGTAACATTTATATAAGGTAGCATTGTTTAAAGTGGCTAGTGATATATTTACATCATTTCCCATCAATTCCCATTATTAAAGTGGCTGGAGTTGAGTCAGTGTCAGTGTGTTGGCAGCAGCCACTCAGTGTTAGTGGTGGCTGTTTAACAGTCTGATGGCCTTGAGATAGAAGCTGTTTTTCAGTCTCTCGGTCCCAGCTTTGATGCACCTGTACTGACCTCGCCTTCTGGATGATAGCGGGGTGAACAGGCAGTGGCTCGGGTGGTTGATGTCCTTGATGATCTTTATGGCCTTCCTGTGACATCGGGTGGTGTAGGTGTCCTGGAGGGCAGGTAGTTTGCCCCCGGTGATGCGTTGTGCAGACCTCACTACCCTCTGGAGAGCCTTACGGTTGAGGGCGGTGCAGTTGCCATACCAGGCGGTGATACAGCCCGCCAGGATGCTCTCGATTGTGCATCTGTAGAAGTTTGTGAGTGCTTTTGGTGACAAGCCGAATTTCTTCAGCCTCCTGAGGTTGAAGAGGCGCTGCTGCGCCTTCTTCACGATGCTGTCTGTGTGAGTGGACCAATTCAGTTTGTCTGTGATGTGTATGCCGAGGAACTTAAAACTTGCTACCCTCTCCACTACTGTTCCATCGATGTGGATAGGGGGGTGTTCCCTCTGCTGTTTCCTGAAGTCCACAATCATCTCCTTAGTTTTGTTGACGTTGAGTGTGAGGTTGTTTTCCTGACACCACACTCCGAGGGCCCTCACCTCCTCCCTGTAGGCCGTCTCATCGTTGTTGGTAATCAAGCCTACCACTGTTGTGTCGTCCGCAAACTTGATGATTGAGTTGGAGGCGTGCGTGGCCACGCAGTCGTGGGTGAACAGGGAGTACAGGAGAGGGCTCAGAACGCAACCTTGTGGGGCCCCAGTGTTGAGGATCAGCGGGGAGGAGATGTTGTTGCCTACCCTCACCACCTGGGGGCGGCCCGTCAGGAAGTCCAGTACCCAGTTGCACAGGGCGGGGTCGAGACCCAGGGTCTCGAGCTTGATGACGAGCTTGGAGGGTACTATGGTGTTGAATGCCGAGCTGTAGTCGATGAACAGCATTCTCACATAGGTATTCCTCTTGTCCAGATGGGTTAGGGCAGTGTGCAGTGTGGTTGAGATTGCATCGTCTGTGGACCTATTTGGGCGGTAAGCAAATTGGAGTGGGTCTAGGGTGTCAGGTAGGGTGGAGGTGATATGGTCCTTGACTAGTCTCTCAAAGCACTTCATGATGACGGATGTGAGTGCTACGGGGCGGTAGTCATTTAGCTCAGTTACCTTAGCTTTCTTGGGAACAGGAACAATGGTGGCCCTCTTGAAGCATGTGGGAACAGCAGACTGGTATAGGGATTGATTGAATATGTCCGTAAACACACCGGCCAGCTGGTCTGCGCATGCTCTGAGGGCGCGGCTGGGGATGCCATCTGGGCCTGCAGCCTTGCGAGGGTTAACACGTTTAAATGTCTTACTCACCTCGGCTGCAGTGAAGGAGAGACCGCATGTTTTCGTTGCAGGCCGTGTCAGTGGCACTGTATTGTCCTCAAAGCGGGCAAAAAAGTTATTTAGTCTGCCTGGGAGCAAGACATCCTGGTCCGTGACTGGGCTGGGTTTCTTCCTGTAGTCCGTGATTGACTGTAGACCCTGCCACATGCCTCTTGTGTCTGAGCCGTTGAATTGAGATTCTACTTTGTCTCTGTACTGGCGCTTAGCTTGTTTGATAGCCTTGCGGAGGGAATAGCTGCACTGTTTGTATTCGGTCATGTTACCAGACACCTTGCCCTGATTAAAAGCAGTGGTTCGCGCTTTCAGTTTCACACGAATTCTGCCATCAATCCACGGTTTCTGGTTAGGGAATGTTTTAATCGTTGCTATGGGAACGACATCTTCAACGCACGTTCTAATGAACTCGCACACCGAATCAGCGTATTCGTCAATGTTGTTATCTGACGCAATACGAAACATCTCCCAGTCCACGTGATGGAAGCAGTCTTGGAGTGTGGAGTCAGCTTGGTCGGACCAGCGTTGGACAGACCTCAGCGTGGGAGCCTCTTGTTTTAGTTTCTGTCTGTAGGCAGGGATCAACAAAATGGAGTCGTGGTCAGCTTTTCCGAAAGGGGGGCGGGGCAGGGCCTTATATGCGTCGCGGAAGTTAGAGTAACAATGGTCCAAGGTCTTTCCTCCCCTGGTTGCGCAATCGATATGCTGATAAAATTTGGGGAGTCTTGTTTTCAGATTAGCCTTGTTAAAATCCCCAGCTACAATGAATGCAGCCTCCGGATAAATTGTTTCCAGTTTGCAGAGAGTTAAATAAAGTTCGTTCAGAGCCATCGATGTGTCTGCTTGGGGGGGGATATATACGGCTGTGATTATAATCGAAGAGAATTCTCTTGGTAGATAATGCGGTCTACATTTGATTGTGAGGAATTCTAAATCAGGTGAACAGAAGGATTTGAGTTCCTGTATGTTTCTTTCATCGCACCATGTCACGTTAGTCATAAGGCATACGCCCCCGCCCCTCTTTTTACCAGAAAGATGTTTTTTCCTGTCTGCGCGATGCGTGGAGAAACCTGTTGGCTGCACCGCTTCGGATTGCGTCTCTCCAGTAAGCCACGTTTCCGTGAAGCAAAGAACGTTACAGTCTCTGATGTCCCTCTGGAATGCTACCCTTGCTCGGATTTCATCAACCTTGTTGTCAAGAGACTGGACATTGGCAAGAAGAATGCTAGGGAGTGGTGCGCGCTGTGCCCGTCTCCGGAGTCTGACCAGTAGACCGCCTCGTTTCCCTCTCTTTCGGAGTCGTTTTTTTGGGTCGCTGCATAGGATCCACTCCGTTGTCCTGTTTGTAAGGCAGAACACAGGATCCGCGTCGCGAAAAACATATTCTTGGTCGTACTGATGGTGAGTTGATGCTGATCTTATATTCAGTAGTTCTTCTCGACTGTATGTAATGAAACCTAAGATGACCTGGGGTACTAATGTAAGAAATAACACGTAAAAAAACAAAAAACTGCATAGTTTCCTAGGAACGCGAAGCGAGGCGGCCATCTCTGTCGGCGCCATTTCTAAATAGCGACGAGTTGGCTCACATTTGAGTGATACTTTGACCCTGAAATCGGTGTATAATATTGAGGCCAAAGACGTTTGTAGGAAGAACCCCCACATTTTGTCTTGCCACCGTGGTCCGAAAATGAGAGCTAAATTCTAATGCTGCATTCATGCCATTTCGCAACTAGGGAACTCAGACATTTCTGTTTTTAATTTTTTTATTTTACCCCTTTTTCTCCCCAATTTCATGGTATCCAATTGTTTTTAGTAGCTACTATCTTGTCTCATCGCTACAACTCCCATACGGGCTCGGGAGAGACGAAGGTTGAAAGTCATGCATCCTCCGATACACAACCCAACCAAGCCGCACTGCTTCTTAACACAGCGCCATCCAACCCGGAAGCCAGCCGCACCAATGTGTCGGAGGAAACACCGTGCACCTGGCAACCTTGGTTAGCGCGCACTGCGCCCGGCCTGCCACAGGAGCACTTGTGCGCGATGAGACAAGGATTTCCCTACCGGCCAAACCCTCCCTAACCCGGACGACGCTAGGCCAATTGTGCGTCGCCCCATGGACCTCCCGGTCACGGCCGGTTAAGACAGAGCCTGGGCGCAAACCCAGAGTCTCTGGTGGCACAGCTGGCACTGCAGTACAGCGCCCTTAACCACTGCGTCACCCGGGAGGCCCACTCAGACATTTCTGACTTGGAAGCTCGTTGTAGAGAAATACCCGAGTTTCCCACTTGGAAAGTAGCAGAATCAACCAATAGGAAGCTCTTCTGAAATAACTTGCGCCATTCCGAGTCACTTGCAAGGTTCCGAGTTTCCGACTTGTCATGAATGATGCATAAGTCCCACTACAGACAGTTGCATATGCTAAAAACACTGGTACTAAACCCAAAATATTGATTTGTTTTATGCAATAGGTTTTTATGCCACTTTAAACTCACCAATCCGAGGTCAAAAATGATGTGTATTTCCTGTAATTCTTATGTGGTAAAAATTGTAATTCTGTGTAATGTAGTAACTGTCCACCAAAAGTTCTGTCCACCAAAAGGAAAAGAGTGTAATTATAATACTTAAATACAGATGCTAGTAAATTAAGCACACTTACAGATTTTTACAACAATGACATCTATTTTCTTACTATTTTTACCATGGAGAGAGTTAAAACATGCTCCGAAACACAATTAAACTGGGCACTCTAGACTAGAGCTTCCATAGTGACTTGCAGCAAGCTGAACATTCGACGCCCCTAGAATTATACCCCTGAGCTGCAAATTTCTCAATCCCATTCCTTCAAGAGATTGGTTATCTGGGATCATTGTGCTTGTAGTCATTTAAACAACTGTTATGCTACAATAACCATGTCATGGTGAAAGTTTGGTATCTACATTAAATATCACTTCAATGACATTGTGTCCAGCGTGCACTAGACAAGGCCACTACTACATATGCCTCCACAGAAAACTCCCAACATTTCCTTGCCGACTCACCTCTCTTTGAAACACAAAACCCCAAAAGGAACAGGCACCACACTTCTCATCTACTGTGTCTGCACTCCACACGGAGAGCTGCCCTTCTCAATTTATCCCACACCCCATCTTATCTTCACGGACATTTAAAAGGATGGGGGCCGAGGGAAAACATGCTCGGCACAGAACCTGAGGGCACAGCAGCCAAATCCCAGGCAGCATGCAGGTTGAGCAAACTGAACGCCGCCGGCACTGGGCTGTCCTCACAGAACACGGTGGCTCACCTCGCCCAATAACGACCCGCCAACTTATCCAGGTAATCGGCACATCAAAGCCGAGATGCCCCAAAAGGTTTTGAGCTTGGCTAAGAGATGAAGGCAACTCTTTGATGCTGCACGAGCCAGTAGCCGTAGCCTAGCACATTATTTTCCTTTTGGCCTCTCGTAAAGAACTTTGATGGGGTTTTAAAAAAAGGGCCCTTATTGCCTGCACTGTGTCAATAATGGAATTGTTTTGGAGACATGTATTCTTTCTGTCTCATCTTCTCCCTTGTCCCTGCATGCAGGCGGTCTTTCATCTTGGTTCAGTATCTCCTTCCGTAGCATGCAACTGGCAACTGAGAGCCATTGCCGGCCCAGGCTTATGGAACTCCTTAAGGAGAAAAAACTTTTCCACCAGTTTCATTGTTTACTCACATTCACTCTAGGATCGATATTGACAATGCATTTAAGCAACATTAGTTTCAGAAACTCAGCAAATGGAAACATCCCTTTTGTCAGGACCCTGTCTTTCAAAGATAATTTATAAAAATCCAAATAACTTCACAGATCTTCATTGTAAAGGGTTTAAACACTGTTTCCCATGCTTGTTCAATGAACCATAAACAATTAATGAACATGCACCCATGGAACGGTCGTTAAGACACTAACAGCTTACAGACGGTAGGCAATTAAGGTCACGGTTATGAAAAGTTAGGACACTAAAGAGGCCTTTCAACTGACTCTGAAAAACACCAAAAGAAAGATGCCCAGGGTCCCTGCTCATCTGCGTGAACGTGCCTTAGGCATGCTTCAAGGAGGCATGAGGACTGCAGATGTGGCCAGGGCAATAAATTGCAATGACCGTACTTACTGTGAGATGCCTAAGACAGCACTACAGGGAGACAAGACGGACAGCTGATCGTCCTCGCAGTGGCAGACACCGTGTAACAACACCTGCACAGGATCGGTACATCCGAATATCACACCTGCGGGACAGGTACAGGATGGCAACAACTGCCCGAATTACACCAGGAATGCACAATCCCTCCACCAGTGCTCAGACTGTCTGCAATAGGCTGAGAGAGGCTGGACTGAGGGCTTTTAGGCCTGTTGCAAGGCAGGTCCTCACCAGACATCACCGGCAACAACGTCGCCTATGGGCACAAACCCACCGTCGCTGGACCAGACAGGACTGACAAAAAGTGATCTTCACTGACTAGTCGCGGTTTTGTCTCAACAGGGGTGATGTTCGGATTCGCGTTTATCATCGAAGGAATGAGCATTACACTTGAGGCCTGTACTCTGGAGAGGGATCGATTTGGAGGTGGAGGGTCAAATCAAATCAAATCAAATGTTATTGGTCACATACACATGGTTAGCAGATGTTAATGCGAGCGTAGCGAAATGCTTGTGCTTCTAGTTCCGACCGTGCAGTAATGTCTAACAACGACCTTATACACACAAGTGTAAAGGAATTAATAAAAATATGTACATATAAATATATGGATGAGCGATGGCCGTGCGGCATAGACAAGATGCAGTAGATGGTATAGAGTACAGTTTATACATATGAGATGAGTAATGTAGGGTATGTAAACATTATATATAGTGCCATTGTTTAAAGTGACTAGTGATACATTTATTACATCCAATTTTTCATTATTAAATTGGCTAGAGATTTGAGTCAATATGTTGGCAGCAAATCAAATCAAAGTTTATTTGTCACTTGCGCCGAATACAACCTCTCAGTGAAATGCTTACTTACAGGCTCTAACCAATAGTGCAAAAAAAGGTATTAGGTGAACAATAGTCATGTAAAAAAATGTAAACAGTAAAAAGACAGTGAAAAATAAGTTGCGAGGCTATATACAGCAAGTAGCGAGGCTATAACAGTAGCGATGCTATAACAGTAGCGAGGCTATATACAGTAGCGAGGCTATATACAGGCACCGGTTAGTTGGGCTGATTGAGGAAGTACGTACATGTAGATATGGTTAAAGTGACTATGCATATATGATGAACAGAGAGTTGCAGTAGCGTAAAAGAGGGGTTGGTGTGTGGTGGGTGGCGGGACACAATGCAGACAGCCCGGTTAGCCAATGTGCAGGGGCACTGGTTGGTCAGGCCAATTGAGGTAGTATGTACATGAATGTATAGTTAAAGTGACTATGCATATATGATAAACAAGGAGTAGCAACAGCGTAAAAGAGGGGTTGGGGGGGCACACAATGCAAATAGTCCGGGTAGCCATTTGATTACCTGTTCAGGAGTCTTATGGCTTGGGGGTAAAAACTGTTGAGAAGACTTTTTGTCCTAGACTTGGCACTCCGGCACCGCTTGCCATGCGGTAGTAGAGAGAACAGTCTATGACTGGGGTGGCTGGGGTCTTTGACAATTTTTAGGGCCTTCCTCTGACACCTCCTGGTGTAGAGGTCCTGGATGACAGGCAGCCTGCAGTCATCTAGGCAGGTTGCCTTCGTGTTCTTGGGCACAGGGACTATGGTGGTCTGCTTGAAACAGTTTGGTATTACAGACTCAATCAGGGACATGTTGAAAATGTCAGTGAAGACACCTGCCAGTTGGTCAGCACAGCAGCCACTCAATGTTAGTGATTGCTGTTTAACAGTCTGATGGCCTTGAGATAGAAGCTGTTTTTCAGTCTCTAGGTCCCAGCTGCACCTGTACTGACCTCGACTTCTGGATGATAGCGGGGTGAACAGGCAGTGTCTCAGGTGGATGTTGTCCTTGATGATCTTTTTGGCCTTCCTGTGACATCGGGTGGTGTAGGTGTCCTGGAGGGCAGGTAGTTTGCCCCCGGTGATGCGTTGTGCAGACCTCACTACTAGGATGCTCTCGATTGTGCATCTGTAAAAGTTTGTTAATGTTTTCTGTGACAAGCCAAATTTCTTCAGCCTCCTGAGGTTGAAGAGGCGCTGTTGTGCCTTCTTCACCACACTGTCTGTGTGGGTGGACCATTTCAGTTTGTCCGTGATGTGTATGCAGAGGAACTTAAAACTTTCCACCTGAGCCACTTCTGTCCTGTCGATGTGGATAGGGGGGTGCTCCCTCTGCTGTTTCCTGAAGTCCACGATCATCTCCTTTGTTTTGTTGATGTTGAGTGTGAGGTTATTTTCCTGACACCACACTCTGAGGGCCCTCACCTCCACCCTGTAGGCGGTCTCGTCGTTGTTTGTAATCAAGCCTACCACTGTAGTGTCGTCTGCAAACTTGATGATTGAGTTGGAGGCGTGCATGGCCACGCAGTCATGGGTGAACAGGGAGTACAGGAGAGGGCTGAGAACGTACCCTTGTGGGGCCCCAGTGTTGAGGATCAGCGGGGTGGAGATGTTGTTTCCTACCCTCACCACCTGTGGGTGGCCCGTCAGAAAGTCCAGGACCCAGTTGCACAGGGCGAGGACGAGACCCAGGGTCTCGAGCCTAATGACAATTTTGGAGGGTACTATGGTGTTAAATGCTGAGCTGTAATTATGAACGGAGTATGGTAGTAGGTGCCAGGGGCACCGGTTTGTGTCAAGAACTGCTACGCTGCTGGGTTTTTCACGCTCAACAGTTTGTGTATGTGTGTATCAAAAATGGTCCACCACCCAAAGGACATCCAGCCAACATGACACAACTGTGGGAAGCATTGGCGTTAACATGGGCCAGCATCCCTGTGGAACGCTTTTGACACCTTGTAGAGTCCATTCCCCGACAAATTGAGGCTGTTCTGAGCGCAAAAGGGAGGAGGGGGAGTTGTGTAACTCAATATTAGGTAGGTGTTCTTAATGTTTTGTACACCAGTGTATTTCGGCTGCAGAGAGCCAGAGAGCAGGAGAAGATTTGTTTTGATCAGTCATGGAAATGAATGTGCTGAAAAATTGTTGTCTCACTATTTAAAAAAAAATGGAGAACAAGCTACAGGATGAAAAATACCAGAGTTTTGGTGCAGATACAGCTGACAATTATTATTATTATTATTATTTTTTACAAATCAACACTTGGAGTCAAAGTATCATATACATGTTTTTCCTTTGTCACTACTGCTCATGTGCACCACACCAAAGATAAGGTCTCTTTGCCACCCGCCAATGCAAAATTAAGAAATCGTTAGTCATTTATCATTTTTCTGGCACAAAAAGCCGCCTCTTTTAATAATTACAGGGAATCAAAGGCTAAGTGGTGGGAGATCAAAGACAGGCATTCTTGGGTAATCCAGAGGTGTTGCAAATCTTGGGTAATCTGGCCGCCTTGTCCCCACTGTTTGACATGTATTTACTGTATGAAAGGGAATGGTGCCATCAATTATGGACCCTCAGTACTATTGTTTACTTGTACCCAGGCCTGAGTGTGGGGCCTGCTTTGGTGAAATATAGATCCCCCTGTTTGCTCTTCGCAGGCAGAGGTGTGTGCCTCTGCATGCTCTGCTCGCCCTTGGCTTTAGGGGGGGGGGGGGGGGGGGGTTTACAGGAGGATGGGGGGCTTCCTGTGGTATCGGAAGCAGGGAGATTAGGGCTAGAGATTCAGCTAGTGAATCAGACTGTTTGTTCTGTGTTGAAATGTGGAAACGAACGGCTTTGCAAACCTAAAACCCACACACCTTGCAGTTTGGGTGTCTGGTGTTATTATAGTGGGATCTCTGACAGCTAAACATACATTTTATATAACAATTGACAATGTGTATATTTTTTTGACAATATTCACAAGTCTACCATTAATCTATCTATACGATTTCAATAGAGACAATCAGATAGAAGGCATGGGAATGAGGCATGATAAAAAAAAAGTTTTAACACATTCAATGAGACAATTCCCTATTGTTCAAAGCCTATTAGATCCAAAGAAGAAAGCAGGAATTTGTACTTTGCGGGCTGGATCTTTGTTCTCTGTGTACATGTGCAGCGTGGCTTGGCACAGAGCTAGAATGGTGGAACACTGGAAAGGACAACCTGTGCACAACTATGGCCAAATTTACGAGCTAATGGAGAACTTGAGTCAAGAGCCTTTAATTTCCTGATAGGTGGGTGGATCAAAGTTATGATCTGATTAAAGGGACCGGGACAAAAGGAGGCTGTTCCACGGTAAATAGTTGGACAGGGGAATCTTTCAGAAGCTTGCCTTGTTATCTGGTTAGTTTTCTGGGGGGGGGAGACGGGAGCTTTAGTGCCAAGTATTATGATGGGGCAAGAAATATGATAAAAATGCTTCGTAGTGCAGATGCTAGAGCCTTGTGCTTCATGACATTTTCAGACATTCTCTCCAAAGTCAGCCCATTCAGTATGAAATGTTATTTGAAACTGCAGTTTGTTCTTTACTACTACTGCTATGAAGAGGCAAGATAAAGATGATTATTCCAAGGTTGCACCATAGGCCCGCTGTGACCACCGGGTGTCATATACGGTCGGTCGGTGGTTAGTCAAAACATCACATGCCTTCTACCCATTTGAACAAATGTATGTTGGGGTATTAAATATATGAGAGCCTTCAGACAGGTTTAAACAAGTTTCCCCAGCCAATCGGGTGCACCCGTTCTTCCCCAGCAGGTGTGCGTGGACAAAAGAGTTTGCTTCTTCTGCAGCCTTCGCTGTAAAATATAACGCGTTGTGGGTGCATCGCCCTCACCCATACCTCCCAGACTCTCATCCTCAGATTTTGTCTAATGATCACCTCCCTTGAGCCTGTCCAAGTTCCCCCCCCCAAAACATACACACTCTTCCCACATTTGTGCAGCTCCTGGCCCGAGAAGAAGCATCGGAGCAGCCTAGGGGCTCTCTGCTCTCTCTGCCCCAACCACAGAGATGATGAGGTAATCCTAATTTCCCCTCAAATTGCACCTCTGATCAGTGCAGTATTTCCTGCCACAATTAGACTGACCCCAAGTCCTCATTAGAAAAGACTGAGGAGAATACCAAACAGCGACCATTTAGTTCATAGAGAAGAGAGTTTAGTCCAGAGTGGCTTTCTTAGAAGTTATCTCCCATCAAGTCTCGGGCCTCTCCTTTTGACGTCACCTGTTCTGGTCTGATTGCAGGAAGACTGAGGTCCAGCTCCATGTGGTGGAGATTTGAAGATGCGTGTGGTTGATCTGGAGGGTGTATGACCTTCCATTGCTGGGTCACTGCTTGTATTCTTTTCCTTTTGTCTGAGATTCCTGGGAAACCCTCTCTCTAACATAGCATTATCAAAAAAGTCTTACTGTAAACTACAGACATGGTAAAATCCTACATTTGCAAGGTACCTAGGCTAGAATGGCATCAAAGATGACACCAGAGATTGACTTGTGCTAGCAACATTTGTCCAATCAATGAAAAAGACTGAAAAATGTGATTGCGATATAGCACAAGGAGACTGCTTAAAGGCAATCATGTTCTTAAATTAACTGTATGATAACTAATAAAAACTGTAAAATGATCCCAATATTTGAATGGGGATCAACTGCAGAAGCCTTGTTCTTTGCATTGAACCTTCCACAGGCTGTGGACCAGATTGACGAAGACTGGGCTTTGATCAAACACAGACTGGCGAAATGTTCACATAGTTTCTGGACCAGTAAAAGTCCATTTTAATACTTTTATCAGTTAATGGCTGTAATGACAGGATGTCTCTCCAACAGTTGAATATTTCTGCAGTTTATTGAGTCCAACCCTCAGCATCTGCAAGTAGGGAACAAATCATCACTGAGACATTGAGCTTTGTGATTTCTGTCTAAATGAAAAGTGCTACACAAATAAAATGTATTATTAAAGGTTACAAATGTTAAAATTACCACCACATAGTATACATGGAAGTAAACTTGAAACATTACATTTTATCTAGACTTCTGTTCCTTTCATTCACAAAAATGTGCTGTAAATAGTCCAAATATCTCAGTGTGATAAGCTGCGGTCCGTTGTCTGATATGTGCCTTTGCGAATGCATTGATTTTCACATTTAGCGGATGAGCAACTCAATCAGTCATAGCTATGTGTGAAGAGCACAGCGCCAGTGGAGATAGGGGTTTCTATATCAAAAGACTTTGGGGAGAGAGATTTGTGGTGATGTGAGGAACTGGTGGTGTTTAACCAATTAGAGCCAAAGATATAGAAGAGGGCTTTGAGGAGATAACAGTATCTGAGGCAGTGCATGTTGAAACAGCCCTGTGAGCTCCATATCTCATACTGTTGCTGGGGGGGTAATATGACTTATGACCCCTAGAGTTAGATAAGGCCTTCACATATCACCCAGCCTATGAGGAAACCTCAATAGTAATAAGTCAAACAAGTGTATCTGTAATGTTTACTCGGAGCAATTTTAATGAGTTTGGTTTTCTTTTAGCATGCATTTTCTCTGCACAGCGGTAATGTTATTTTTGCACAATGCTGTGCAGTGTTCAATTTAATTCCATCCCCCTGACGATTCAGCTGAAAGACACTTGTGGCAATGTTTACTGGATGAAAAAGCAGCTGTGCCGCTCCCCATACAGATGTGAACAACAGACTGATATTTTAGAAAATGTTTTCAAATTATAAGAGCTGAACAGAAACACATGAACACACGCAAGCACTCTTTCATGCATGCGCACACGCACACACTCCGAGGACACCATGCACCTGCTCCTATACTTTGCCTAGGGTAATGGACAGACACAGTGCAGGTATCAGCTACAATGGTATGCTGATTATGCAGAGACACTCCTCCGTGTGGGACCCCGCGTAGGATACTAAGCGCATTCATCACCCACACACAGAGCCCTCACACTGTAAGTTGAACTCTGTCATATTTCATTTGTGTAGCGCTCTAGGCCAAACAGCTCCCACTTGAGTCAGTTTGATATACGAGTGATCATGTGTTCCAGACACATGTAGGCTTATACCCAGAGCTAATTGGAGATATAATGGTTGGAGTTTTAAATTAGTGGGTATTTTTCTAGTGCTGCACCTGATAAGGAGACAGGGAAGAAGAAACACCTTTTTAAGATAAGTGTAACGTCAGGGTTTTTAATGTTGTCTGGTGGTGGTGGTGATGATGACAGTAACATTTTAGTTATGAATAGTCTCATGTTCTCTGAAAATCTTGAAGAAATCGGTGTTGTCTTTTTAATGCTTTATGAACAAGTTGAGACATAACTTTATTCTAGATAATCCCATAGACGTTCAGTTGAACGCAGTGGAAGATAACCCTGTCATTCTCTTAGGAGGAGAACATCTTGTGCTGTAGATGTTAGTATTGTCATAATGGACGCAACACATGGAATGGCTCTGGGCTTTCTCAACAGTAATTTTGAAGTGATATGGAATTGGTTCACTCTTCACCAGCAGGTGGCAATGCAAAGTAATAGCTTGCAGTAGATGCTTGCAGCATATCTATCAGAATGTATTTGCCTGCCAAATCTAAAAATGAGATTTCCATGAATCCCTCTCCAATACCAACGTTTAGGATTTGGGACGGCTCATATCATCGTAGATCTGTGAACTGAAACACAGAACGTGGATCTAGAAATGTGTCCGTGTACTTGTATTATCAGTTCGGTAATTACTTGTATCTTTACATGCTCAGCATGTCACCTATAACCTAAACCTATAACAAAAAGACACATGACATGGTATGGCAACACAAAACAACAACCGCAACAACATGCATGACTAGATATTATATAGTGCCGTCGCGATGAAAACGAGGATCATTTAGGGTCCTCAGTTAGCATTCATTTAGAAAGCTGCTGACTCCAGATACATGAACAGCCAGATCCATACCTGTTGTTTTTGTTTTCATAGCAACTTTGAGATTATTGTTTGTAATGAAAAGCGCCATATAAAATACATGTGTTGTTACTAGATTAAAACCGTGCGTGAAGATTGCGTAACAGCACTCTTTGTGTCTGTTTCACCTAGCCCAAGCGGGAATGTCCATGATAGAATTTGTGAACAACTTTGCATTCCTTACTTTGTGGATTGATTACAACTGATAAGACACATGGAATACGGTTGACATTCCGAGAGGAGTATTTATGACTGTTTGTGCTGATAGAAATTGTAGTAGCCTATTCGCAGAAAGGCTGATTGGTGAGTAGACCACCTCAAACCGTTTGTGGATGTGAAATATATTCATGTCTTTGGTAATGTCTTCGGTATGTTACTCGCTGGCTGCTGAGCAGTTTTAAACTTAGTGTTCGCCATTTGTTATATTTGCAAATCTCTTTTGCCAGATCTCTCTCTCACACACACACACACACACACACACACACACACACACACACACTAAAGTGTGTGAAGGAAAGCAAACCGTGTGACATTCCCACCACCACTCCTCATTTCGCTCCCACTCAGAGGCCCTGCACATGTATATTCACAACCTATCAGCTCGTCCGTCTCTGCAATGCATTAGTGGTAAGGGCAACCGAGGGAGCAGTCCTCTGGCCAACCCTTTGTCATTAGGATGACTTTGCCTGAATTTCCCCCAAAAGGACAAGTCTGAGCCTCGTTGTCAGGGGCTGGCGGTGGGGAGAATAAGAACTCAAGCGCTTCGAAGGTCCCACAGAAACAAGGCGGAGAAAAGCAGAGAGAAAGGAAACGTCCACTTCGTTTGGGGGTGCTTCTCAAGCTTAATAGGCATTGACACAGGCTCCTACTACATGGTGAAGAGGCAGTCAGAGCCAAGGCGGAGAAGGTTGGGAGTCGGAGAGATCTGGCAGGCCTTGAAAGATCATAGGAGCATTCAGTTGGCTAAAGAGTGAGAAGGCCTCGCCACAGAGTAGACAGTCATGTGAAGTCAGGACGTGTGATTTCACCATTGGAACTTGCACTTCCTGGCAAAAAAAGGCTGTGTCGCAAACAAGGGAGCTGGTAATCGCATGGAGAGATGACACCCTCGAATGGTTGAGAGAGAGGATTGAAAATAGTCAAATTATTCTATTTATGTAATTGTATCAGGGGGAACAGTGACAGGTCTGGCTCTGTAATATTTTCATTGAAAAACATTGAACTGGCACCCATGCAAAAGCTATGACGCACTTTTGTTCTAATGGGGATCTGATTCAATCAAACCTTCCAGAGCAATGTTTATGTTGCTTGTATGATTTCACACATACTGCTACACACAACTATTTGATTTGTGTCTGCATTGTCTCTGCCTGCTACTTGCATCCATTGATGCTCAATCCTGTTATGCTCATTCCTTCCTATTATTGACCTATTCATATGACAGGCGATGATTGATGGGAAGCTGTATCTGGAACCATAGGTGTGGTATTCATACCCCTTGACTTACTCCACATTATTGTTACAAACTGAATTCAAAATGGAGTAAATCTATTTTTTTCTTACCCATATACAGTTTACATACACTTAGGTTGGAGTCATTAAAACTTGATTTTCAAGCACTCCACACATTTCTTGTTAACAAACTATAGTTTTGGCAAGTCGGTTAGGACATCTACTTTGTGCATGACACAAGTAATTTTTCCAACAATTATTTACAGAAAGATTATTTCACTTATAATTCACTGTATCACAATTCCAGTGGGTCAGAAGTTTACATACACTAAGTTGACTGTGCCTTTAAACAGCTTGGAAAATTACAGAAAATTATGTCATTGCTTTAGAAGCTTTCTTATAGGGCAATTGACATCATGTGAGTCAATTGGAGGTGTACCTGTGGATGTATTTCAAGGCCTACCTTCAAAATCAGTGCCTCTTTGCTTGACATCATGGGAAAATTAAAAGAAATAAGCCAAGACCTCAGAAAAAAATGGTGGACCTCCACAAGTCTGGTTCATCCTTGGGAGCAATTTCCAAAGGCCTGAAGGTACCACGTTCATCTGTACAAATAATAGCACGGAAGTATAAACATCATGGGACCACGTAGTCATCATTCTGCTCAGGAAGGAGACACGTTCTGTGAACGTACTTTGGTGGGAAAAGTGCAAATCAATCCCAGAACAACAGCAAAGGGCTTTGTGAAGATCCTTGAGGAATCAGGTACAAAAGTATCAATATCCACAGTAAAACGAGTCCGATATCGACATAACCTGAAGGGCCGCTTAGCAAGGAAGAAGCCACTGCTTCAAAACCGCCATAAAAAAAGCCAGACTACGGTTTGCAAATGCACATGGGGACAAATATCATACTTTTTGGAGAAATGTCCTCTGGTCTGATGAAACAAAAATAGAACTGTTTGGCCATAATGACCATCGTTATGTTTGGAGGAAAAAGGGGGAGGCTTGCAAGCCGAAGAACACCATCCCAACCGTGAAGCACGGGGGTGGCAGCATCATGTTGTGGGGGTGCTTTGCTGCAGGAGGGACTGGTGCACTTCACAAAATAGATGGCATCATGAGGTAGGAAAATTGCATGGATATAGTGAAGCAACATCTCAAGACATCAGTCAGGAAGTTAAAGCTTGGTCGCAAATGGGTCTTCCAAATGTACAATGACCCCAAGCATACTTCCAAAGTTGTGGCAAAATGGCTTAAGGAGAACAAAGTCAAGGTATTGGAGTGGCCATCCCAAAACCCTGACCTCAATCCTATAGAAAATGTGTGGGCAGAACTGAAAAAGAGTGTGCGAGCAAGGAGGCCTACAAACCTGACTCAGTTTCAGCAGCTCTGTGAGGAGGAATGGGCCAAAATTCACCCAACTTATTGTGGAAAGCTTGTGGATGGCTACCCAAAACGTTTGACCCAGGTTATAACATATTAATGGAAATGCTACCTAATACTAATTGAGTGTATGTAAACTTCTGACCCACTGGGAATGTGATGAAAGAAATAAAGCTGAAATAAATCATTCTCTCTACTATTATTCTGACATTTCACATTCTTAAAATTAAGTGGTGATCCTAACTGACAGAAGACAGATTATGTTTACTCTGATTAAATGTCAGGAATTGTAAAAAAAAAACTGAGTTTAAATGTCTTTGGCTAAGGTGTGTGTAAATTTCCGACTTCAACTCTACACACAATACCCCATAATGACAAAGTGAAAATGTTTTTAGACATTTCTAGGTATGTCTGTATCAACTTTGCACAGCTGGATTTGGGGATATTCTCACATTCTTCCTTGCAGATTGCCTCAAGCTCTGTTAAGTTTATGGGGAGCAGCAGTGAACAGCAATCTTCAAGTCTTTCCACAGATTTTCAGTGGGATTAATGTCTGAACTCAGTGGGAATCATGTCTGATTCATGTCTGAACTCAAGGACTTTCACATTATTGTTCTGAAGCGATTCCAGCATTGCTTTGGCTGTATGCTTGGGGTCATTGTACTTTTGGAACATAAATCTTTGCCCCCGTTTAAGGTCGTTTGCATTCTGAAGCAGGTTCTCTTCAAGGATTTGCCTGTATTTGCCTCCATTGTTCGCTCTATCCTTACCAGTCTCCCAGTCCCTGCCGCTGAAAAGCATCCCCATAGCATGATGCTGCCAACACCATGCTTCACGGTAGGGAGGTTGTTAGACGGGTGAGCTGTGCCTGGTTTTGTCCAGACTTAGCGCTTTGCATTCAGGCCAAATAGTAACGTTTTTGTCTTATAAGACCACAATCATTTGCCTTATATGTTGTCTTTCATGTGCCTTTTTGCAAACTCCAGTCGTGCTGTCATGTGCCTTTTCTCAGGAGTGGCTTCTGTTTGGCCACTCCCATAAAACCCAGATTGGTGAAGTGTTGTAGAGACTGTTGTCCTTCTGGCAGGTTCTCCCATCTCAGCCAAATAACTCTATAAGTCTGTCAGAGCAGTGGTGGAAAAAGTACCCAAGTGTCATACTTGAGTAAAAGTAAAGATACAGTACCTTAATAAAAAATGACTCAAGTAAAAGTGAAAGTCGCCCAGTAAAATACTACTTGAGTAAAAGTATTTGGTTTCAAATATACAGAAGTATCAAAAGTATCATAATTTAAAATTGCTTATGTTAAGCAAATAAGACGACATCACTTTCATGTTTTTTTATTAGTTACGTATAGCCTAGCGTACACTCCAACACCAGACATAATTAACAAAACAAAGCATTTGTTTTTAGTGATTCCCCCATATCAGAGGCAGTAGGGATGACCAGGGATGTTCTCGTGATAAATGCGGGAATTGGACCATTTTCCTGTCCTGCTAAGCATTCAAAATGCAATAAGTACTTTGGGGTGTCATGGAAAATGAATGTAAAAAGTACATTATCTTCTTTTGGAATGTAGTAAAGTAAATGTACAAGTTGTCAAAAATATGAATAGTAAAGTGCAGATACCCCCAATAAACTACTTAAATAATAACTATTACTTAATTGATACTTTAAAGTATTTTTACTTAAGTACTTTAAACCACTGCGTCAGTGGTCATTGGGTTCTTGGTCATTTCCCTGACCCAGGTCCTTCTTGCCCGGTTGCTCAGTTTGGTCGAACTGCTAGCTCTAGGCTGAGTGGGTAGTTCCATATTTTTTCAATTTCCCAATGATGAAGACCAATGTGCTCTTGGAAAATTTCATCAATCTATGATTTTATACCCTTCCCCAGATCTATGGCCAGTTCCTTGGACTTCATGGTATAGTATCTGCTCTGACACTGTCAAATGAGGGACTTTATATAGACAGGTGTGCTTCTTTCTAAATTATGTCCAAACAATTGAATTGGCCACAGGTGGACTCCAATCAAGTTGTAGTGACATTTTATTTATTTATTTTTTATTTCACCTTTATTTAACCAGGTAGGCCAGTTGAGAACAAGTTCTCATTTACAACTGCGACCTGGCCAGGATAAAGCAAAGCTTTGCGACACAAACAACACAGTTTTAGACACGGGATAAACAAATGTACAGTCAATAACACAATAGAAAAATCTATATACAGTGTGTGCAACTGTAGTAAGATTGGGGAGGTAAGGCAATATATAGGCCATAGTGGTGAAATAACTTTAGCAATTAAACTCTGGAGTGATAGATGTGCAGAAGATGAATGTGCAGGTAGAGATACTGGGGTGCAAAGGAGCAAAAAAATAAATAACAATATGGGGATGAGGTAGTTGGGTGGGCTATTTACACATGGGCTTTGTACAGGTGCAATGATCAGTAAGCTGCTCTGACAGCTGATGCTTAAAGTTAGTTAGGGAGATATAAGACTCCAGCTTCAGTGATTTTTGCAATTCGTTCTAGTCATTGGCAGCAGAGCACTGGAAGGAAAGGTGGCCAAAGGAGGAGTTGGTTTTGGGGATGACCAGTGAAATATACCTGCTGGAGCGAGTGCTACAGGTGGGTGCTGCTATGGTGACCAGTGAGCTGAGATAAGGTGGGGATGTACCTAGCAAAGACTTGTAGATGACCTGGAGCCAGTGGGTTTGGCAACGAGAGCATACAAGTCGCAGTGGTGGGTAGTATATGGGGCTTTGGTGATAAAACCGATGGCACTGTAATAGACTACATCCAATTTGCTAAGTAGAGTGTTGGAGGCTATTTTGTAAATTACATCGCCGAAGTCAAGGATCAGTTGGATAGTCAGTTTTACTAGGGTATGTTTGGCAGCATGAGTGAAGGATGCTTTGTTGCAAAATAGGAAGCCGATTCTAGATTTAATTTTGGATTGGAGATGCTTAATGTGAGTCTGGAAGGAGAGTTTACAGTCTAACCAGACACCTAGGTATTTGTAGTTGTCCACGTATTCTAAGTCAGAACCGTCCAGAGTAGTGATGCTCGACGGGCGGTCAGGTGCGGTCAGCGATTGGTTGAAGAGCATGCATTTAGTTCTACTTGCATTTAAGAGCAGTTGGAGGCCATGGAAGTCCATGGAGAACATGACATCAAGGATGATCAAAGGAAATTGGATGCACCAGAGCTCAATTTGGAGTGTCATAGCAAAGGGGTGTCAACACTTATGTAAATGAGATTTCTGCATTTTATTTTTAATACAATTGCAAAAATGTCTTCACATGTTTTTCACTTTGTCATTATTTGGTATTGTGTGTAGGTTGGTGAGAAAAAAAACATAATAATCCATTTTGAATTCAGGCTGTGACACAACAAAATGGGTATGAATACTTTATGAAGGCACTGTAGGTCGAAGAGTAAGGAATTGTACTTTGAACTCTGAAAAATGAAATGGAATCATGGGAAATCCTTTATGATAACATTAGGTTCTGTTTGTGTGTACGTAATGGGAATCATTTGGGGGGGAAACGCCTTATATAACACTTGAAGACAGATGTCTATGCCGATAATATTTTTTATGGTAACCTATAGAGAAAATATAAGTGGTTTCAGCTGATAATTAGCTAAAACTCCTTTTTAAGAACTGCCTTCAAAAATCTTGCGTTATCTCAAGTCTTCTCCATGTTACCTGGCCGGCATGCTTTAGCTATCATATCAAAAAGTGGGTGGGAATTAAATAAATATTTCACCTTTGCAAAAGATAACATTAACATATTTGTCTAATGACCTAGCTTTGGCAGCAATCTTTAAAAAAAGCTTTTAAAAAATACTCTGGAAAAATTGCTCTCTCTCTGAGAATGTGGAGATGTCTAGTGTGTCAGAACAGTCTTTAATGTTTAAGCTCAAGATTTATGTAACCTTGATGTCCTAAGGCAGGGCTTATACAGCCCTCACCTGTAGAAAGTGGGTAGTATCTGAACAACAAAATATACCTTTAGAGAAGGTGTAGCCACAATGTTCACAGGGGGCACTTTGAGAGAACATGCTAGCACAGAGAAACATCTGAAATGAGACAGGCTTGCTTGCATGTTGATAGCTTAAATTTCTTCACAGCTTTTTTTACAATGTTGATTAAGTCAGGTTTGAGAACTGTCCTTTTTGATTGATTGGATCAATGCTGAATCTGTGAGAACCCAGTTCGACACACAATTGAAAATCTCACTGCATATTGGGCTAATTGAACACTTAAAATGTAATCACGTTTTATATTTAATGCTTGATATGACTTCATTATCGTTTGAGATTTGACAGCTATTTTGAGAATACTGTTTTCTAGTCCACATAATTCAAATAAAATTGTAATCCCTCAGAAGCCTTCTCCTTACAGTTAGCACTCTGCCATCTCAAAAGCTAAGCATGTGGTCATAGTTTTTTTTTTTTTTTTGAATTTTACCCCTTTTTCTCCCCAATTTCGTGGTATCCAATTGTTGTAGTAGCTACTATCTTGTCTCATTACTACAACTCCCGTACGGGCTCGGGAGAGATGAAGGCTGAATGTCATGCGTCCTCCGATACACAACCCAACCAGCCGTACTGCCGTACTGCTTCTTAACACAGCGCGCATCCAATCCTCGGAGGCTACACCGTGCCCCTGGCAACCTTGGCTAGCGCGCACTGCGCCCGGCCCGCCACAGGAGTCGCTGGTGCGCGATGAGACAAGGAGATCCCTACCGACCAATCCCTCCCTAACCCGGACGACGCTAGGCCAATTGTGCGTCGCCCCACGGACCTCCCGGTCGCGGCCGGTTACGACAGAGCCTGAGCGCGAACCCAGGGACTCTGATGGCACAGCTGGCGCTGCAGTACAGCGCCCTTAACCACTGCGCCACCCGGGAGGCCATGTGGTCATTGTTATGCAAGAAATTGAATTTGCTGAATATATGGCTCGTGGAAGTTTGGAATGTTCATGTACATGCATGTTCTATGTTCTTTTCATCATGTTAACACTGAGTGTTACACATTAACTTGGTGTTATTACTGCAGTAACAATGTTGTTGTTACATAGCACTTCAGTAATTGCATAGTAATGGAGGTAAGTGATAGTTAAATAATTGTCAGTGGCTGTACTCTTTCATGTGGTGATGATGAGTCTCTGCATGTTTCACTATAGACATGATTCACTTCCTAGTCTGATTTAAGGATTTCAATGTGGTTTTAATTTTCCATAGTTCTAAATACCCGTATTGAATGTAAACCTACACTACATCCTGCATTCTTGTCCACATTCCACATTTGGTGACTAAAGAATTGCAATGGATATTTGTAATGGTTCAAACATCGGTTTTAGCTTGGAGTTATCCTCCTCCTCACATGGTACAAACAGCTGTTTTAGCTTGGAGTTATCCTCCTCCTCACATGGTACAAACAGCTGTTTTAGCTTGGAGTTATCCTCCTCCTCACATGGTACAAACAGCTGTTTTAGCTTGGAGTTATCCTCCTCCTCACATGGTACAAACAGCTGTTTTAGCTTGGAGTTATCCTCCTCCTCACATGGTACAAACAGAGGATCATCACTGCAAATCCAGCTGCTCCAATTAGATCATTTTTGAAGGTTCATTTGTTCAGCATCCTGCAAAAGTATTGTACACCTGGTAGTGAAATTGTAAATGGTTGTAAGGGAACCACGTCAGGGATTTGTGACTGATTGGCAAATGGTGTTGGTTGCAGAATCACACGTCTAAAAGATGAAGACTAATAGTTGACTGGTGTGTGGTTTGCTCATTGCGTTGGTTGCTATACTGAGAATACAACCAGTCAACTTGGCCCTTAACTTTGGCCCTAGGTGGTTGCCTATAGTTGCGCCACATTTGGTTGTAAAAACAAGATCCTGATCTTCCATTTGATACTCATCGCCTCATAACAGATTTCAAGGCGGAATCAAAATGTTGCAGGTTTACTCTGTCGGGAGGCCTCGCTGCAAACACTCTATACAGTTACAGTCCAACCTTTGTGGTGCCATGCCTCCCAATCCCACTGCTTTCACAACCACTTCGTCTTGACAAAATTTCTGCCTATTCATCTTCCTATTCCATCCCCCAAAAGGTTGGCAAAGACTCAAGAGTGCACAATAGCCTGGGCATATCCTCACTGCTGTCTGACAGTTCTGAATAGTCTGTTAAATACACAGTATGGACGGCCAAATCTGCCTCAACATACTCCCCTGGCTCCACTTTTGTCTTACACTGATGATCTTGACCTGCGAGTCATCTCCCTCCCGCATGACAACTTGATTTCAGTTTTTTTTTTGGGTTTCTGTAAACCGTTTGTCTGGGTGGCTAACATATCAATTGACGTGTGCGTTGATCGATTGCCTCCCGCATGCTTGTGCTTGTTACATGACTGACACCCGCATAGGCTGAGCTGCCAACTCAGACAGTTGTGTTGTCGTCTGAGACGCCAAAATAAAAAAATGTTACAAATAGTTTGCAAGCAGATATGTGCTGGCTCGCTCTTCCCTGGTTTCTGTAGCAGAAGTGAGCATTGGGTGCCAGAATCGCTTCTTGTACCATAGGAGCTGCAGCAGCTGTATCCAGTCGCTGTGTGAACAATGGGAGAGGAAAAGGACCCCACGCTCCAGAAAAGGCATTTAAAACACACACTTGCATAGTCTCTAACACTCACTCACACATACTTACAGACTAGCCCATTCAGTCAAGCTCCCTCTGGGCTCTAATTTGGACTGGCGTTAAGCCAGCGCAATTGTCAAAACGCACGCAATTGTTTAAGCCGGCACTCTGCTATTTTCCAACACTTGTCAAGATTGGTAATTTACCTGTCTTATATGAGCTTGCATGTGCTGAGGTGGGAGGGGTGGCAATATCTGAGGTGTCCTTAAAAACGTGTGCCAAAGTGCCAATTTTAGGCAGCGCTGATGGGGATTTTTAAGATCAACCAAAAGCTGGTTTTAGCGGTAACGTGGTTGGTTATGGAATGGATTTTGACAGCGGAAGCGCAGACTATCTAGGTGTGATGCAGGGTGCCCATATGCACATGAACAAGAGACACCCGTCTCCCATGTGTGCAAAGGGTCTTGGACCGCTACATCAAGAGGAAATTCCCTTTTGGTCCAAAGGCACACAGTTGTTTTGTAGTTCACAGGCGGGGCTACCTCATCACTTGACCATGAGCAACCATGCCCAACTCATGTCCACTACACCCGTAAACCTAGTATTTAGAAACAAAGTTTTTTCAATTTAATTTATTAAAAACCAAGTATAGCCTCCCTCGCAATGAAGGCAGTTTTTTTTGTCCTGCCCAATGCATTCGCCAGGTAGTCAATACTGTCGATAAAGAGTTTGGCTCATGAGACCCCTTTGAAGTAGATCTTAATCACCAAAGCTTTATTAAAATATAAAGTTGGGGAGCAACAAAAATGTAAGTCTACATCCCCTTTTTATCTATTTATTGTACATTGTTTTAGCCAGCTCTTGGTATTATTTGGATGTGTGTAAAACCCCTTCTATGTAGGCTAATGTCCATATGCCCATCATGGAACAAGATACGAGATGATGCTTGTTTTCCATTTCATTTGGTTAGAAAACAAGCTCTAAGTAGGCTACCCTTACCATACTATAACAAAAGCTGTCTCAACAGCAATGCGTCTAGTATCTTTAAAAAAAATCCTGGCCATGCATTAGCCAAGTAGCCTTGCTAAGTGGCCTGCTCATGAGGCTTTTGCTGTCATGCTTTTGCGTCATTCACAATTCAGATAGGCCAACCTGCAGTGCATGCGGCTTGTAGCCCATCCACCCCCATTTCCAAAGAGCAGCAGATAGCCTGTAGGTAGCTTAATGGTTAAGAGCGTTGGGCCGGTAACCAAAAGGTCACTGGTTCAAATCCCTTACCTGTCAAGGTGAAAAGATCTGCTGTTCTGTACTTCAGCAAGGCAGTTAACCCCCATCAACTGCTCCCCAGGCACCGATGATGTCAAGACATGTTTTGGTTGAATGCATTCAGTTGTGCAACTGAGTAGCTCTCCCCTTTCCCAAAGCTGCACTCCCCCAAACATATTCAAATGATTCAGTCTTATAACACCATATGAACGGTAGGCTATATCTTGACTGTTGAGAGCGTGCCATGATTATTTCTTGTAACAAATTTGCCTATCCAAAGATCTTAAACTTTTCCTCGACAAAATAGGTCAACTTCACCACCAGAGGGATACATTTAAATCTCCAAGTTCAAGGTATACTTCTGTTCCCCTTCACTTGGTCTGTCAAGTGTAGAGTATCAGTATTGCATAATCTTCGCATCCTTTACCAGGATACTTACTAACTTTACGTTTTCGCATATATGACAAAATTCCACGTTTTTGCTTATCCGACCGTTTCACATACACCCAGCTTGCTTTTACGGAGAAAATTAAGAAATATATACAACATTTAAGTTTATAGTGTATTGTAAAATAAATAGTCAAAGAACCTTATGGGAAAATTCAAATAGCTGTCATGTACCGTAACTGTTACATTTGAATCATTTAGCAGACACTCTTATCCAGAGCAACTTACATGAGCAACTTGGGTTAAGTACCTTGCTCAAGGACACATCGACAGATTTTTCACCTAGTTGGCTTGGAGATTCGAACCAGCAAACTTTCGGTTACTGGCCCAATCCTCTTAACGGCTAGGCTACCTGCCATCGTCATTGCTTGCCTGGTGGCACACAACGCGAAAGCGGTTCACTTGAAAAATGACAGCGCCCATTAACCATGGGTTTGAGCCCCCTCGGTTCAATCATTTTTGTTAAGGAAAACACTGTTCACTTCTGATCCAGTGGATGATTATAATGATGCATATAATGTTTTATATGTACTGTAAGTGTAGCCCTACACGTCTATGTAATATAGCCTATACTATAGTAGCAACAAATATTTACACTGAACAAAAATATAAACGCAACATGTAAAGTGCTGGTCCCTTGTTTCATGAGCTGAAATTAAATATCCTGGAAATCTTCCATATGGATAAAAAGCTTATTTCTCAAAAAATAATTGCACAAATGTGTTTACATCCCTGTTAGTGAGCATTTCTCATTTGCCACGATAATCCATCCACCTGACAGGTGTGGCATATCAAGAAGCTGAATAAACAGCATGATCATTACACAGGTGCACCTTGTGCTGGGGAAAATAAAAGGCCCCTCTAAAATGTGCAGTTTTGTCACACAACACAATGCCACAGAGTGTGCAATTGGAATCCTAACTGCAGGAATGTCCACCTAAGCTTTTTTCAGAGAATTTAATTATTTAAATTAACTGCAATACTGCCATCAATCTGTAGGATGATAATGAGACTGCAATTTACAATCATCCTCGAGTAAAATAATGGACATGTGGCAAAGTAGTGTCACATCTGCTCCTGCAACGCCCTCTACTGCTCATCCTGTGTCTCCTTGACATGCCACCACTCCCAGTACTCTCTCCCTCTCTGTATGTGTGTGATTGTGTGGGTGGAGACAGGTGTGCTGGAGTCAGAGCAGATCCCCACCAGCTACAACCTGTTCCATAATCAAGACCTCTACAAATACTCAGCCCTGCCACTTCCACGCTGCCAGATTGTAATCTTTGCTCAGTCAGTCTACCTTTCTAGCCGTTTGTTACTATTCAGAACCTGCTATCCTGGTGTGCCTGTTTTCTTGCCTGACGCTATTTTCCTCTCCGCTACTGTTCTGCCCGCTCTGACTCTGGTCCCTGTCCCACGTCTCATCATCCTGCTACTCTGTCCTGGATTCCCCACTCTACTACTCCCTTGGATTCCCCTCCGGACCTGCTTACCCTGTCTCAACCCCTCTCGCTCCAGCCTCAGCCTCCACCCCTGGTTTCCAGCAACCCGCCCGAGCTTCCACTGACCTGCAGTCCATCTCCCCCTGTGTTTCAATAAATGCCTTGCTTACTTCATCCCAGTCGTCTGAGTTTGCTCTTGGGTTCCCCTGTTTCACTCCGCATAACAGTACAATCTGGCCAAACAGATGAACCCAGCAGACTCTGCTACTCTCCACCAAACCCTCATTGGCCAAGGCGCCCTGCTCAAGCAACATGACCAAGTCTTGATGAAGACCCTTCTGGAGCACATCAATGAGTTTTCACAGAGCCTGTTTGACCTACAGGGCCAACCCTTCGCCCAGAGCTCACAACCAGTTCCAAGACCTTCTCTTCCGCTCCGGGAGCCATTTGTTCCGAATCCCGAGCGTTATGATGGCAACCTCGGAGCTTTCAGAGCCTTTTTGGTACAATGTTTACACTATTTGTGCAACAGCCCAACTCTTATGCTAGCGAAAGGCCAAGATTTCCTTTCTGATTGGCTGTCTCTGTGGAGCAGCGCTTTCCTGGGCCACGGTGGTGTGGGAGAGACAGTCCCATAATTGCTTCTCCTACTCCAGATTCACAGAGGTGATGAAGAAAGTCTTCGACCACCTGGTCTGCATTAAGGATGCCGCTAAATGACTCCTGTCCCTCTGTCAAGGCCTCCATAGTGTTGCTGAGATGGCATGTGAGTTTCGCACACTCACCGCTGAGAGCGGCTGGAATGAGGAGGCCCTTCAGGGAGCATTCCGGAACACGCTCACTGAGACCTTCAAGGACGAGTTGGTGTCCAGAGATGAGCCTGATGTACTTGATGAACTTATCTCTCTCGCTATCCGCATCGACAACGGTCTCCGTGAGCGTCGGAGGGAAAGGGTAGGTAGCGTTGCATGTCCCATAACATCTGCTTCAGTGCCTTGTCCTCCTTCTCCAACTGTATCCCATCCACAGGTTCGTCCAGATCCTGAATCCATGCAGCTCGGACAGGTCCGTCTCTCTCCAGAGAAGGCAACGACGAATCGGTGCTCGGAGCTGCCTATACTGTGGCCAGTTTGGTCACTTTGGGTCCACTTGTTCCTTGCATCCAGCAAGAGGGGGCTCGGCAGTAGTGGGGGATATACTGCTGAGCCAAATTGCTTGCCCATCTTCCCCCAGACCCCTGCTTGAAGGCAACCTTGTGTGGCAGAGCCAGGCTTTTCCTGTCTGCTCTCATCAATTCGGGCACCGGCAAGAGCTGTGTCGTTACCCAGTTGGGCCTGGACACTGTCCCACTTGATTCATCCCTCGATGCTAACGCTCTCAATGGACAGCTCCTCGCCCGTGTCAGTGAGAACCGTCCGCGTCATCCTGCGTCTCTGGAAATCATCAGGAAAAGATCAGTTTCCACGTAATTGACTGTCCTTACTCTCCCCTGGTTCTTGGCCATCCATGGTTAAAGCTATACAACCCACAGATTGACTGGACCGCCGGAAAGGTAAGCACTTGGAGTTCATGTTGTCACTAATTGTTTACATTCTGTCCTTCCTCCTGCCTTGTCTGTGCCCCAGTTCATTCCAGAACCTCCGGACCTGTCATCAGTTCCTTCCGAGTATCACGATCTAGCTCCTGTTTCAGCAAGCACCACGCCCTGTCGCCTCATCGGCCATACAACTGCGCCTTTGATCTCCAGCCTGAAGCTCCTCTCCCCAGTAGCTGGTTGTTTAACCTTTCTCATCCTGAGCAAGAGGCTATGGAGAGGTACATCCAGGATTCTCTGGCTGCAGGACTTATCAAGCCATCTACCTCCCCGGTGGGTGCTGGGTTCTTCTTTGTGAAGAAGGATGGGTCACTGAGGCCGTGCATAGACTTCCGTGGACTGAATAATATCACTGTTAAGAGCCCCTTGCCACTCATCAGCTCTGCTTTTTCCCCCCTCTTTTGCCCCCCTCTGCTTTTTCTCCCCTCCATTGCTGCCATGGAATGCCTACCACCTTAAAAGAGGGGGATGAGTGGAAGACTGCATTCAACACACCACTTGGTCACTGAGGATTTGGTCATGCCTTTTGGTCTTACTAATGTTTTCCAGAACCTAGTCAATGATGTGCTGAGGGATGTGATTGGACGCTTTGTTTTAGCCTATTTAGATGACATCATGATGTCAGATGGTTCACCAGCCACACGTTCTTCAATGGCTGTTGGAGAATACATTTTTTTTGTTAAAGCTGAAAATGTTAAGTTCCATGCTGTAACAGTCTTTCCTGGGTTATATTATTGCACAGGAATAGTTACGTATGTACCTCCACATCCACTCCATTCCACTGGACTCCTGAGGCAGAGGCAGCATTCCTGGAACTCAGGCATCACTTTTCCGTCCGCTCCGGTCCTCACTCAACCGGACCTAGAACTCCTGCTCATCGTGGAGGTGGATGCCTCTGACTCTGGGGTAGGTGCTGTTCTGTCTCAACGTTCCCCCTCTGATCAGAAGGTCCACCCATGTGCATTCTTTTCCCGTAAGCTCTCACCTGCAGAGTGGAATTTTGACATTGGAAACCGGGAACTCCTGGCAGTTAAGCTGGTTCTGGAGGAATGGCGTCACCGGCTGGAGGGCTCTGTAACCCCCTTCATCGTGTGGACTGACCATAAAAACCTGTCCTACATCCAGACTACCAAAACGTCTGAACTCCCAGTAAGCCAGGTGGGCCTTGTTTTTTGGTAGATTCAATTTCACACTCACTTATCGCCCCGGTTCGAAGAATACCAAGCCTGATGCCTGAGAGATCGAGTCACCTGGGAGATCGAGTCTTGTATCTGCCAGACTCAGCAGTATCAGCCTGACCCGGGTAACGGTCCTAATAATTTTTGTTCAATGGTGGAGTACCTTGACTGACACGAGTTGATCTTACAGGGAGAAGAAACTGACGGGACGATCCACTCCCTCTTCATCTTCCTGCAAGAGAACTGCACCACCATACTATACTAGCGTCTACCTCCAACTTAAAAGGTTTGTCAAAGTTGGGGGCGGCAAGCACTGGGGTACTACAAAGTAGCGCTTTAGCGGACTTAAATACATAGTTATGGTCCTGGGACCACTTAAATGGTACTTTGTGACTGAGCAGAGATGTAAGGGGAGCTAATACCGGTGAGAAATTCTTACAGAATGTATGATAGTGCCCTACCATCCCCAGGAATCTGCGCAACTGATGTCGAGTCGTGGGAGAAGGAAAAGCAACAATTGCTTCCACTTTGCCATACTGGGCTCACTTGACCTCATCCCACCTGCTTCCCTAAGTAAGTCACAGTAGCCTTCCCAAACTCACACTTGGCCAAATTGAGGGTTAAAGAAGCATTCTCCAACCGCTGAAACACACTTTAAGGTGGCGAGATGATCAGACCAAGTAGACGAATGAATCACCACATCGTCAAGGTAAGCAGTACAATTTGGCACATCCGCAAACACAATGTTAACTAGGCGCTGAAAAGTTGCAGGTGCATTACACATTCCAAAGGGCATCAAAGTGTATTGTACACAAAGTTATCAGGCGTAACAAAAGCCGAGATGTCAGAAGCACCTGCCAATAACCTTTTAGCAAATCTAGCAATTCTATCACTGCAGTCATCTAAGTGAGGTAGAGGAAAAGAATCTGCCTGTGTAATGGCATTTACACGACGATAGTCCGTACATAAGAGGGACGTACCGTCAGGCTTAGGAACAAGAATACACAGGGAACTCCAGAAGCGTTAACCTGGTACGGATGTTGACGTATAGGAGCAGAGTTCCCCACATCCACGTCATGTTCCAAGATGGACGTGCGACTTGGAACGTTCTGAAACACATTGAGAAAACTATTTATCAATAGGACAAGATCATTAGTTTGATCCTTAGCCAAATGTTCAACTTGAGAGGGTAACTTTTTCAGCATATCCGAATTACATAAGCGCCCACACTGCTGTAACGTATGGCATAACTCCAACCCGTCCTCCTTATCATCTTCTATATCTCAGCCAGGCTTCAGCACCACCTCAGCCACAATGGAGACGACGGGCTGGACCGGCTTACCTGAGGAATTGTCTGGAGAGGCGGAAGTTTACATACAACTTAGCCAAATGCCTTTAACTTCAGTTTTTCACAATTCCTGACATGTAATCCTAGTAAAAATTCCTTGTCTTAGGTCAGTTAGGATCCCCACCTTATGTTGAAAATGTGAAATGTCAGAACAATAGTAGAGGGATTTATTTATTTCAGCTTTTATTTCTTTCATCACATTCCCAGTGGGTCAGAAGTTTACATACACTCAGTTAGTATTTGGTGGCATTGCCTTTAAATTATTTAACTTAGGTCAAACTTTTCAGGTAGCATTCCACAAGCTTCCCACAATAATTTGGGTGAATTTTGGCCCATTGTCCTACCTCATGATGCCATCTATTTTGTGAAGTGCACCAGTCCCTCCTGCAGCAAAGCACCCCCACAACATGATGCTGCCACACCTGTGCTTCATGCTTGGGAGGAACATGATGTTGCCACCCCCATACTTCCCCCTTTTCCTCCAAAAATAACGATGGTCATCATGGCCAAACAGTTCTATTTTTGTTTCATCAGACCAGAGGACATTTCTCCAAAAAGTACCATCTTTGTCCCCATGTGCAGTTGCAAACTGTAGTATGGCTTTTTTTTTTTATGGCGGTTTTGGAGCAGTGGCTTCTTCCTTGCTGAGCGGCCTTTCAGGTTATGTCGATATAGGACTCGCTTTACAGTGGATATAGATTTTGTACCTGTTTCCTCCAGCATCTTCACAAGGTCCTTTGCTGTTCTGGGATTGATTTGCACTTTTCGCACCAAAGTACATTAATCTCTAGGAGACAGAACGCGTCTCCTTCCTGAGCGGTATGACGGTTGCAAGGTCCCACAGTGTTTATACTTGCGTACTATTGTTTGTACAGTTGAACGTGGTACGTTCAGGCGTTTGGAACTTGCTCCCAAAGATGAACCAGACTTGTGGAGGTCTACAATTTTTATCTGAGGTCTTGGCTGATTTCTTTTGATTCTCCAATGATGTCAGTCAAATAGGCACTGAGTTTAAAGCTAGACCTTGAAATACATCCACAGGTACACCTCCAGTTGACTCAAATAATGTTAATTAGCCTATCAGAAGCCTCTAAAGCCATGGCATCATTTTCTGGAATTTTCCAAGCTGTTTAAAGGTAGTGTATGTAAACTTCTGACCCACTGGAATTGTGATTACGTGAAATAATCTGTCTGTAAATAATTCTTTGAAAAATGACTTGTGTCATACACAAAGTAGATGTCCTAACCGACTTTCCAAAACTATAGTTTGTTAACAAGAAAATTGTGGTGGTTAAAAAACGAGCTAATGACTCCGACATAAGTGTATGTAAACTGTAATAAGCTTACAGCATGTTAACATGACACACACGTGAAGAACGCTTACGATCTGGGTTTTTATTACATAATTGGTGTCACCGAGTTTCTTTTCGACAAGATACGGTCCAGAAAAACGTGCCGACAGAGATGAGCCAGGGATTGGCAACAAAACTAAAACTTGATCCCCTGGTGCAAAAAAAAAAAATGACAGCCTTTGTCATAATGTAACTTCATGCATTTTTGAGACGAGGAGATAGACTTTTGGGCTAACGCACATGCGGCGTGCAGTCTTTCCCACATCTTACTGAAATAATCCAACACATTTTTAGGGGCACTACGGTGTAGGAGATAGGATATGCTCCTTTTAAACTTTTAGCGGACCCCGTGGGGTGTGTCCAAACACAAGGTCAGCAGGGCTGAACCCTAAGGACTCTTGTATTGTTTCCCTGATAGCAAATAGGACAAAGGGTACCCCCCCCCCCCCATCCAAATTGGTACTGGTATCCATGCAATACTTGCGTAGCATCGCCTTTAACATCTGATGCAAGCTTTCGAGGGCCACTTGACTCTCCGGATGATACGGACTGGAAGCCTGATGGGAAATACAGTGTCTTTAACACATTTGAGAACAGTTTTGACAAAGTTAGTTCCCTGATCAGTTTGGATTACTTTAGTCCAAATGTAGAGAAGAACTTCACTAGTGCCTTCACCACAGTCTTAGCCGTTATAGTACGGAGAGAGATAGCCTCTGGGTATCGAGTAGCACTGCAAATTATTGTTAGTAAGAACTGGTTACCTGACCTGGTTGTCGGCAACGAATCTATACAATTGATTATCACTCGTTAAAATGGTTCCCACACCACTGGAATCGGGTAGAGCGGCGCATGAGGAACTGTTGGATTCGCTTTCCCAATGAATTGACATGCATGACATGTTTTACAAAATTGGACCGCGTCAGACTTCAAACCTGGCCAGAAAAATGCCGTAAGACTCAGTTATAAGTCTTCGTGATCCCCATGCCTGGTCATGGGCGAGTGAGAGCACCAGCTGTGGTAACGGCTTGATACACTTCACTCCAGTCACTAACGGTGTCATTTTCATTTAGTTTTTTTATTTCACCTTAATTTCACCAGGTAGGCCAGTTGAGAACATGTTTTCATTTACAACTGCGACCTGGCCAAGATAAAGCAAAGCAGTGCGACACAAACAGCACAGTTACACATGGAATAAACAAACACACAGTCAATAATACAATAGAAAAAGTCCATATACGGTGTGTACAAATGAGGTAGGATAAGGGAGGTAAGGCAATAAATAGGCCATGGTGGCAAAATAATTACAATATACCAAATAAACACTGGAGTGATAGATGTGCAGAAGATGAGTGTGCAAGTAGAGATAGTGGGGTGCAAAGGAGCAAAATAAATAACAGTATGGGGATGAGGTAGTTGGATGGGCTATTTACAGATGGGCTATGTACAGGTGCAGTGATCTGTGAGCTGCTCTGACAGCTGGTGCTTAAAGTTAGTTAGGGAGATATAAGACTCCAGCTTCAGTGATTTTTGCAGTTCGTTCCAGTAATTGGCAGCAGAGAACTGGAAGGAAAGGCAGCCAAAGGAGGAGTTGGCTTTGGGAATGACGAGTTAAATATACCTGCTGGAGCGCGTGCTACGGGTGGTTGCTGCTATGGTGACCAGTGAGCTAAAATAAGGCGGGCTTTACCTAGCAAAGACTTATAGATGACCTGGAGCCAGTGGGTTTGGCGACGAATATGAAGCGAGGGCCAGCCAACGAGAGCATACAGGTCGCAGTGGCAGGTAGTATATGGGGCTTTGGTGACGAAACGAATGGCACTGTGATAGCAAATTAAATGCAGTCTGCGTAGAGTGTTGGAGGCTATTTTGTAAATTACATCGCCGAAGTCAAGGATCGGTAGGATAGTCAGTTTTACGAGGGTATGTTTGGCAGCATGAGTGAAGGATGCTTTGTTGTAACGGTTTTCTTGAGTTGAAGGAGAGGAGGACCAAAATGCAGTGTGGTTACTATTCATGTTTTTTTAATAAGACAACTAAACATGAACATAATACAAAACAACAAACGTGGAAAACCGAAACTGGCGCAAACTAACACAGAGACAGGAACAATCACCCACAAATCACCCACAAAACCCAACACCAAACAGGCTACCTAAATATGGTTCCCAATCAGTGACAATGACTAACACCTGCCTCTGATTGAGAACCATATCAGGCCAAACACAGAAACAGACCAACTAGACACACAACATAGAATGCCCACTCAGATCACACCCTGACCAAACAAAACATAGAAACATACAAAGCAAACTATGGTCAGGGTGTGACATTTGTTGTGAAATAGGAAGCCGATTCTAGATTTAATTTTGGATTGGTGATGCTTAATGTGAGTCTGGAAGGAGAGTTCAGTCTAACCAGACACCTAGGTATTTGTAGTTGTCCACATATTCTAAGTCAGAACCATCCAGTGTAGTGATACTGGACCATCAGGCAGGTGTGGGCAGCGATCAGTTGATGAGCATGCGTTTAGTTTTACTTGCATTTAAGAACAGTTGGAGACCACGGAAGGAGAGTTGTATGGCATTGAAGCTCGTCTGGAGGTTAGTTAACTTCTCTAGGGTATGTGGGACGCTAGGCCACCAGGCCAACATCCAGTGAGATTGCAGAGCACCAAATTCAAATACAGAAATACTCATTATTAAAATTCAGAAAACAAAACATTTTACATAGGTTTAAAGATTAACTTCTTGTGAATCCAACCACGGTGTCAGATTAGTTTTAATACTTTACGGCGAAAGCATACATTACGATTATTTGAGAACATAGCCCAGCAGACAAATCATTACAAACAGTAACCAGCCGAGTAGAAGAGTTACACAAGTCAGAAATAGAGATAAATGTCACGCCCTGACCTTAATATTCTTTGTTTTCTTTATTATTTTGGTTAGGTCAGGGTGTGATATGGGTGATATGTGTGTTTTTGTCTCATCTAGAGTGTTTGGACTGTCTAGGGGTTTTGTAGATTTATGGGGTTGTTTCCATCTAGATGTTTATGTAGGTCTATGGTTGCCTAGATTGGTTCTCAATTAGAGTCAGGTGTTTATCGTTGACTCTGATTGGGAACCATATTTAGGCAGCCATCTTTTTTGGATATTTCGTGGGTTATTGTCTATGTGTAGTTGCCTGTGTCAGCACTCGTTATCATAGCGTCATGTTGTTTGTGTTCTTTGTTTTTCGTCAGTCAATAAAATAATGGATTCATACCATGCTGCACTTTGGTCTACTCCATACGACGATTGTGACAATAAAATGAATTGATCTTCATATGGTGGCACTCAGAAGACATTAATTTACTCAATAAATGTTCCTTTTGTTCGATAAAATCTCTTTATATCCAAAAACCTCCGTTTTGTTTGCGTGTTTTCTTCAGTAATCCACAGGCTCAAACGCAGTCAAAACAGGCAGACAAATCAAAATTGTATCCGTAAAGTTCATAGAAACATGTCAAACGATGTTTATATTCAATCCTCAGGTTGTTTTTAGCCTAAATGATCAATAATATTTCAACCGGACAATAATGTTGTCAATATAAAAGGTAAACAAGAAAGGCACTCTCGGGATTGCGCATGAAAAAGCTCTGTCACGGTAGGGTCCACTCATTCAGACTGGTCTTACTCCCTCATTTATCAGAATACAAGCCTGAAACCATTTCTAAAGACTGTTGACATCTAGTGGAAGGCATAGGAACTGCAATTTGAGTCCTAAATCAATGGAAACTGTAATGGCATTGAATAGAAAACTACAAAAACAAAACTACTTCCTGAATGGATTTTTCTCAGGTTTTCGCCTGCCAAATCAGTTCTGTTATACTCACAGACACTTTTTTAACAGTTTTGGAAACTTTAGTGTTTTCTATCCAAATCTACCAGTTATATGCATATCTTCTGGGCCAGAGTAGTAGACCGTTTAATTTTGACATGCTTTTCATCCAAAATTCTGATTGCTGCCCCCTACCCTAGAGAAGTTAACGCAGTGTCCAAAGGTTCAGAAGTATTCAGAATTGTGTCATCTGCGTAGAGGTGGATCAGAAAATCGCCAGCAGCAAAATTTCTCAACTGGCTGATGATTCCACTCTTTTCTTAAGAGACAAAGACCATGCTGAATATTTCTAAATGTGAAATCTTATGTTTATTTGACTCTGATGATAAAGAAATTGAAAATGTTCCTGTAAAGGACTGTGTTAAATATTTAGGAATACATCTGTCAAAAAAACACTTAGCCAGACAACATTTGAATTTTTCTCCTAAAATTAAGAGAGCTAAAAATACATTTAATAATTGGCTACAAAGAGATCTTTCTATACTTGGGAGAGTACTTCTGTCCCAGGCAGAGGGACTGTCTCGTTTTTTGTACCCCTCATTATCGTTATGTGTAAATCCAGCTACTTGTAAAGAGATCAATAAGACCTTTCTTGACTTCATCTGGAAAAATAAGTCTCACAAACTAAAAAAATATGTCCTTTCTAACAAAAGAGCTGAAGGCGGTCTAGAGGTGTTGGATTTTGTTGACATGAATAACACTTTCAAGATAAACTGGTTGAAAAAATGTTTGCTCGATACTGATTCAATATGGTATTTCATTCCAAATAATGTTTAATAAATTGGGAGGTCTTCAATTTTTACTGAAATGTAATTATATTCCTGAAAGATTACTTGCTAAATTGGCTAGGTTTCACCAACAAGCTTTACTGGCTTAGAAAATATGTTTCCTGCACAATTTTCCCCTCATAAAGCTCTTTTGTGGAATAATTCAGACATAACTGTAAGGAATAAGTCATTGTTCTACCCCAGCTGGCATGAGATGAATATTGACTTTGTTCTTGATATTTTCGACAACAAGGGTAATATTCTCACATATGAACAATTTATAACATTGAAAGAGTTTCCAATACCTTTCAGAGAGTTTATTTCTGTGATTAAAGCCATTCCCAGTGGTCTAACTACACTTATGAAAAGTTATCTTAATTTTGTGAATGATCACAAAGTTTATCCAGAACTCAGATTGGAAGGCGTGGGCTTACTTGAGAAATCTGGTTGTAATAAATATATTAGACAAATTCTTCATTCACAAAACCAACTTACACCGAGAGGAAAGTTTTTCTGGAACATGCTTATTCCTGACATTGTCTGGAAAAATGCATGGTTAAGGCCTTACAAATACTGTATACTGTATACCAAACAAAGTCACAACAGGTTTTCCTTAACTTTGTTTGGCAGTATTTTCATTTTTGGGAAAAAAACGTTCCCGTATTAAACGGGATATTTTGTCAGGACAAGATGCTAGAATATGCATATAATTGACATCTTAGGATAGAAAACACTCTAAAGTTTCCAAAATTGTAAAAATATTGTCTGTGAGTATAACAGAACTGATGTTGCAGGCGAAAGCCTGAGAAAAATCCAATCCGGAAGTGCCCCATGTTTTGAAAGCGCTGCGTCCCAATGACTCCCTATTGAGCAGTGAATGGGCTATCAACCAGATTACTCTTTCTCCGTATTCCCGAAGGTGTCTACAGCATTGTGACGTAGTTTTACGCATTTATGTTGAAGAATAATTGCGCAAGTGGTCACCTGATGCTCCCAGAGAGATTCTCGCGTAAATTACAGAGGCAGCCATTACTCCAATTGGTCCTACTGAAAAACGAATTGTCCCGATGGAGATATGGAGACTCATTTGAGAAACCAAGAATGTTGATTCTGCCGATAAGAATGTGGTGATTGACAGAGTCGAAAGCATTGGCCAGGTCGATGAATACAGCTGCACAGTATTGTCTCTTATTGAAGGTGGTTATGATATCGTTTAGGACCTTGAGCGTGGCTGAGGTGCACCCATGACCAGCTCGGAAACCAGATTGCATAGCGGAGAATATACAATGGGATTCAAAATGGTAATTGATCTGTTTGTTATCTTGACTTTCAAAGACCTTAGAAAGGCAGGGTAGGATAGATATAGGTCTGTGGCAGTTTGGGTTTAGATTGTCTCCCCCTTCGAAGATGGGGATGACCGCAGCAGCTTTCCAATCTTTGGGGATTTCAGACGATACGAAAGAAGTTGAACAGGCTAGCAATAGGGCTTGCAACAATTTCGATAATTTTAGAAAGAGAGGGTCCAGATTGTCTAGCCTGGCTCTTTCAGAACATCAGCTTTCTGGATTTGGATGAAGGGGAAATGGGGGAGGCTTGGACAAGTTGCTGTGGGAGGGTGCAGGGCTGTTGACCGGGGTAGGGGTAGCCAGGTGGAAAGCATGGCCAGCCGTAGAAAAATGCTTAGTTAAATTCTCAATTATCGTGGATTTTCTGGTGGTGACAGTGTTTCCTAGCCTCAGTGCAGTGGGCAGCTGGGAGGAGGTGCTCTTATTCTCCATGGACTTTACAGCGTCCCATAACTTTTTGTAGTTTGTGCTACAGGATGCAAATTTCTGTTTGAAAAAGCTAGCCTTAGCTTTCCTAACTGCCTGTTCCTCACTTCCCTGAAAAATTGCATATCGAGGGGCTATTCGATGCTAATGCAGTCCGCCACAGGATGTTTTTGTGCTGGTCAAGGGCAGACAGGTCTGGAGTGAACCAAGGGCTATATCTGTTCCTGGTTCTACATTTTTTGAATGGGGCATGCTTTTTTAAGATGGTGAGGAAAGCACTTTTAAAGATTAACGAGGCATCCTCTACTGACGGAATGAGGTCAAAATCTTTCCAGGATACCTGGGCCAGGTCGATTAGAAAGGCCTGCTCGCTGAAGTGTTTTAGAGAGCGTTTGGCAGTGAGGGGTGGTCGTTTGACCGCAGACCCATTACGGACACAGGCAATGAGGCAGTGATCGCTGAGATCCTGGTTGAAGACAGCAGAGGTGTATTTGGAGGGCAGGTTGGTATCTATGAGGGTGCCCGTGTTTACGGATTTGGGTTTGCACCTGGTAGGTTCATTGATCATTTGTGTGAGATTGAGGGCAACAAGCTTAGATTGTAGGATAGCCGGGGTGTTAAGCATGTCCCAGTTTAGGTCACCTAACAGCACGAGCTCTGAAGATAAATGGGGGCAATCAATTAACATATGGTGTCCAGGGCACAGCTGGGGGCAGAAGGTGGTCTATAGCAAGTGGCAACGTGGAGAGATTTGTTTCTGGAAAGGTGGATTAAAAGTAGAAGCTGAAATTGTTTGGGCACAGACCTGGATAGTAAGACAGCACTCTGCAGGCTAACTCTGCCCCTTTTTTTGCAGTTCTATCTTGTCGGAAAATGTTATAGTTAGGGATGGAAATTTCAGGGTTTTTGGTGGTCTTCTAAGCCAGGATTCAGACACGGCTAGGACATCCGCGTTGGCAGAGTGTGCTAAAGCAGTGAATAAACCAAGGCTTTTACAATTACAGAAATCAACAAATGAGAGTGCCTGGGGATTGGATGTGGAGCTAGGCACTGCAGGGCCTGGATTAACCTCAACATCACCAGAGGAACAGGGGAGGAGGAGGATAAGGGTATAGCTAAAGGCTATAAGAACTGGTTGTCTAGTACGTTTGGAACAGAGTAAAAGGAGCAGGTTTCTGGGCACGGTAGAATACATTCAAGGCATAATGTACAGACAAAGGCCTGGTAGGATGTGAATACAGTGGAGGTAAACCAATGCATTGAGTGACGATGAGAGACATATTGTCTCCAGAAACATAATTTAAACCAGGTGAGGTCAACACATGTTTGGGGGTTGGAACTAAAAGGTTGGTGAAGGCGTGTTGAGCAGGGCTAGAGGCTCTACAGTGAAATAAGGCAATTAGAAGTCTGTTGTAGCCTACTCGTGCTGTAACGTCGGCAGACCAATTGTGAAGGATCAGCAGGGCTCCGTGTGGTAAAAGGGTCCAGGCCAAATGGCAAAATAGAGATAGTGGCCAAAGGATTTGTCCGATGGGCCTCGTCAGCTAACAGTTCCATATGCTCTATACAGCTATCGGGCCGTGGCTAGCAGACTAGCAGATGGGCATTCAGGGGACGTCGCGACAGAGGAGCCAGTTGAAAAAACCCCTCGGGCAGGTTACATTGGTAGTCCAGTCGTAATGGGTCGGCGGGGCTCCGTGTCAGCAGTAAAAAGGTTCAAATTGGCAAAATAGGTATTGTAGCCCAAAGACTGGCTGATGGACCTCTTCGGCTACCTGGGAGATGGGCCTAGCAAAGGCTTGCTCCAGGCTAATTGCTTCGGGACAGAGACGTTAGCCAGGAGTGGCCACTCAGATAGCAGCTGGCTAGCTGAAAAGGTTCAGAGGTTGCGGGAGGAATCTGAAGATATGGAGAAAAATTATTCCAATTTGCTCTGGTTTGAGTCGCTCTGTGCAGACTGGCAAGAGTTGTCCGGACTAAAGGTTAGCTGATGACCGCTAGCAGTGGCTAGCAGCTAGTTAGCTAGCTAGCTTCTGTTGGGGGTTCTGGTTCAAAAGTAAAGAAAATAGCAGATCCATACCACATTTAGTGAGGCGGATTGCAAGAGAGTTTGTTGAGGTTAAGAAAAATATACGAAGAAAAAAAATATTAAAAGATATATACGAGGCGAGTCTGACTGCTACGCCATCTAGTTGCCCATTTACGCATCAAAAGTCCTGGTTCCATAAAGTAGGCAGTCTCCCTAGTTTTAGCTTCCTCAGTGGAAATTACTGAAGCAAAACACTTGCAATCACCTTCTCAGGGGTGACAGACAACAGAATGTCATGTAATTGGGGCACGATTTTGCTTTCCCCTGCCTTAGTTTTTACAGGGGTAAAAACCGTCAGCCTTGCAGAAGGAATGCTCGGTGCATTGTCTTCTACCTCAACATTCTCAAAAATGGAACTAGCCAAATCCACCACATCTCCCAGCTTGCGAGATTGTGCCCTCATTAACATACAATCAGGAAAAACATGGGGAAATGCTTGAACCAATTTATCATCTATAGTTTTGATTTCTGGGTTGTCTACTACTTCTAACACAGGACTACCACCAGCGATATTGTTCCCTAGTAGCAATGTGACTCATTTTACTGGCAATGTAGACACTACACCAACACATAAATGTCCTGATACCAAGTCTGACACTAAGTGGACCCAGTGTAATGGTACAGGAACGTTTTTTGTCTCTATACCCTGTAATATGACATGCGAGCCACAATACATTTCAGGAGACCAGGGTAAAGCTTCAGTAAGATTTGAATGGGCTTTTAATCCGATTGTTCTCCAGTTAAGGAAACACAACCGGCAGAGTTAAACGGAGTGTTGATAGGATCCGGTTTCCCAAATGCTGAATCAATAACTCGGTCCAACGGATGAGCCAAAGACTGGACTGAACCAACGCTTTTCAATTTAGGGGATGGTGGCAGGGACTGGTTTATTTTTCTAAACCGGGCAGTCCGCAATCACAGAAACTGGGGAACGTAACACATACCGTCACCCCTGGTCACACATAGCTCTGGACTTCGTCACTGGCCTTTGCCCATCTAATGGTATCTCCATCATCCTCACCATTATTGACAGGTTTTCCAAAATGGCTCACTTCATTCCCCTCTCCAAGTTCCCGTCCTCCAGGGAGACTGCAGATTTGTTAGTATCCCAGGTGTTTCGTCCGCATGGCATCCCCACTGACATCGTTTCTGACAGAGGACCGTAGTTTACCTCCCAGGTATGGAGATCCTTCTGTTCAGCTCTTGGTATAAATGTCAGTCTTTCTTCTGGATATCACCCCCAGACCAACGGCCAGACCGAATGGGGACAACCAAGAGATGGAGATTGCCCTACGCTGCGTGACATCTGCTAACCCTTCCTCCTGGAGCACTGTGTTGCATATTCCCACAACACCCTCACCAATGCCTCATCAGGTATGTCACCCTTCGAGTGTGCTCTTGGTTATCAACCCCCCTTGTTCCCCGCCAAAAAAGATTGAGGTGTGGTTCCCTATGTCCAGGACCATCTGCGCCGTTGTCACAGTACCTGGAGGAAGGCTCAGGCTGCCCTGCTTCGTGCCTCCGACAGGACCCAGTCCCAAGTCAACCGTCACCGGGCCTCAGCTCCAGTTTCTGGGCGTGAGCCATCGGGGTTGTGGCTGGTAGTACATGGTGGACTGGGAGGGATATGGGCCTGAAAAGCGCTGCTGGGTGCCCCACCATCACATTCTGTTCCCTCTTACGGGATTTCTATGCCTGGTCGGGTGCCAGGTGGCACCCGTGGGGGGGTCACATCTGCTCATGCAACACCCTCTACTGCTCATCATGTGCTCCTTGACCTGCCGCGACTCCCCCAGTACTCTCGCCCTCTCACACTGTGTGTGTGATTGTGTGGGCAGAAGAGACAGGTGTGCTGGAGTCAGAGCAGATCCCCACCAGCTGCAACCTGTTAAATAATCAAGACTTCTACAAATACTCAGCCCTGCCACTTCCACGCTGCCAGATCGTAATCTCTGCTCAGTCAGTCTACATTTCTAGCCGTTTCTTACTATTCAGATCCTGTTGTGCCTGTTTTCCTTGCCTGATGCTGTTTTCCTCTCCACTACAGTTCTGCCCGCTCTGACTCTGGTCCCTGTCCCCAGTCCCATGTCTCGTCATCCTGCTACTCCCTTGGATTCCCCTCTGGACCTGCTTACCCTGTCTCAACCCTTCTCGCCTCAGCCTCCGTACCTGGTTTCCAGCAACCCGCCCGAGCTTCCCTTTAACTGCACTCCATCTCCCCGTTTCAATAAATACCTTGTTTACTTCATCCCCTTCTCCTTGTCTGAGTCTCTGTGTAACAAGTAGATGATTCTAAAAACACATAAAACATTGTAGGCCTATATTTAGGGTTACTCGTCCATGTAGTATAGCCTATGCAATATGATTATTAGGACATAGCAGTGTGTCCGCAAGACTTATGTAATGAATTATTCATAATTTTCAAGCTGGAGTATGCATATCATTTCAACACTAACACAATACTTGTAATTTCTAGATTTCAAAGGGGGAAAAAAACTCATGTGAGATTCAAACCCTTGCCACAATCTGCAACAATTATGTGGAGCTAGGCACTCTACACAAAGAGCAATTTGACCAGTCAGTCAAATTCACATGATGTTGCTTTGATTATCAGAACATGCTGTTGTACCTATGTTAATTCCGTCCATATATATCGAAAATGTCTATTTATAAAGCGCATTTGATCCAGAAAAAAACAGCTTACAAAAACGCAACGTCATTACAAAATATTTCAAAAGTTGCCTATAAACTTTGCCAAAATATTTCAAACTACTTTTGTAATACAATGTTAGGTATTTTTAAACGTTAATAATCGATCAAATTGTAGACGGGGCAATCTGTATTCAATACAGGAAAGAAAAGAAACCAGCACTGCTTTTCACATCTTGCGCAACTCACAAAAGTGTCCCCAGTTCCGAGTTGGCCTACTTCTTCATAGCACAAAGGAATAACCTCAACCATATTCCAAAGACTGGCGACATCCAGTGGAAGCGGTAGCACCTGAAAATAGGTTCCTATTAAATATCCAATGGCAAAGACAAAATAGGGAACAGAGAGGGGGAAAAAAATACAAATATTCTGAACAGTTAGTCCTCTGGGTTTTGCCTGCTACATAAGTTATGTTATACTCACAGACATGATTCAAACAGTTTTAGAAACTTCAGAGTGTTTTCTATCCAAATATATGAATAATATGCATATCTTATATTCTTGGCATGAGTAGCAGGAAGTTGAAATTGGGCACGCTATTTATCCAAAAGTGAAAATTCTGCCCCCTAGCTTTATTAAGGATGATTCCATTAACAGGTTTTGGAACACGTCCAATTATGTCAATGATTTTATTGGCTGATACAGAATTTGTTACAGGAAATAATCGCAGCCACCTGCTGAGGTTTGCATAGGGCTAAATGTGCAAGCGTATGTAATGGGAACAGCTAACATATCGCCGTTGATCTTGTGCAACTACATCTACGATTTTAATTGACTGATGCTTAACCTTGAACTTAAACTTTTTCTAATGCTCGCAAGTATGGCCCCAGCATGTGTTTTTCTTTTACTGTTCTCGTTACTGTAACCTTTTGCTTTTTAATAAACTGTTGTATCAATCCACCATGGACTAGGATGACAATATTCTGTGCCCCCAGACAAATGGGAGTTGATGACAATGCAAATACCATCCATAACCTACAGAACTTGAGACAACGGCATGCATTAAGCCACGAAACGCGTTGATTGGCAGAGTCAGTGGCCAAGTTCTTGTCACACCTACAGTACAATTAAAGTTGAACAGACAGCATTCTTGTAACATAAAATCTGTCCATATACACCCCCAGGAAGAATGACATTCTGACAAGCGAGCACTTAGATATGGTCATTTTCACAATTTTATAAATTCTTCAAATGTTTGGGAATTACTTATAGTAAGGCATTTGCGAAAATTCAATAATCTACAATGGGAAAGCAGATACTTTAGATACTTAATAGACACTGCAGCAAATAAAACCTGATAAAAAACATCTGTCTCATCCAGAGTTTACGCAGACCAATGCACCATAGCCAATCGGAGCTACT